>NC_135784.1:46540910-46879660 GCF_051106095.1 Pogona vitticeps | reverse complement strand
TTAAAGCTCTTGTTGTTTTGGACTGAAAATAGATTTTATGTTTTCGTCTGTAACTTTTGTAGCCAAAAGTTTAAAAATGAAATACAGTGGTGCCTCGCATAACGCGCACACCATTTAACGATGAATCCGCATAGCGATGCGGATTTTGCGATCGCTAATGCAATCGCATACCGATGTTTTATCGCATTGCGATGGGGGAACAGCTGTCCGGCGGTTCCAAAATGGCCACTGGAACACCCAAAATGGCCGCTGGAACACCCAAAATGGCCGCCGGAACACCCAAAATGGCCGCCGGAACATGGGGAAACATAGCAGAACGGTGAGTTTTGGGCCCATTTGGAATGCATTAAACAAAGTTTAATGTGTTCCAATGGGCTTTTCCGTTCCGTTTAGCGATGTTTCCCCATAGCAAAGGTAAATCCGGAACGGATTGACCTCGCTATGCAGGGCACCACTGCATTTACGTCTGACTTAAGTATTTGCCTACAACTAAAGTTCTTCATATATTCATATGTACATGATCAGAAATCGTTTTACCCTCTTCTGACATGCATATCTCTAGGTCCAGCTTTACCATCTCTGCCTTTCTGCCATGGTAAACCTAGAGATGGAGACCTGTTTTGTTCCAGCCGACCACCTTGTCTGACAGTACAGTAAACCAGAGGTCATCAGAGGATGGGGGAATCCTCCCCACTCCCGTGACATTGACTGACCCTAGCCTTCCTACCATGCCCATTTCTACTTTCTTTAGACAGACACCCATTGGACTGCCAGCCTCTCTCTGGATGTAGAAAGTCCAGTTGTATGGACTTTCAAAGAATGGTGCACAGAATCATAGAATAGTGTTGAAAATGGCCTATAAGGCCATTAAGTCCAACCCCTGCTCAATGCAGGAATACATAAAAGCAATCCACTGTTACCTCAAATCTGCTCTAGATCCCAGTCTAACCCACTTTTCTTCCCATTTGGGAAGGCAAGCAAGGTGGAGTTGAACCCCATGTTATAGAAGAAATTTTTGGCATATTACTAATATGCATATTACTCCCAGCTCCTGTCGAATGGGGTTACACTCCCCCTAAGGGACAGGGTCCGCAGCTTGGGGGTGCTCCTGGACCCCAGTCTAACACTGGAAGCCCAGGTGGACTCGGTGGCCAGGGGCGCCTTCCTCCAGCTGCGGAAACTATACCAGCTACGGCCCTACCTGGACGAGCGGAGTCTCATGACAGTTACACATGCACTGGTAACATCTCGTATTGATTATTGCAATGCGCTCTACGTGGGGCTGCCTTTGAAGACGGTCCGGCGACTGCAACTGGTCCAGAATCGAGCTGCGCGGCTGGTGAGTGGTGGGGCCGCCAGAGAGCACATCAAGCCGATTCTGTATAATTTACACTGGTTACCAGTTGCTGTCCGGGCCCAATTCAAAGTGCTTGTTTTGACATATAAAGCCCTAAACGGCTTGGGCCCTGGATACTTGAAGGACCGCCTCCTTCCATATGAGCCTACCAGGCTGTTAAGATCTAGCCAGGGGGCCCTTTTGAAAGAGCCATCCCTCAAGGAGGTAAGAGGGATGGCTTGTAGACAAAGGGCCTTCTCGGCAGCTGCCCCCAAACTATGGAACGCCCTCCCAACTGAAATTCGCCTGGCGCCGACACTGATGATATTTCGGCGCCAGGTCAAAACCTTCCTGTTCCAGAAGGCTTTTAATTGAAATAACATTAACTGTGGGTCTTAATGATGGCAATTTTAATTGTATTTTTAATTGTATTTTAATTGTATTTTAACTGTATTTTGATCATTTTATTTTATCGCATTGAATTTTAATTGTTGTAAGCCGCCCAGAGACCTTTGGGTAGAGTGGGCGGCATATAAATTAAATAAATTAAATAAATAAATAAATAAATAAATAATGAAAATATCACTATGAAGCCCAGAAAATTTATTTTTGTCTTTTGCCACCTCCTCAGTCTGTGCACCAATTTACACAGCTGCCATCTAGAACATAAAAAAACACACCTCGCTAATGGCAATGTGAGTGGTGAGCCACTGAAGAAATTAAAACCAAAAGTGTTGTGCTGATGTAGAACACACTCAGATGTCTTGTCTGCATCTCTGTTAACAGTATTCTGGCAGCGTCTGATTCCTGACCTCTCCAGGACCTACAGTGGCAAGACACTAAGAACCCCCTGCAGACAAAACAGTTAATTTAATGTCTTTTCCCCACCCAGCCACTCAATCATATCCTGACATTAACAATTCAATTAAGATTCCTCCTCAGCCTGGATTTCACTGAATTGTACCAAAGGGGTTGGATTTATGGAGCAATATCATGAGCTGCTGTGCCACTGATGAGATGGAGCTTTCAATTCTAACAGGGGCACAAGGGAAAACTCATGATCCTCCTGTGCCAAGTCTGACATGGATGCCAGCTCTGGCACAGACGTTTCCCCTGGTGCTATTTCTTCTGGCTCAGCTGTAGCTGTACAGCATCCCTGACTGAGATCCATTGTATCATGAGAGTAAGAGGTGGAGGAGCAACAGCAGAGGACAAGGGGTCCAAAAGTACATGGGGTTTAGAATCAGCAGCAAACAAGCACAGCCAGAACATCAATAGCCTAAGGAGGGATGCCAGGATTCCCAATGTGGTGTAGTAGGTAGAGTGATGGACTGGGACTATGGAGAACAGGGTTCGAATCCCCATGGAAATTCAGTGGGGGAGTGGAACTACTAAAACAGTTGCTTAAAATATCTCACTTACCTTGAAAACATCGTTAGGGTCGCTATAATTTAATTCCGACCTGATGGCACACAACACACACACACACAAGGAAAGATGCCATCTAAACATGGGACTGGCTGTTTTGCAGCCTGAGTCAATTACACTTCTGTTTCCAGAATGTGAAAGGAACCAGGACTTTGAGTGGGCAATGTGCATTATTTTCATCTGGTGTGAACACTAACAAGTTTGTTTGTTTGTTTGTTTGTTTTTACCCACCTTTCTCCTTGAAAAGGGCCCAAAGCAGCTTACAACAGAGAAAGACAATAGTTAAAGCTAAGAACAATGAGTATAAAGAGGCATCTTACAGCATTAAAAGGTAATATTAAAGCTAAGAACAAGAATACAATTTTTTTTAAAAAAAAGTAATGTCACTCTAAGAAATGGAAAACACAAGTACAGTGGGGTCTCTACTTAAGAACGTCCCTACTTAAGAACAATCCAACTTAAGAACAGCTCCATTTGCTAAATTTTGCTTCTACCTGAGAACAGAAATCCAAGATAAGAACAGGAAAAAAAACCTTTCCTGCTCTTTTTTTAACCTTAGGTCATCTTAGGTTAAAAAAAATTCTCCCCCTAGTGGTAGAGTACGTATTAACCAGCTTTGCATTAGTTCCTATGGGAACTAATGCTTCAATGTACGAACGCACCTCTACATAACAAAAAAAAACAGCCAGAACGGATTAATTGGTTTTCAGCCCATTCCTATGGGAAATTTTGCTTCAACTTAAGAACGTTTCAACTTAAGAACACAATTCCAAAACGGATTAAGTTCTTAAGTAGAGGTTCCACTGTAGTTTCTATGGACGGAAAAGAGCAGATACGGATTAAATGGTTTTCAATGCATTCCTATGGGAAATGCAGATTCAACATAAGAACTTTTCAACTTGAGAACCACCTTCCAATACGGATTAAGTTCTTAAGTAGAGACCCCACTGTAGTACTAAAAATCCAGTCAACACAGTAATGCATAAAATCTATCTAAAAAATCACACACAGGTAGCTAGTTGCTGAGGGAAGGCTTGCCTTAAGAGAAAGGTCTTTGCTTGCTTGCAAAAGGACAGCAAAGATGGGACCAGTCTCCCTCCTGAGTCTAGGAGCAGCTATAGAGAAAGTTCGTCTCCCCATCAGATACACCTGTGAAAGGGGGGGGGGGGGGAACTGAGAGAAAGGCTTCTCCTCATGATCTTAATACTTGAGCTGGGTCATAAAGGGAGATCTTTGAGATAGCTTAGACCCAGACCATTTAGGGCTTTATAGGTTAAAACCAACACTTTGAATTGTGCCCTGAAAATGATCGGCAGCCAGTGAGGATGCTGTAACCGGGGAGGGGGGGTGTATGTAATCCCTGTAACCAGCCCCAGTCATCAATCTGTACCGGCTGCATCCATAGTCCTTGACCGGCCTTTCAACTGACCAGAAGCACCTCTGTCTTTTCTGGATTACGTTTCAATTCATCCTGTTCATTATTGATACCAAACACTTATCTAGAGCTGAAGCAGCTTCCTCAGGTTTAGGTGGCAAGGAGAGGTAGAGTTGGGTGTCATCTGCACATCGGTGACATTGAATCCCAAAACTCCAGATAATCATGGGGGCTTCATTAGATGTGGCCCGCAATCCATGAAATGCTAGTCTTTAAGGAACTGTAAGACACTCTTACTGAAATCTGGCTGGTAGTTGACCCACTGAAATCAATAGGATTAGGGCTGACCATACCCTTTGGCAATGGGTCTCTTCTAGCTGGGACCCCCAGCTGGATTTAGGCTCTAGCTGTTTTTATCATTTTCACAGTTCAAACAGAGATTGCTTACAAATTCAATTATATGTTCTGCACCTTCGAAGTCCATATGACTAATCTCACCATTTTGCACACACTCTGATGTAGGCTGCTGTTAACTCTTGCCTTTCTGAATGAAATCTGGATGTTTTATTTTCTCTGCACATGCATGCACAATGACTCTGTCTCAGTTCTTTGGTTGTTCCTTGTCCTAAGCAAGGATCTCTGTTCTCTAAAAAGTGCTCATCATGATATATGAAGTCACAGTGCATGGATTTAAGATAACACACACACAAACACTTGCTTTAGTATGCATGGTATGTTCCCAAGAGATATTGTGGTGGATAAAATAATGTTTTCTGTGGGTGAAACTTTTGCTGAGGGACATCCTTGATGTTCTTGGTGGGGCATTCCCAACCATCTGGTGCTGACTTAGGGAGCAGGAGAATCCTCTGATGTCTTCATGGTAATGTGTCTGAAGAAGAAGACTAACTGACGGTCAAGAGAGATTTCTGTACTGCCCTTCCAGCTTCCTCTAGCCTTGTGGAGGGAAATGTTTGTGTTTGAAAAGGACCATTGGTTACGGTCTGAGAGAGAGGCTAGGAAAAACTCTTCCAGACAGAAAATTTGTACCAGCTCATTCTGTTTTCCCTTTCAGCCGCTTGGTTCAAAGAAAGCAAAGATTTGAGTAGCTTCACTAGGATTTGCATTAAAACTGGGAAATGAGTAGCAGTGAAACTGGCAGCACCAAAGGCACCTAAAAATCAGTCTCAGGTATGTGTTTGTGCCACTTTGCAACATCTGTCCTACACCTCCAACCATACAACTGCAGAGAATGATCCTAGGTTTTATCATTGTGACAACCAAAGGATAGCTTTCTCTCCACTTTTACCAAACAATATGTATCGTTATGTCTCACTGAAATCAGTGGCAGCATGCTACTTTCTTAAGTCGTTGGTCAGTGGAGAAACCAGGCAAAATCTTTGTCTTTTTATCAGGATAAACCTGACAGGCCGTGCTATCAACATATTTTCTGTGGACCCTGTAACCTCCTCCATTTAGGGACCAGGATGTCTAATATGGCTGGGGCTATTCCAGATAGTGGATTCTGGGTGTTATAGTCCAAAAAAGTAACTTGTTTAAGCTCTAGTCAGAAATGGCACGGAGACAGGTCTCAGGAATGTAAGAAAAAATCTTTGACTGACCAGGCCATACAGACTTCATTTCAAAACACTGGCACTATTTCCTAATGTTACACAGAGTGTCCATGAGGCACTATCTCAAGCTACCCTGTCCTTTCTTTTGGCACAGCAAGGCATACAAATCTTTTGTATGGAAAATTATCCTTCTTTCAGGCTGCAGAAGTCGTTACCATGGAGATGGAAAATAGCAACTCTTTGCTCCCCTACCCCCCCCCAAAAAAGGATTTTGTATCCCAGAATTTCACACAGCTTTAAAAAACAAGAAAACTATAACAAAACGCCAGACAGAGATAAGTGTTCCAGGATAAACAATGAGATCTGGAAGGATCTGACAGGAATTATCCTGGCTCTGTCATGTGGTGATTAATTTATCAGTGCTCAGGTGTAAACATGTGAAAAATTAAGTCTCCAATTACACACACACAGACACACACACCCCAGTGTCCCAAATCTCTTCACCCCGTATAGCCCAAAGCTGTGCATGAATCCAGTGAGCATTTGTGCACACCTCTTGTGTGGCCAGTTTCCTTGGTGGTCCGCAATCCATTAACCAGGACAAAAGAAAAAGAAAGCAACATGTGTGATACTTGTAGTAACGGGCGGCAGCAGAATCAAAGAGGGAATTAAACTCCATCTTGTGTACCAACAGGGCAACCCAAATGTAGATTTTTTAAAAAGAGGGTTTTATATGCACCTATATTTTGGGATTTCAAAGGCTTCTTGAACAAATGCCTTATTCTCACACACACTGCTAGCACACAGACACGTATAGATTTATTTGCTTAATTACAAACATGTGAAAAAGAAAGTACACCCTACTAGAATTATATGGTTTTATGTATTGAGATAAAATAAAAATTATCTGGTCCTAAATTAGCTAAATACAACCTCAGAGGATCAACAACACATGACATATTACACTGCACCATGATTTATTTTACAAAAAATAAAGCCAAAATGGAGAAGCCAAATCGAGTTGTTCCTCTGAGGCTGTATTTACCTAATTTTCAAACCTGCTAAGGACCAGATGTTTTTATTATGTCGTGATACAAAACACCATAGAATTGAAAGAGGTGTACTTTCTTTTTTGCATGACTGTAAGTCATTCACAGACCTTGTTCCACTATGGTGTTAAATGTCTTTTGCCTGTGGTACACCAAGGCTGACATTACTGACCATTGTTTACTATGTCCATTATGGAAACCCTCCCTCCATTTTCTAGATATAAAGCACTCAGTCCTTCCTTCTGGTGGTAGCGTGGGTTCATATACTTTGCCCAAAGCTCCACAATTGACAAGACACACACCTGGGTGTGCCCTGCCAACTGTGGTTAATCTGAGTAATCTAAGATGCCCCCTCCCCCAGGAATCACGGTGGAGATTACTGAGCTACACCAGTTCCCCAACCACTCCCTCCCCACTGAATTTAATAGCAGGATGAGCAATATAAACTGTGCTATAGAACTGTTTGCCTTCAGATTTATTGCTAAAGGTGTCCCTTAAAAACCAGGCCTAATAGATCTAGTCTTGTTCCATTTCCTCTCCTGCATTTCTCTGGTTTTGCCCTTGACACGTTGAACAATAAAGTCAGTTCAAATAATGCCATCAAACCTGCTAGGATATAAATGTTGGAATGGTGGCCATCTTTATCATACTACCAAGTGGGTAGGGCAATTCAAAGACCAGAACTGGGACCCCCAGAGACCTCTAGATGTTGTTGGACTACAATTCCCATTATCTCAATTCAGCCTGACAAATAGTGGGATGATGGAAGTGAGAATTTAACAACAAATTGAAAGGACACAAGTTTCCCATCCTTGTCACAGACTGAAAAGAGACTGAACAGAGAGTTTTTGCCCTATATTACATCAGTCTATTGATCCATCTAGCCTAGCACTGTCAACTCTACCAAGCAGCAACTCTTCAGGGCATCTTTCCTGGGTCTTACATGGACATCTATAGTATTCCTTGGTCCTCCATCCATGTAATAAGTGAGCCTGAGCCTGACCCTGATCAGCTTCCTAAATTAAATAAAACTGGATGTATTTCAAGGTGATGTGATGGTCATTGCTCTCCTCCTTTCGATCCTTAAAAATCACTCAGGCTCTCTCTTTCTGCTCTCCAGTTAATTGCATTTTCTGTTGTACATCTTAAACATCTATCAGGCAAATATGAAGGAGTGCATTTTTCCCCCCCAAAAAATATGATTACTTAACTTCTATGAAATCTAAATGAAGTGGTTATCATCGTGTCTGCTAGAGAGGAATTAATTATCAGCAGTTAGCAAATTATGCAGTTTCTATAAACAAAAACAAAACAAACAGAACAGCTTCACAATTACTCACTCCTTAAAACAGCTTTAGCCGAAAGCTAGGTTTTATTTCTTTTTGGAAAATGTACATATACTACATAACTATTCTTCCTTTATTGAGCTACGTATCCGGGAATTACATGGTTTTTGAAAAACTTGACCAGCTTTTTCCCCAATCATAAACATACACTATTTTCTGATGTGGAAGGGAAGCAGGTGGGAAGAGGCCAAAGAGGACTGGTGAATTAATTGTTTTTATCACACACATTCTCTCATACCTGGAGAATGTGCACCTCATTCAGGGGTTCCCCATGACATTTAGTCCAGTCGTATCTGACTCTAGGGGCGGTGCTCATCCCCGTTCCCAAGCCGGAGAGCCAGAGTTTGTCCATAGACAGTTTCTGTGGTCACGTGGCCAGCACAACTACACACGGAACACTGTTTCCTTCCCACTGTGGTGGTACCTATTTATCTACTCACATTTTTACATGCTTTCAAACTGCTAGGTTAGCAGGAGCTGGGACAAGCAACGGGAGCTCACTCTGTCATGTGGATTCAACCTTATGACTGCTGGTCTTCCAAATTTGCAGCACAGAGGCTTCTGCGGTTTGACCAGCTGCACCGCCACATCCCCACACCTCATTCAAGTGGAACAGAATAGAAATAGATTTCTCTATTTATTTTTGTTGTTCTTCTGAAGGGCACAGTGAGTCTGGGCTCCCAGTTTGACTGACTGGGGCAGCAAGTATCTTTGTCCTTATATTTCTTTAATTAATCAGTTGAGACCTTATCCTTGCTTCCACTGAAGGTAACAGAGATCACAAAATGGAACAGAACTGCTGCCACCTCTTCCATTTTCCCTGTACAGTCCCATCAGCTGAGGGATTGACTAGAAAAGACTTTGCTCCACTATTTGTGCCATGTTTCTAACTCTTCCTTTCAATATTTATTCGGTCAACTACACAACGTTAACACTGATCACAGGCAGATCTCTTCTTCTGGCATGAATATGTGGTATATTTTGTTCAGCCAACAATTTTGTAGCATTTCCTCTTACCTTACTTTATCTTGCTTCTGGCTTGCATGATCTCTGATCATCTATATTGGTCATTTAGGGCTGTTGCTTGCTTTCTGCTCATACTAGTAAGGACTAAACCACTGCAATGCAATTTGTAAATTGTTTTTAAAAATATATATTTTATCCTTGCTTACCTCTATATATCACTAATACAGCACAATTATCTCCTTGTTTAGTGTTATAGCACTGATATAGTGGGCTACCCCAAGGCTCAGTCTGGACCCAGTGCTCTTCATCATTTTTGTTAATGACCTGCATCAGGAGATGCAGACAGTACTAATCAAATATGTGGATGACACAAAATTGGGTGGAATATCTAATATCGTGAAAGACAGAAACAAAATTCAACATGATGGTGGAAAAACCTGAGCACTAGGCTGAAAACAGCAGAATGAATTCAACAGGGGTAAGTGCAAAGTACTGCACCTTGAAAAAAGAAACCAAACACACTGTTACAAGATGAGGGATACCTGGCTCAGCAAAACAACAAGTGAAGAGGATCTTGGAATTGTCGTAGATCACAAGCTGAATATGAGCCAACTGTGGTTACAAAAAAGGCAAATGCTATTTCAGGCTGCATTAACAGAAACATAGTCTCCAAATCTTGTGAGGTACTAGTTCCCCTTTATTTGACAATGGTTAAACTTCATCTTGAGTACTGTGTCCAGTTCTGGACATCACACTTCAAGAAAGATGCTGAAAAATTGGAACAAGTTCAGAAGAGGACAACAAGGATGATCAGGAGGCTGGAAACCAAGTCCTATGAAAAAAGACTGAAAGAACTGGGCACGTTTAGACTTGAGGAAGGAAGAATAAGAGGAGATACAATAGCACTTTTCAAATACTTGAAAGGATGTCATACAAAGGAGGGGCAGGATTTGTTCTCACTCATCCCAGAGTGCAGTACACACAACAATGGGTTCAAGTGACAGGAAGTCGGATTTCAATTGAATACTGTATTAGGAAAAATTCCTAACTGATGAGCAGTACAGCAATGGAACTAATTACCTTAAGAGGTGGTGACTGCTCCAACACTGATGGCATTCAAGAGAAATTTAGACAATCACCAAAATATAGACAGTTCTTTGGTTTGTATTCCTGCACTGAGTAGGAGGTTGGACTCGATGTCGTTATAGGCCCCTCCTAACTTCCTTATTCTGTGATTCGATAGCAAATGCTTATCCTGTCTTGTCAGTTCAGTGCTATTTCACTTGCTAAACATTTTTTTAAAAGAGGGTATTTGAGTATAGGCAAAAGGAGTATATAAGAGAGTGGTGACAGTTGCAGAGAAGGGTGGCTGTGTGTTTTGGGGGCATTTGAAACTATTTCCTGGGATAATTAAACCTTTATGTGTGCACCATGGCAGCGATTTAAATGCCACAGTATAGTAAAGGGAAGGTAATCTCAATCCAGGAGAAACATTTGTGTTGTTATGCACTGAAAGGCCTTCAGTTGAAGCTGATAGTCTACATCAGCTTTCTCCAAGGTGGTGCCCATGAAATGTGCCAGACAACTATTTTGATCCAAAGAAACCAAAACAAGATAAAATCACGTGGCACCTTAAAAGACTAACTATTATATTTTAATGTGAACTTTTTGTGAGTTTTGAAGCACTTTCTTGCTCATCCCTTAGGGCTGACCCATTACTACCTACCTTGCACAGTGGGTATCTTCCCCAGCACAAGCAACAGTAGTATGAAATCTCGGATAGCTTCCTACTAGGTTACCTTGACCCACTTTCAGTTTAGCAGATATGGTATCCTGTCAGCGTTTCTTAGTGGAAATCATGTTTTTAGCAGAGTAATTCGCAGTCTAGGCAGTCCAGAAATAACTCGCACACAGTCCAGCAGCATTTCCTTCAGCAACGTGTATTTACAGCAGTATTTACATCAGTCTGGCAGCATAACATGTAGAAGTGATCTTCAAGCAGGAAGAAGATACAACTGACTGTACAATTCATACATATATACATATACAGGGCCAATCAGGTCACACATTGCATCATCCATGAGTTGCGTCATCCATGAGTTGCATCAGCACTGCTGAGTCATCCTGACTCAGCTTTAACACACCTGATCATTATGGATTCTCATTAATATACTCCATTCTGCTCAGGCCTATAATTTTCCTTGACATACCTTGTGTCTCCAAGTTTAATCATCGAGAAGACCATGCTATCCCTTACCAAAAATTATGCTCCCTCTTCTACTTAACATCCTTCTATAAGTCTCATTCTGAATCCTTGGAAAGGGAATTAATTACATGCACAATTACTTTCCTGAACAACGATAGGCTAAGCCTCTTGATTATTCCCATTCATTTCAAAAGGATTTGAGCTGAAGCATAAATGCATTCATGAAAGCGTGAATGCCTAAGAGAAGATCTCTTCAGGGGAATGCTTCTATTCCAGCCCAAGACAGATTTTAAGCAGAGGGCACCAAACTTTCACCTCACTCCCCTGCCAATATTGTTTAATATTGACTCAAGGCCACTGGGGGAATTCGTTTTGGTATCTCATGGGTAGTATTCATTGATTTACTAAGTACATGTCTTTTCTCTCCCCCAATGCATCAAAATCTACAATTGTAATACAGAATATTTATTATTATAAGCATTGTATTTGCAATTTAGTTGTGGGCTCAAACTAAAAAAAGAGCAAGCTGGGATAAGGATGTCCCACTAGGATTTTTTTTAGGATTCCAGCTGTCAGGGCCTTTTATTCTTGGAGTTCCACCTAACATTCCCACACCTTCAGACCTACCTAAATTTCACTCACCTGGAGCAAAGCCTGGCTTGAACTCTTCATGACCTAGCTCCAACCTAGCTTCCTGCTAAGCAAGGAAGCTGCCTCACTCTTCTTCTTTTTTCTTTCTTACTTTTTGAATAAAGACAGTTTTGTTTTTTTAGCATAAAACTAGCTGGAGCTAGGCCATGAAAACTTCAACTGGCACCTTTCTTCAGGTGAGTGGAATTTAGGTGTCTGTCGATGTAGATCTGTCAGGTATAACTCCCGGGATGGAGGACAATTGGAGTTCCACAGATTTCTGTGGCATATCCCTATTATTAGACCAAAGACACCCACTGAATCTCATGACCTTGGGAGATTAGAACCTGGCTTTCCCTAAATACTAAACCACCCACCAGCTCTCTCTTGCAAATAAGGCTTAACAAGCATATTATACCAATACTGCATGAGTTGTAGGCTGCTGGTCTTTCTGCAACCAAAAATGCATGAGCTGGTCTTGACCTTGAAAGCTCTAAATAGCTTGGGATCAGCATGTCTTAAGGGTTACCTTCTGGTGTATAAATCTGCTAACTCAAATCTTTGTCTGAGGCCATGATCTATTTTACCTCATTCTCAGTGAGGCAGATGGCTGTGCAAGACTCGGGTTAAAAATGTACACAGTAAGTTCTGCTTCTTAATAATCATGAGCCCTCAAGTCAATTTGACTTATGCTGGCCCTTTTCAGGATTTTCTAGGTAAAGAGTACTTAGAAGTGGTTTACCATTCTCTTCTGGTAGCTTCCTGAACTGTGCAGCTTGACAATGATATACTAGGCCATCAATAAGCTTTTAATCAGTATTTTAAACGAGTATTAACTTCCATTTCTCAACCTGGTTAGTAAGCCAATATGAAACTAGAGTTTTCCATTTGGGTGTAAAGAGACCAGGATTACGTTCTGCATCCAGGCTTCTTCTGGGCCTCTATTTGTTTTGAAGCAATGCTCGAGATGTCCCCCACCATCCAAAGTGAAAGGCTGTGAAATACTTTTCTGGGCCTTTCCAGATGTGACACCAAAACATCTGAATAGTTTCTTTCCAGTTAAGCCCACCTGGCTCTGCCTTTCACTTCTTTTAGTCAGCAAGTGAATAAACATTTTGTTTAGGTGAACCTTTTGTTGCTCTATATTCTGTATCTTTTATGTGATTGCATTTTAACTAATACTGTATTATCTGATCTTAGAAAAAAGACAAAGAGATTTTATGGTGTGGAGTAAATTTGATTGGATGGATGGATGGATGGATGGATGGATGGATGGATGGATGGATGGATGGATGGATGGATGGATGGATGGATGGATGGATGGATGCTCACACAGGAATCTCAGTTTTTTATTCTTCTACAGTTGCATATATATACATATACTTTGGACATATAATCCTTCTCAAATGTGATCCACCCATGGATTTCTCCATGCTGATTGTTTTCAATGGTTTTTATTTTAAATGTCTTTGCTCTAAAACTTAATCTGACTAGGCTTGAGAAATGCCTGGTTTTATACCTCATTCACTTTTTAGTAAGTAAGAATGATTTATGGCTGCCACCATTTTATAACCAGACCAACATTACAGGCCCTTCCCAGCCATTCTTCCCTGTTGAGAAACAAGGATGATTGTTAAGAGCTGATAGCCGATCCCCACCCCACCCCACTCCCAGCTCTGGGAAAGAATTTCTCCCCTCCTTGCCTCCCTGAGAATCAATGAGTAGTACACTTTAGACCAAACATTGGACCATATGCATGTTTTCAAGTAGATTGGATTTAATAAACATGCAAATAAAGTTACTATACATTCTTAGGAGCAACTGCAAATAGCATATAGCTATAGAGCAGCGATGGTGAACCTATAGCATGTGTGCCACAGCTGGCAACCAGAGCCCTCTCTGTGGGCACACGAGCTCCCACAAGAAATACTTTCCTGTCCTCCAATCCTGCATTTTGGCACTCCCCTCTGCTGGTGCAATGGTCCAGCAGAGGGGTGCAATGGCGGCCATTACCGATCTAGTTGAATGAGGGATTGGAAGACCGGTAAGTATTTCTCTGTTAATACCACCCCTAGGGAAAAAAACAAGCATTTAACTCTTACAGTGCAGGGGCAGTTGTTGTTTTTTTCTAAATTAAAATTATTATTATTATTATTATTTATTTATTTAATTTATATCCCGCCTATCTAGTCGTGGTGGACTACTCTAGGCGGCCAACAACAGAGATAAAATACAATAACATAAAACAGCATAATTACAACAACAATTAAAAATAGGGAAACAATAAAGGAGAGAAAAAAAATCAAAAGTAATCTGGAGAGAAGGCCTGCCGAAACATCCAAGTCTTTAATAAGTTCTTAAAGGTGCCCAGCAAGGGAGCTCCGCGAATGCCAGGAGGTAAGTTATTCCAAAGGCGAGGAGCCACCGCCGAGAAGGCCCTATTTCTTGTTTTCTCTTTTCGGGCCTCCCTCGGCGTTAAGCTCCTCAGCCTCACCTCCTGGCTCGCCCGTGTGACCCGGGTAGAACTTGGTGGGAGTAGGCGTTCCACCAGGTATCGAGGCCCTAAACCGTTTAGGGCTTTATACGTAAGCGTTAACACTTTGAAGTCGATGCGGAACCTGATAGGCAGCCAATGCAATGCAGCCAGAGTGGGCGAAATATGTTGGAATTTTTTCACTCCACTGAGTAATCTGGCCGCCGCATTCTGCACCACCTGTAATTTCCGCAGCAACCTCAAAGGAAGCCCCACGTAGAGCGCATTACAGTGGTCTAATCTTGAGATTACGAGCGCGTGTACTAAGATGGTGAGCGCCCCCACATCCAGGTAGGGCCGCAGCTGGGCTATCCGCCTGAGGTGAAAAAAGGCGGTGCGGACCACGGACGCCACCTGGGACTCCATGGAGAGCACCGGGTCCAGATGGATCCCCAAGCTGCGTACCCCATCCTTTGCAGGGAGGGTCACCCCCCCAAAAGAGAGGGAGTTTCCCAAATCCCCAACTGTGGGAGGGCCCACCCTCAGTACTTCCGTCTTGTCCGGGTTCAGCCTAAGCCCGTTCTCCTGCATCCATTCCAGTATAGTCCCCAGGCAGCGCTGAAGGCACAGAACGGCTTCTCCTGCGGTTGGCGAAAAGGAGATGTAGAGCTGCGTGTCGTCCGCATACTGGTGACACGAAGCACCACACCCCCTGATGACCCCACCCAGCGGCCTCATATAGATGTTAAATAGCATTGGGGAGATAATCGACCCCTGTGGAACCCCACAATTGAGGCTCCACGGGGCCGAGACTCTCTCCCCAAGCTGAACTCTCTGGGGGCGGTCCTCCAAGAAGGAACGGAGCCAGGACAATGCCAGGCCACCTATTCCCAACTCGGAGAGCCTCCCCAAACCTCAATATTCAGGGTTAATTGCAATGTTGGCACTTTGAAATAAATAAGTTGGTTTGGTGTTAGTTGGGCAGTCAGTCTCAAAATGGTTCACCATCACTGCTATAGAGCATCTTCTCTACAGAAGTACTTAGACATGCAAACACAATTGCCAGCATTATCTAGTTAGAACAAAGTTAAATAAAACAAACATAAGAGCTCACATTTTTTTAGCTTTCTCTGCTCAGTATTTGCGAGATGTGTCTTCCTCTATGGGAAAAAGCAATTAACATTCCATGACTGGCTCACTTCCTTTAACTGATGACCTCAAATTTACAGACTCACCAACCCTCCCTAGTATTGACTCAAATTGTCAATCTGCAAAGCAAGGCATGTAAAACTCTAGGGCAATTATATAACATTAGAATAAAAGCTAGTACAAGATCATACAGAAGCATAATAACTATGCATCAAACCACTAGCTTACCATTATCACAGTCATAATATATATTACCCAGTTCATTTTGGGAGGTGAATTCTTATAGTGTAAAAAAAATCAACATACTCCTTTATAAGACTGTGTTTATTATTAAGATTCACATTCCTGGCCACACATGAAGTCATGTGACTGGCATCCAACCACGAATGCTAGCAGCAACTCATTGATTATTGGCATTCTGATGTAATGATTTTCACTATTACATTTAGGCTGGCGTATATTCCCAATACCATTCAGGCCAATGAAATTAATCATTACATTATTGAACCAGCAGCCCAATGGATGACTCATTGTGCTGCTCATTAGTTTTGCATAATATTTTTTTAAATCTTTTGGCTTGATAGGTAACTGGCGTAAAACTTGAAGAATTCCATTCAAAATGCTTCATCTTCTTTTTTTAAACAACCAACCCTGGTCAGTCAGTACTGATTTGAATTGGCTTTTGCATCATGTGATCAGTCTTAAAAAATACAAATTCATTTTATGCCCACAGCAAATTCCACAGTATTTGACCATGTAGTCACACCCAAAGATAGCAAAAAGCTGTTTCAATATGTCAACTCTCTGCCTACATCTGGACTGCAGTCAGCTACAGCGTACTGGGTGGCTGCTAAGCAGAGACAAGTTGTAAAATGAATATATAGTCCTGGAGATGCACTACGGCACCAAACATGACTAGTATGAGCAAACCCCACCCCCAAAACCAGGTTTTGCCATTATCTTTAGGGCCCCTTGTTAAAGCCATGGTGAGAGTTATTTCAACTGCAACTGTGTTTGATTAAATGGTTCCACCTGTTTATAATGAATCAATCAATAAACCTGGCAAACCCCTCCCCCCAAAAAAACCCTTTGTCATTAATTAAAGCTCCGTTGTGATTAAGTGACATCTATTACAAATGTCTCTCCTGCACAGTTAGTTTACATATAAAGGGGATTAATATAATTATAATCACCGTTGTCATCATGCCGTCTCCTCTCACAGCCTTTGTGCTACTTAGCAAAAATAGAGTCTTTGTGGTATGTTTCTAATTGGTATTGCCTTAACAGTTTATAAAGCTGGCAAGCTCCTTTGGGCTCTGTAACAGAGAATAATAGAGGCTACGCTTTGATCTTCCACAATGCCAGAGATGAAGAAGCCCAGTGGGGTTCATCTACTAAGCAGAGTCTAGGGCAACTCTCCACACCAAAGTATAATACTGTTATGGACTGGGCGGGGGTGGAAGGGAGCAGAAGCAAAGCATACAACTAGAGGAATAACCTTTATGGGGAGAGAGCTGATGTTTAAAAGAATGGCAAAGAAAAATAGGTTCTATGTATATGATTCAGCAACAGTGACTTTGTTTCTCTCTTCTTAACCTGGTTCTACCAGCTCTACCAACAACACCTCCCATCACATCGTACTACTAATCAGAGCTCCACCATCAGCAGTTTTTCTCTCCCTGTCACCAGCTCCCTCTGCCACAGGTCAATGAGCACTTCCCTAAGACAGTTCCCTACCACACCTCCAACCCCATCTCTCTTCCCATACCACTAAGAATGGTAGCAGCCATCATAAGCTGGTAAACCTGCATTTCCAAAACAGTGAGGTAGGGCAAACTGCAACACCCTCCCCAGAGGTGGTGTTGGTGGTTGCTTAGTCATTAAGTCATGTCTGATCCTTCATGACCCCATGGACCAGAGCACACCAGGCCCTCCTGTCTTCCACTGCCTTTCAGAGTTTGGTCAAATTCATGTTGGTAGTTTTGATGACACTGTCCAACCATCTCGTCCTCTGTCATCCCCTTCTCCTCTTGCCTTCACTCTTTCCCAACATCCGGGTCTTTTCCAGGGAGTCTTCTCTTCTCATGAGATGACCAAAGTATTGTAGCCTCAGCTTCAGGATCTGTCCTTCCAGTGAGCACTCAGGGTTGATTTCCTTCAAAATGGATAGGTTTGTTCTCCTTGCAGTCCAGGGGACTCTCAAGAGCCTCCTCCAGTACCACAATTCAAAAGCATCAATTCTTCGGTGGTCAGCCTTCTTTATAGTCAGCTCTCACTACTGGAAAAAACATAGCTTTGACTATGCAGACCTTTGTCGGCAAGGTGATGTCTTCTTTTGGGAGTTCTCGGTCCACTTACTGCTGAAGCCTACCTTTTAGGTTTTTGACCATGACCTTGCTAGCATGTAAAATTTTAAAAGCCAGTTAAAAACTTGGTTATTCAAGAAGGCCTTCCCTCCAGTCAATTAAGTCTCTCTCTCTCTCTCTCTCTCTCTCTCTCTCTCTCTCTCTCTCTTTTGGCTATTCCATCTTTGTAATCCCCTCTTTAAATTAATTGTTTTAAATTGAAATTTGTAATTTTATGAATTTATATATTTTTATACTGTTTTGTTTTATTTTGTAAGCTGCCCCAAGTAGACATGGTCTAGAGGGGCGGGGTAAAAATCAAATAAATAAATAAAATAAAATGAGTGCAATTGTACGGTAGTTGGAGCATTCTTTGGCACTGCCCTTCTTTGAGACTGGGATGCAGACTGATATTTTCCAATCCTCTGGCCACTGTTGAGTTTTCCAAACTTGCTGGCATATTGAGTGTAGCACCTTGACAGCATCATCTTTTAAGATTTTTAATAGTTCTACTGCAATGCCATCACCTCCAGTAGCCTTGTTGTTAGCCAGGCTTTCTAACACCCACTTGACTTCACTCTCCAGGATGTCTGGCTCAAGGTTATCAACCTCACTATCTGGGTTGTCTGGGACATCCAGATCTTTCTGGTATAATTCCTCTGTGTATTTTGCCAACTCTTCTTGATGTCTTCTGCTTCTGTTAGGTCCCTCCCATTTGTGTTCTTTATCATGTCCATCTTCGCACAAAATGTTCCTTTAATATCTCCACTTTTCTTGAACAGCTCTCTGGTTCTCCCCTTTCTATTATTTTCCTCTATTTCTTTCCATTGTTAATTTAAGAAGGCCCTCCTATTTCTCCTTGCTATTCTTTGGAAGTCTGCATTCAATTTTCTGTAACTTTCCCTATCTCCCTTGAATTTTGGTTCCCTTCTCTTCTCTGCTATTTGTAAAGCCTCGTTGGAAAGCCACTTTGCTTTCTTGCATTTCCTTTTCTTTGGGTTGGTTTTTGTTGCTGCCTCCTGTACAATGTTTTGAGCCTCCATCCATAGTTTTTCAGGCACTCTGTCCACCAAATTGAGTTCCTTAAATCTGTTCTTCACTTCCACTGTGTATTCATAAGGGATTTGGTTTAAATTATACCTGACTAGCCCAGTGGTTTTTCCTATTCTCTTCAGTTTAAGCTTGTATTTTGCTGTGGAAGCTGATGATCAGAGCCACAATCAGCTCCAAGTCTTATTTTTGCTGACTGTATAGAGCTTCTCCATCTTTGCCTGCAGAGAATATAATCAATCTGATTTCTGTATTGCCCATCTGGTGATGTCCATGTGTAGAGTTGTCTCTTGTGTTTTTGGAAAAGAGTGTTTGTGAGGACCAGCTTGTTCTCTTGACAAAACTCTATTAACCGTTGCCCTCCTTCGTTTTGAACTCCAAGGCCAAACTTACCTGTTGTTCCTTTTATCTCTTGACTCCCTACTTTAGCATTCCAGTCCCCTATCATGAGAAGAACATCTTTCTTTGGTGTCAGATCTAGAAGATATTGTAAGTCTTCATAGAATTGTTCAATTTCAGCCTCTTCAGCATCGGTGGTTGGCGTATAAACTTGGATTACTGTGATGTTGAAAGGTCTGCTTTGGATTCGTATTGAAATCATTCTCTCATTTTTGAGATTATAGCCCAGTACAGATTTTCCCAATCTTTTGTTGATTATGAGTGCTGCTCCATTTCTTCTACAGGATTCTTGCCGACAGTAGTAGATATGATAATCGTCTGAATTGAATTCACCCATTCCCGCCCATTTTAGTTCACTGATGCCTAGGATGTCAATGTTTATTTTTGCCGTGTCAAAGGTAGGGCACCCCAAACTCACATGTGTACTTGTTTTCTAAATATCCTAAGCCAATCACTCTGACTCAACCTAGCCAACCTTGCAGAGTTCTTGTAAGATTGAAATGAAGAAAGAGAGTATACACCTAGAGTTTATTGAAGGAAAACTAATTAACAAAAAGTAGAAGTAGAGAGAAATTACTTAAGGTGATAAAAATGAAGATTTTGAAAACAACAGAAACAAAGGCTTGATATAACAAACAACAATTTGAAAATAAATTAAACAATTGTAAAAATAAACGACTACACGAACAACACTTAAGAAATATTGATGGAAATTATTATTTTGAAATAATAATTCAAAATGGGCATGGCTAAAACCTGGGCCCATTAAGAAAGAAACTGAAGCCTTGATTTTTGCTAGATAAGAACCAGCACTCCAAGCAAACATGATGAAAGCTATGATCCAAGGAACTGGTACTAACAGTAAATATTGACTCTGCCAAGAAAATGATGAAATTGTATCACACCTCACCTGTGAATATCCAACGATATCATGAACAGATTACAAAATTGGACATGGTAGAGTGGCAAAAGTAATGCACTGGTGAGTATGCAAAAAATATAACTTGCTGGCCTCCAAAAAAACCATGGGAATATCGGGTAGAAAAGGTGTCAGAAGTGACAATGTCAAGATCTTGTGGGATTTCCAAATTGAAACCGATAACCTTGAACATAACACACTGGACATACTAGTAATAGAACGAAGAAATATCTGGATCTTTGACATTGCAATTCCAGAGGATGCCAGAGTTGAAGCTAAAAAACTGGGAAAACTAACAAAATATAGAGATCTGGCAATCAAAACATATCGCGTGTGGATGAAATACACTTCAATGGGCCCTGTAGTCATTGGCAATATTAGGAATAGCATACATACTGCACCGATATTTAACAGATACTCAGGTTTTTGGTTAAAACTTTTATCTGTTCTATAATTGCAGTCAATGTTTTTATAATTTTGATTGATTGTGCCTAGCATTATTTAATAATACAAATACTAATACTAATACTAATACTAATACTAATACTGTACTAATACTAATACTAATACTAATAATACTAATACTAACTAGTACTAGTACTAGTACTAGTACTAGTACTAATAATAATAATAATAATAATAATAATAATAATAATAATAATAATAATAATAATAATAATAATAATAATAATAATAATAATAATAATAATAATAATAATAATAATAACAACAACAACAACAACAGCAACAGCAACAACTACAGCAACAACAACAACAGAAACAGCAACTGAAAATTTGAATTCGCCAAGCAAAAGTGATGAGACATTCAAAGGATGGAGCTCAGGGAGAAACAGACAAACTATATGTTACAGATAGCATATCACTGGAAGCTAAAATTGCATTAGTATTACAAAGAGATCATTCCAGCAGAACATTATGTCTGTACCATCAAGCAACCATGTGTATAAGCAAGCCATCTCCCAACTACCAAAAACAATGCAAGTTAATCTGCAAGCTACAACAGGTGAGAAAATCTTGCGATGTGAGGCACATTCAGTATCAAAGGAATTTCACCTGCAAATGATATGCTTATATCTAATGTATAGTTTGCCCCTAAGTGTCATGTTAAAAAAGTAATGTATGTATACAAGATTTCAGGGCCCAGTGGTTGTTCCTTGATTTTGGCCTACTGACTTGTGGAGCTTACGTTTTATTCTATATGAGGCTGCTCTGGGAGGTCATCAGGAATTTTAGAGCTCTTTGTCACCAATAGGCAGATGACACACACTTCTATCTCCCCCTCCCTCCTTCTGCAGTGGATACCATCCCATCCCTTGAGTGCTGCCTGGACATCATGCTGAGGTGGATGAGGGATAAAAGACTGAGGCGGAACCCAGAAAAGATGGAAATCCTGTGGGGGGAGAGGGATAGTGTTTCCATCTAATGCAGATTGCCCAGTTACATCCCTACCTTGACACCGGCTCCCTCACCACACTGGTTCATGCACTGGTTGTCTCGAGATTAGACTATTGCAATGCTCTCTATGTGGGGCTGTCCGTGGGGCTATTACAGAGACTTCAGCAGGTTCAGAACATAGCAGCCAGATTACTGAGTGGGGTAAGGAGACATCAATGTATTTCCCCCACTCTGGCCAACCTACACTGGTTACCTGTCCATTTCTGTGCCAGCTTCAATGTGATGGTGTTAAGCTATAAGGCACTAATGGTTTAGGACCTTGACATCTGGCACGATACCTCCTTCCGACTAGATCTGCCCATCCTATAAGATCTTCTCAGGCCGGGCAGTGGACAGTTTTGACCCTGAGAGAGACCCAGAAAATGATGACTAAAAATCAGGTCTTCTTGGTGGTCGCTCCACAACTCTGGAATTGTCTCCCACCCAAAATTCTCTGGAATTGTCTCCCACCCAAAATTCTCTGGAATTGTCTCCCACCCAAAATTCTCTGGAATTGTCTCCCACCCAAAATTCGCCTGGACCCTTCACTGGGAACTTTCAAAAGATCACTAAAAACATGGCTCTTTAGACAGGCCTTGCCAGACTCTAGAATATCTTAATACAGTGGTGTTTTTAACAACTACACATTCAACCTTCCACCATGCCTTTTATTATTTTAATTATTTTATTTTCATGATTGTTGTACTTTGTTTTAAAATTGTTAATCAGTTATTTTTTGTATTGTTGATGGAATTTGTAAATCTCCCAGAGTGGCCTTAGTAGCCAGATTTTTGGGGGGGCATGGGGGGGTTAATAAAAATCAAATAAATAAATAAATAAAATATTCTATTCATGACTCTGTCTTTATAATGTAATTGTGTTGGATTGCTTTTATTTAATATAAATTATGATATAATGATGTCCAATTTGCTGTTACTGGTTGTATCCTGCCCTAAAATATTTGGATATGGTGAGGGATGGGTGCGTTCTAATAAAACAGATAAAATTAAGATATAAAATAAAGTGCCATAGGGGCATAGAGCATTCATCTTTTTTTCTAAATTTCTCATTTAGGATGAATCAAATCAATTTTAATTTATAGCAACCCTTTCCAGGGTTTTCTAGGGAAACAGTCCTCAGAAATGGTTTGCCATTCCCTTCTGGGGATTCCCAAGGACTGTGCAGTTTGCCCCAAGCAACACTCTTCTCTTGGGATGCTCCATATCTAGATACCTAACTTATTGGGCTAAGTAAGTCAAATTCAATCCCGCCACAGGGCTAAACTGGCAATGTCCATCTAGATTAAGAACATATGGTTAAGTCCTATTAATTCAAAAAATTTACTCTGATTGTCAGTTATGATCAGATTTCGCCTTAGTTTAGAGGGCTAAATCAAGTAAAAACTGTTTTTAAGTTGCAAAAAAAAGGCAGCAAGGGGTTGGTAGTCAGCCAGTTCATTGCACTCAATGTAATATGCATGACACATTTCTTCTGGGCAGACTTTGAGGGCATGCGCTTGAGGCGATCTGCCCCTGATCCTCAGGTGAACTGCTCATCTGGAGAAAGCAAGATAGGTTTTTAAAAAATGTGGCTGGGTGAAATCTTTGGGGGTGTAGGTCCTCTGCAGTCACAGAAAATGGGGCACAAAGGAAGGAGAGGGTCTCGGCCGAGGAGGATGGAAGAAGCCTCTCAAAGGTATGATCCTCTAAAATCATCTAAAATCATCTTTTTAGAGTGCGATACCCCTGTAGAATGTTACAGGCAGTGGTTTTTCACATTTGTTCAAGTGTTTGGAATTGAGAGCCACATATGGAAAGAGAATTCCTGATCAGGCACATCTGTATATACAAACATGCACAATATCCTGCTGCAGATTTGTATAAGACCTTTGGAGGGTTTCCCTGCCACTTCCCCTCTCCCCCCCCTGCCCCCGTTCTGACATGGCTTCCTCCACGGGCATGGAGGAGCCCTTATCCCACGGGGTCCCTCTGCCAACCAAGATCCCATCTGGTAGGAATTGGCCCTAGATTACAAACCTCCATTCAGGTATTTCTGGGATTTTGGCCAAGAGCGCTCATTAGAAGTGAACATTTTGGATCTGGGCCAAAATAAAAATAAAATCAAACTGGCATTTGGCAGAACATGGCTGGCAATTTTACAGGGCTGTGGGATAATGGACATTTTAATAGCTAATTGTAGGTTTCAATTGTGTCAGCCTACCACTGAGATGATCCGAAGCTAGACTATGGTGAGTACACTTCGCTGGTGATTAGAGTCGTTCTCCCTTTCAGCCCCCAAACCTTGCAACATATCCTGTGCATTTGTATCTCAGCTTTTGTCTCATGTTTCAATTCAAATGCTAATGAGCACCACTAGACCTTTTAAAACATAAATGGCACTGAATAATCTTTTAATTAAAAATCAACTTTACACAGTTAAAGTAATAGATCCAATACTTTTTTTAAATGCCTTTCTCTTCACTGTCCCATTATTCTACTGCGAATACCATTTTTCTTGTTTTATATTCTGATACAGTCCCTAGGGAGAGTTCCTTTATTCTCAGATGCATCCCTGGGAAAAATGTGGACCTATTTGTGCTTTTTGGCAGGATGCTGGGATAACCTTTGGGGGGAAAAAACTAATAACAAAAGATGCAAACATAAGCACCTCCCTGTAGAAAAGGGGTGTTGATTTCTCTCTTAGATCTTATCCCCCTATTGCTTGAACATAGCTGTGATGATGTTTCTCAAGTTGAGATTCTGGGCCAAATATATATGCAATATATACAGTATAATATTTCTGTGTCACAGACACACAGCAAATAGCCATCTAGGACACAAACCTAACTCCCAAGATGACTGACGACTAGTTGAGCTGACACTAAGCCTGCTTAAACTTTGAGCCAGCATTGTGGCTGAAGGGCTGGGATATGAACTAGAGATGGGGGTATTCGTATATGAATACGAATATCCACACACAGGTGGTCTTAACGAGGGTCCAGCCCCATGGGGCCAGACAGTTCACTCACAGATCTGCCACAGATGCAGACAGCGTGATTTTACTAACGGTTCAGCAGCACGCAATCTGCTCGCCACTCTTTCACCTGGCAGCGAGGCTTGTATTCCCGCCCTTAGCCAGGAGCGGTGAGCGGATCGCACATCACAGAGCCATTCATAGAATCATGCCGTCCATGTCTGCAGAGGATTGGTGAGTGGACCGCCCGGCCCCATGGGGACGGACCCTCATTAACACCACCTGTTTGGAGATATTCATATTTGTATAAGAATAAGAATACCCCCATCTCTAATAAGAACAGTTAGGAAGTTTTTCTTGATATTCAATTGAAATCTGGCTTCCTTCAACTTGAGTCCATTGTTGCATGTCCTCTATGTGTTGATCCACATCATTTCAAGCTTACTATTGGCAGATTTCTTCATTATATTACTCTGGTTGCTTCCATGCTTGGGGTACATAAGAATATAAGAAGAACCCTGCTGGATCAAGCCTAGGGTCCATCTAGTTCAGCTTCCTGTATCTTACAGTGGCCCCTCCAGATGCCTCTGGGAGCACATGAGACAACTAAATACCTGTCTTCTGATATCCCCTTCCATCTGTTATTTTGAGGTACTTTCCTTTTAAGCCCAGAGATTTACATGCCCATCATGGCTTCTAACCCGTGATGGACTTTTCCTCCAGAAATCTATCCACTCCCCTTTTAAAGGCATCTAGGCCAGTTGCTATCACCACATCTTGTGGCAAGGAGTTCCACACACTAACAATACGCTAGGTAAAGAAACATTTTCTTTTGTCTGTTCTCACTCTCCCAACACTTAATTTGAGTGGATGTCCCCTGGTTCTGGTATTGCGTGAGAGGGAAAAGAGCTTCCCTCTATCCATCCCTTGTATAATTTTATACGTCTCCATCATGTCCCTCTCAGGCGCCATTTCTCTAGACTGAAGAGCCCCAAACGCTGTCGTCATCCCTCATAATGGAGGTGCCCCAGCCCAGTCATCATTTTAGTTGCTCTCTTCTGTACCTTGTCCAGTTCCACAATGTCTTTTTTGAAGTGTGACTGAGTGTACAGTAGCTCAGCTCCTCCTCTACTCCACCACTCCCTTTTATTTTGGCTAGCTGATCTCAGCACCACATCAGGTGTGCTGGTAGATTCAGTGGCTGGCAATCCAAGATCAGCCCCCCACAAGGAGGCTGCGCTAAACCTAAAGCAACTGTGTGATGACAAGAGGTTTCTGTGCATCCTGAACCCACTATAGCCAGTATATCTTTGTATTCGGATTACACTGCATATTGATTAATGACTTGATTGATTGATTGACTGATGTTTACTGCGCCTTTCTTCCCCAGTGGGGACCCAAGGAGGCCTTTGGTATTTTCAGTAGTCAAAAGGAAATGCTTCCAGCCACTCAGCTGCACGTAGCAAAACCTTATGGGTCAGCCCTACTCCCACTTTGCCCACCCTTTGCCCACCAGTAATTCTCTTTCCCTCAAATAGAAAAAGATATTCATCTCTCCCAACAGAAAGGCCAGAATTCTATTGGCATCCAGGCAAGGTTAGTGTAACGAGCCCCATTTAACTAGTTAATTGATTATATGCCAGGGCATGCCATGCTTATGTGCCTGGTCACACACTGCATTACACAACCAAGATGTGCCCTAGCACCTTGTCAGTTAACTCCAGTGAAGTGCAGCCAGGTCGTCGTCGTCGGTTAGTCGTTCAGTCATGTCCGACTCTTCGTGACCCCATGGACCAGAGCACGCCAGGCCCTCCTATCTTCCACTGCCTCCCGGAGTTGGTCAAATTCATGTTGGTTGCTTCGATGACACCGTCCAACCATCTCATCCTCTGTCGTCCCCTTCTCCTCTTGCCATCACACTTTCCTAACATCAGGGTCTTTTCCAAGGAGTCTTCTCTTCTCATGAGATGGCCAAAGTATTGGAGCATCAGCTTCAGGATCTGTCCTTTCAGTGAGCACTCAGGGTTGATTTCCTTCAAAATGGATAGGTTTGTTCTCCTTGCAGTCCAGGGGATTCTCAAGAGCCTCCCCCAGCACCACAATTCAAAGGCATCAATTCTTCGGCGGTCAGCTTTCTTTATGGTCCAGCTCTCACTTCCATACATCACTACAGGAAAAACCATAGCCTTGACTATTCGGACTTTTGTTGGCAAGGTGATGTCTCTGCTTTTTAAGATGCTGTCGAGGTTTGTCATTGCTTTTCTCCCAAGGAGCAGGCGTCTTTTAATTTTATGGCTGCTGTCTCCATCTGCAGTGATCATGGAGCCCAAGAAAGTAAAATCTGTCACTGCCTCCACATCTTCCCCTTCTATTTCCCAGGAGGTGATGGGACCAGTGGCCATGATCTTAGTTTTTTTGATGTTAAGCTTCAGACCATTTTTGGCACTTTCCTCTTTCACCCTCATTAAGAGGTTCTTTAATTCCTCCTGACTTTCTGCCATCAGAGTGGTATCATCTGCATATCGGAGGTTGTTGATATTTCTTCCGGCAATCTTAATTCCGGCTTGGGATTCCTCCAATCTAGCCTTCCGCATGATGTATTCTGCATATAAGTTAAATAAGCCAGGGGAAAATATACAGCCTTGTTGTACTCCTTTCCCAATTTTGAACCAATTAGTTGTTTCATATCCAGTTCTAACTCTTCTTCTTCCGAGCCTCCCTTGGCGTTAGGCTTCTCAGCCTCACCTCCTGGCTTGCACGAGTGACACGGGTAGATCTTGGTGGGAGTAGGCATTCTGCCAAGTATCGAGGCCCTCCAAATGTCTCTTATAAACTCCAAAGGTCTCTTTGAATTCTTGCTAGCCACAATTTGTTATATTCCAAGCTGCTTCCTGGCCCTTGCATGAATTACATTGTTAAAATGAAAATACACTCTTGTATTTTCCATCACCATCTATGGGTGTGAAATTTGGACAGTTAAGAAACCTGACAGGAACAAACTCATTTGTTTGAAAAATGGTGCTGGAGAAGAACCCTGCAGCTACTCTAGATGGCCAGAAAGATGAGCAAGTAGTCCTAGATCAAATCAAGCCTGAACTATCTCTAGAGGCGAAATTAAGGCTGTCCTACTTTTGGCACATCATAAGAAGGCTGGAGAAGACAACATACTGGGAAAGGTTGAAGGCAGCAGGACAGGGGAAGATCAAATATAAGATGGGCTTATTCCATAAATGAAGTTACAGGCATGAGTTTACAAGGCTTCAGTGGTGCTGTTGAGGACACGACATTTTGGAGATGGTTCATTCATAAGGTCACCATAAATCGGTGACAATTGACGGCACATAACAACAACAGCAACAACAACATGCATTTGTTGGTCTGTCTTACTATCCACTGTCTATCCGGAAGGTGAAACATGGCAACTGGACTTCTTTATTGTTAGGTTGAAATGTTTCACTACTCATCTAAGTCTGATGAGAGTTTGTAGGAGATCCCTGATATATCCTCCATGTTGGTTTCACTCCCCCTGATCTAAATACTATAGGCTTGTTGGAAGGACAAAGGACTGGGGGTGAAGGATAATTGCACTGTTGTCTGCAGTCGATTACCCAGTCCTGGCAGGAGGCGGGATGACAAGCTTCTCTGCCAGGCCGCAGAATGCCTAATCTATTGCAGAGAACGGCGCAATAGGAAGCCTCTGCAGAGCTGTGGCAGTGGCAAAATCATGAGTGAACAGTTCCATCCATGGGGCCGGACTCTCATTATTTCCACCTGTGTGGGGATATTGATATCCATATACCCCCACCTTTAATTTCAACCTAACAAGAAAGATAACCTCACCTGGATGACTGAGAATCTTCACAGATATACCCACTGTCTCATTTTACAACCGAGAGAGAAGTATATCTTTAAAGGGACTAATGGGAGAAAGAGAATCAGATTTTTGTGCATTTATTATGAGAAGTGAATGAATGCATGAAATTTCAGAGTATTCCACAGTGCCCTCTTGTGACTATAAAGCACATCCACAGATTATTTTTAGGGATCTGAACACCAGCGAAGGTACAATAAAGTCTGCAATGAGTATAGCAGATGCAATGGAAACATAAGGGGCTGCACTTTCTGAACACTGATTCCATAAGACCAGCTGAACTATGTCATCTTAGTAAAGAAACAATCTGGAAAATATGTTGACCGTCTTTCATTTTTAGTCCTAGGAAACAGGTGAGTACTCTTCCATGCTGCACCAATTTCAGATGGTCATCAGCCATTCTACATAGACCTATATGCAATAAGATTTTCAATAATAAGGATTATTCTACAATTGCTGTGCTCAGCATGGCTTTATTAAATACAATATCTGTATTGTACAACAAATAAAGTACAACTATTGCATTATACACATAAGCTTGCCATCAAACTGTCTTCAATGGAAACTAAGTGCAGTGCTGAGGAGAAGTTTCCTTTGTGGATATACAGTAACTGTGAAGATTCTCAGTCATCCAGGTGAGGTTATCTGGAAGTTAAGTCATGGCAACTGGACTTCTTTATTATTAGGTTGAAAACCTAATAAGACCACTGTTAATGACTGTTAATGACCAATGACAATGGGTGGAGAAGGACTAGAAAAGTGGGATTTTCACTCACACACAGACACATCCTTTGTCCATCTAACAAGTCTATTCAGACCAGGGGGAAGTGAAACCAAAATGAAGGAGGATATAAGGGATCTCATACCAACTTTCCTCAGACTAAAGAAGGTACAGTGGTGCCTCGCTTAGCAATGTTAATCCATGCAGAAAAACTCACTGCTAAGCGATAACATCGCTAAGCGAAAATAAAAAGCCCATAGAAACGCATTAAAATGTGATTAATGCGTTCCTATGGGCTAAAAACTCACTTTTAAGCGAAGATCCTCCATAGCGCCGCCACATTCGGTGCCTCTAAAGCGAGGTATCCATGCCTGAAAACAGCGGTCGGCCATTTTGTTTACCCGGCGGCCATTTTGAAACCGCCGATCAGCTGGCCGAAAATGGGGGCTTTGCGATGATCACTTCCCTGCGATCATCGCAAAGTGAATTTCCTCCATAGGGACCATCGTAAAGCGATCGCTTTTGCAATGGCAAAAAGTCCATCGCAAAGCGATTTCGTCGCTATACGGAGCGATCGCTATGCGAGGCACCACTGTACTTGAATGAGTAGCGAAACATTTCAACCTAATAGGAAAGAAGTCCAGTTGCCATGACTCAACTTCCAGATTTCTTTTGTGGACTACAGATCCAAAAATCCTGCAGCCAGCATGGCCACCTACATGGCAGGTGGCACAGATGATTTCCTTAGTTCCTGTTCTCATAACCTAAAAGCCAAATGTGATAATTTTAATACAAAACAGTCAAATAACTCTAGTTGAAATTATATAGGCAACTAACAGACACAAAAGTCTTTAATGTAATAATATGTTTAAGTACAGATAATATGTGATAATATATAACATGATATATATATTTAATAAAAAAAAAAACTGCCTCTGGGGACCTCTAAGGAAATTACGAACCAGGCATACAAAAGACAGCTATAGAGAGTAGTCAGGAAGTCAAGAAGCATAATCAAAATATAACAGTTACGGAAATGCAGTTCTAATCCTGACCCCACCAGAAGACATTTCAGATTCCCCTAAGAGACGAAATCTATCAACATATATGCAGAAAAAAAGATAGTACACTGTATTCTCGAAGGGTTTCACAGCCAGGATCCGATGGTTGTTGTGCCTTTTTTTTTGGGCTCTTTGGCCGTGTTCTGAAGGTTGTTCTTCCTGACGTTTCGCCAGTCTCTGCGGCCGGCATCTTCAGAGGAACAGGAGTAGGAACTCCAGAGCATGGACTGATAGGACACTGTTTCTTTCTCAATATGGTTTTTTTGTTGTTGTTTAGTCGTTTAGTCCTGTCCGACTCTTCGTGACCCCATGGACCAGAGCACGCCAGGCCCTCCTGTCTTCCACTGCCTCCCAGAGCTGGGCCAAATTCATGTTGGTCGCTTCGATGACACTGTCCAACCATCTCATCCTCTGTCGTCCCCTTCTTCTCTTGCCCTCACACTTTCCTAACATCAGGGTCTTTTCCAGGGAGTCTTCTCTTCTCATGAGATGGCCAAAGTATTGGAGCCTCAGCTTCAGGATCTGTCCTTCCAGTGAGCACTCAGGGTTGATTTCCTTTAAAATTGATAGGTTTGTTCTCCTTGCAGTCCAGGGGACTCTCAAGAGTCTCCTCCAGCACCACAATTCAAAAGCACCAATTCTTCGTCTGTCAGCCTTCCTTATGGTCCAGCTCTCACTTTCGTACATCACTACAGGAAAAACCATAGCTTTGACTATTCGGACTTTTGCCGGCAAGGTGATGTCTCTGCTTTTTAAGATGCTGTCAAGGTTTGTCATTGCTTTCCTCCCAATGGTTTTTAGACTGGGACAAAAAAATACCCAGATGGCAAATATTAATATGGTGGACAGAAACTTTTGTGCTTGTTTGAAAAATTGCATGGAAAATGACTGAAATTTGGGGGAAATGTTTTCCACCCCTCAGATAACCTTCGGTGACAGTACTACAGAATATTTATACTGCAGGTTTCATTTGGTCAATACCTGTGCAAAGAACATGCTAGGCAGACTTTGCCTTTTATTCCCTTCCATCTGAGGCATTTGTTCTCTATAGTGCATCTGACTTACTGCTGATACAGTATATCAGTATTTTTCTACCATCCTTATGACACAAAGCTTAACTGCTCTACAACAGTGACAAAAATGTTATCCTTCTGTGTTTTTCCTTGTTCTGAAGGCACGGTTTATTTTGTTCTTGAATTTGTTCTAGAGCATAGAGCTCAATGTTATGGAGCTGATCAGAGCTTCCTAGACGGAATCTGAAATTGATCATTTTTGTGCTCAGAGCTTCCTGGATGAAAGCTTTCAATGAGTTTCAAACTGATAGAGAAACAAATAAAATACAGTAGTTCTAGAAGAGAAGGTATATCAAGGAAATGGACTTCTTACATAATTGTGAATGGATTCACAGGATGTTCTGAAGACAAAAGGTTATGTGAGAAGTAAGGCTTTTTTTAAAACAAGTGTGGACATGGATCCTGATAAGGCCTCTGCTTCCTTGCAATGAATGGGCGTGAACTGAAAGAAAAGAGTTAAGCTTTTCCTCTCTTTGGAAACTGTCTCCTTTGAGGCACCTTCAGGTAAATGAGCATCAGAAGAGATCTCACTTGGCTAGTGCTAAACTCTGTAGCTCACTTAAAATCGTGGTTAATCCATCTCTTTGCCCAACAGTCTGGTGGATCCCCTTTCCAGAACACGGTATCTTTCCTGTGTGAAAAGTGATGTAGAGCTTTAGCACTCCAGAGACTTAATGCCAGATTCTTTTTATCTTTCTAGAAATGTGTAGACAGCGATTTAAAAAAAAAAGATGACAGGGAAAACTGTCACTGACATTACTACCTGCCAGACTTGTGTAAAGCTGTCAAACAGCAGGTGGGCAGCTGAGACAACTCTGGAAAAAATGTCTTTATTAGCGCTTGCTCTTTCTCTCAAGTCTTCGGTAAGCTGCACTTGCAGGAATGGGGTGGGCTGGCTGCTTTTTTTCACACTGAACATGACGTCCACAGGGAACAATGTATTTGACAGTCTCAAGTGTTTCATGTCTCCTGAATTAGGTGCAATGAGGCTCTAATCTTTCACAGCTTCTCTGCTGGTTGGAACTCAGAAACAGGCTCTTTAACATGACTTCAGCTATGTGTTCTCCTGCTTTCCCACTAGCATGCACAATCCCACAGCCTAAAAACAGGGTTACCGTCTCATTTGGGGGGGGGGGCTGTTCAGCTGCTTTTTCCAAGTCCAAAGCAGCTGCTGACCTAAGGTTTTGCTCCAATTAAAGGCATTTTAAACACTTGTTGTTGCTGTTGTTTATTGACAACTTGCTTCCAAATTATGGCAACCCTAGCAGGGATTTCAAAGTACATGGAATGTCCATTGCAACCATCCCATCTTGAGTTCTCAAGACTAAGCATTAATTTGAACCCAGACCTGCTAGGCATTAGCCCAACACTCTGTTCTCTACACTACACTGGCTCTTAAAAGTTAGCTTGGCATTCCTGAGGCTGAAAAGGGATGCTAAACATTATTTTTTGTGGTACGTGCCATCAAGTTGCCTCTGACTCCTAGCTACCCTGTGAAATAAGTGATCTCCAAAATGTCTTCAACTGCCCAGCTCAACTCTTGTAAACTCAAGCCTGAGGATTTTTTTTAATGCAGCCAATACATCTTGTATTTGGTATGCCTCTTTTCCTGTCGCCTTCCACCTTTCCCAGCATTATTGTCTTTTCTGGAGAATCCTGCTCTCATTATGTGCCCAAAGTAAGACAGCCTCAGTTTCAAGACTTTTGCCTCCAGAGATAGTTTAGTCATAGCACTAACTTGTTCATCTTTCTGGCAGTCCAGGGTATCAGCAAAGTTCTCCTCCAGCACTATATTTCAAATGAATCTTTTTCTTTTCCCTATCAGCATTCTTCAGTGTCCAGCTTTGATAATGATCAAAAATGCAAGAGTGTGGATGATATTGTCCTTCGTCTTCAGTGATACATCCTTAGACTTAATGATCATTTGTAATCCTTCATCGCTGCTTTTCGTAGTTTTCCTCTGATTTGTAAACACAGCATAAGCAAACAAGACTACTGTGTATAGGGCAAATGTTTCCTGCAGTAGTCAGGATGATACGTGTATTTATTACATTTATTTTATACACAATATTTTATATAGTGAATGAATAATTTTATTATAGCCAAAGACCAGCAAGCACTTTATATATATATTTTAAAAATCCCTAAGCGGTTCACGAAGTTCAGACGTGACAAAATACAGCAAAGTGAGTCAATAAAGCCCAGGAGCCAACTGTGAGCTTCTGTGGATGAAACAGCTTGTGCTGTTCTAGCCACTAGTGTGCTATGTAATTCAGGCCCGTGAAAACATACTAATGGTATGCGGCACTGGATACCTGAATGATTTTGGTATGCGGATGTAGAGGTATCTGGGTCCACTGTGTCTTCTGGGAGAAGAGCCACCCAGTGTGGTCTTGAGTAATCTGCAGAGTCCCAAGGAGACCCCAGAAGAAGGGGATGGTGAACCACTTCTGTGTATTCACCACCTAGGAAACCCTGGAAAGGGTTGCTATAAATCAAAATTGATTTCATGGCAGACGAGCGCACGCACACACACACACACACACACACACACACACACACACACACACACACACACACACACACACACACACATGTTGTCATGTGCTTTTAAGTGGCTTCTAACTTATAGCTACCCTATGAATTAATGACTATCAAAAGGCAATCTAAAATAAAACAGTATGCTTCAGTATCTAAAATAATGGGCATATATGCACTTTAAAACACTTTCATATCTATGCTGGAAAATCTTACTGTCGGGAGATCACTGAACCTGCATATATGTGTGGATCCTGTCTACACGGCCGCAGGAAATACTGATATATATACACAGGCACACCACACAGGTTTCATCAACAGCCATGACTTTGGTTGTTCCCACAAGAAACCTGTGAAATGGGTTCTTTCTGTTTCTATGTTATTGATCTTCAACTAAGTGTGATAATAATCCACAATGAGACCGAAAGTAAAAGTGCAACTTGAAATAAGGTCAACCAGGTTTCAAGTTTTTGCTTTATGCATTAGGGTTTCCCACACCTCTATGCTTCAGGTTAAGTTTTTCATCTCAGTACATGCTGGAAACAGAATGAAAGGAACCACACAGCACTGGTGTAGAAAACTGACACAAACACATTGTCCCGTTCCTTCTGCTCTCATGTCATGACTTTTGGAAGCAACCATCATGGGACAGCAGGTGTGCGAACCAGCTGTATATTGCTTGATGCCTTCCGATTAATTCTCGCCACCACTGCAAACTCCTGACTATGTTATCTATAAAATGTGCTTTCTATGAAGAGAAACTGGGCAGGGAAGAGCAGAGATAGACAGAAGTCCAGGTGTGCAACAAAACTGATGTGCATCTCAGTGGCAACAAGCCTGAGGAGACTTTTTTGGGGCAGTCAAAGAAATTGTGTCTTTCTATTGTCTCAACTGGCAATAACAACCAAAGAAAACAAACCAGCTGCCAGAATCAGCATTCTGTATCAATGGATTATAGCCTGATTGAAATGTAAGTGGCAGGAACAGAGGTAGAATCTTTGCTCAGCCTTGGAAGGATAAAACTCTGAGTTTGGTTTCTCAAAAGGAGACAGGTTTGGGGCAGGCGGGCTAATTCCTCCGCCCCCCAACGCCTAAAACCACTATAATCAGTGCTTTCTTTTATATTGTTCTGGGCCAGAGTCATATACCCCTTTCAACATTAGCATCTTCTTCACAGTCTCAATATCCTCCATAAACCTGGTTTGCTGTCAGTATCATGGAGTTAGATTGTTGGACTAGGTTTCAGTGAACCTGGGTTCAAATCCCCACTTAGGCATGAACGTAACTTGCATGACCTTAGGCCAGTCAGATTACAGTATTTCAGCCCTTCTTACCTCGTGGTATACAGCAACTTGTCACCAGATGTTGTTGGTAGAGGGAATCAGATATCAAATGGGGAGCAACTCTCATTCTGGAACACTGAATTGCAGCACTCTCTGGCTCCAACCACAAGCTCAGTGAAGTTATGATACTACAGCTCCCATCATCCCTCATTTATTTATTTATTTGATTTATATACCGCCCATCTGGTCTATACGACCACTGTTGGCTATGATGTTTAGCACTAATGGAAGCTACAATTCAACTGCATGGAAGGGCTCCTTCCTTCCTTCCTTCCTTCCTTCCTTCCTTCCTTCCTTCCTTCCTTCCTTCCTTCCTTCCTTCCTTCCTTCCTTCCTTCCTTCCTTCCATCCATCCATCCATCCATCCATCCATCCATCCATCCATCCATCCATCCATCCATCCATCCATCCATCCATCCATCAGAAATATAGCCCAGAAGAAGAAGCTTTGGGAAAACACATTGACATTTTTTGAAAAATGCAAAGAATTAAAAGGATTCAATATGAAGGACTGGGCAGCTATGGCAATGGGCAAATAATATGGCGAACACAGCTATCTTTCTTGAAATCTTAGGAGCATGTATGCAACATACTGAGCTTGCTCAGCCCACAATTTGGAGTTTCTTTTCTTTTCTCTTCTTTTTTTTCTTTTGGCAACTGAATTAACAATTTACAATTTATGGGACATAAAAAGAGAAATTGCCTTCAATTGCAGAATCGATGAAAGGCTTGTTCGTTGGATTGCTAATCAATGTTCTCAAAGGGCACTTGGAATCCCCACTAATTTCCTTAAGCGCTTATAAATGCACTTAGAGTGTTGTAAATTATCATCTCCATGAAGAAGAAATTGGCACAAGCAATACATTGACTCTCTTAAAAGTGGTGTTTTTTTATATTAAGAAGGAGTCTGTACCTTCTTGAGGCTTTGTACAAATAGACACCAAGATGGAAAAGTCTGTCTGTGTACTTCATAAATGTGATTTATCTGCACTTGCATTTCTAATTTTGAAAATGAATCTCATCCAAGGAAAGAGACGTGAGGTTGTGTTAGACAAAGAGCCAAGTGGAGCAATTAAAGGAAAGGGGATCTGTAAACATGCTGAAACTTTGTGATTAATAGACTAGTTCCATCCTCAGCTCTTCTTTCCTAGACAGGCTATGACTCTTTCTATCAATGCAATCACAGAAAATAATGCATGACATTTCTGCTACCCCAATCAGAAAACCACAAGAAGAGTTCAAGTGCCTGGATGGGAACATTTCTCCTGATGGCAACCAACCAATACGTAATGGTGTTATTGTTGTTACAGCACTTTCAATTTAGATTTCAATAATCTTGCATAGAGATGGGCAGAAACTGCCATTTCAGCAGTTCATGCTGGTTTGTTTATCAGCTGAACATGTGTTCAGCACTTCCCAGGCCTGCCTCCTCCAGCAGGCAGCCCAATCAGAGGCGGCACCCAGAGGACATGGGGCTGGGAGACACCAAGACACTTGTTTGGCCAATAAACAAACTGGCCCAAACCAGATCTGTTTCTTGAGCAGCATGAAGGAGAAGGAGAAATTTCTGGTATGCTGGTAGTCATTTGAAAGTGAAATTCTCTAGGTATTATGGATGTTCAGGAGACCAAATGTAAATAGAAATTGAAAGCAGTTTATTAAACTTAGATTCTAGCATTGGGATGGGCAAATATAGGCTGATTCAGTCCACTATGAATATGACTCACTATCTGACTCACAGAAGCCTTCCATATATATCCTTTCCATCTCTCCAAAGACTCTCCCTAGCCCCAAAATTAATCTTTTCTCCATAACACTGGATACTCAGGGCTTGTTCAGGTGTGCATTTGTCCCATTGTCTGGTGCACTGTGGAGGCAGATTGGTTCACACTTTCTCTGGACAACCACAAAATGTAGAGTGAACCAGACCAGGTTAAAGAAAAGGGAAAAAATCAATTTAATCTAAGTGATTCAGTGCATCAGCAATGGTCTAGTACAAGCAAAAATAATAATTTCATTTCCCCTGCCCCTCCGGAGATGAGCAAGGGAGTATTCAATTGACAGAGAAAGGAGCCAGAAGGTTTCTTGAGGTAGATATGCCATTTGGACATGATCACGTCAAATGGCATTTCTCTTCTTCTGCCTAACCTCAAGAGACCATATTTAGACTGCACCAGCCTGCATCAAAATAATCTGTGTAGATGTGTCCTCAGGGCATTTATTTCAAGCTATTGCAGCAGTGAAGCAATGTTTCCTAGGGGCTTCACTCAGCCCTCACTATCCTGTTTAAGAATGGTGCGGGCCGAGTGAAACCAGTTTACTGGGGAGGGGTCACTTTCAAGGGTTCAAAATAAACTAGAGAAGGACTTTCTCAGAGCTCCTTTCCTAACTAACAGGAATTCAGTTGTGGGAGAGACTAGAAGTCTACAGGGAACTGCATGACAGAACAGGGAGCTGCATGAAAACAGTCTCTCTGCCAAAGTTTGACAGTGGCTCCTCCCTTTGTTTCCCCTCCACCCTCCTTGACAGGGGATGAGCCAACAAGAGTTCCTTGTGCCTCTTCTAGCAGATTGATTGCTATTTACTGTGTAACATTTACATGATGAGCCTCTTCCCTTTGTATCCTTTTTATTCAAACTACCTCTTTACACTTTGAGCTGGTGTTTCTAAAGTAAGGCAGCCTTACGTGAAAAATCTTTTCTATACATCCATGTCTTTGTTTCTACAATCAAATGAAGAGAGAAGATGCCTTAGGGAGATCAGTAGTTTATAGAAAAGAGTAAATTAGCAAACATATTAATGAGTAGTAAAGAAAAAAGCAGCACCTTTGTAGTTCAAAGGAATCTGTCAGGTTATGATAGTGAGACAAGAAAAATCTAAAGGAAAGAAATTTAAACATGATCTAGGGTGAGAAGATTTGTTTTGAAAGTATCTATATTTATAAACGCTAGGAAAAGAATGAAATGCTGTGAAAAGGATTATGGGGAAACTATTTTTAATTTAAACATTGTCTAGTTAAATATCTTGGCCAATATGCTATTGCCTGAATGGGGAATGGAAAAGAAATCACATAATTTTATTTATTTATATATTTCAGATATTTTTGTACTGCCAGACTAAGTGACATGCACTACTCCGAGTGGTTAAACAATAAATAGAAACTGTCCAAAACCATCACCACTCAAAACCAAAGGGGGAAAAAAACAAAATGAACAATATCATAAACAAAAACCCCAACAAATAATCCAAAACCAAATGATGGCAGTGTAAGGTGAATCTGGATCCTGCTGCTATCTCAGGGTTGGGGAGGATGTCTTTAAAGGCTTTCTTAAAGAGTTTGGTTATTGGTATCTTCTTAAAGGGAAGGATGGAGGAGGCATTACAAATCTCCAATGGGAGCCCATTCCACAGATGGTGGAAACCTTCACCTCTTTTGAGCGTTTCCACTACTACAGCAGGCTCCCCATTGTGTGACCAATCTCATACCCAGTGATGAAAAAGCCTGCCAGACTAGTGGGGGGAGGGAACACCTGGTGATTTCCTTTCCACTGTTTTTGGGACTACCTCTTCAGCTATTGATATGTTTGACTAAGAGAAAACTGCACAAAAATAAAAGTTTCCACTCAGAGAATGCAGAAATGACATAGAATAACTCCTCACATTGTTTTCTTCTCTGAAACAGCAGGTTTATATCTATAGATGTGGAGGTACGGGATGCAAGACTTATTCCTTAAAACTACATTTTCTTTGGGGACCTGAAATGAAGTAAGCAAATGGATCATCTTGTCACAGTCTTCCTCAACAGAGAGATATTGTAATTCTGTTTAAAGGAGTAAAAGAAATCTAATTATGCATCTAAATTAGTATATGCAATTCAATTCAATTATTCAATTATTGCCCTAATTCTCTCTGTTGATGCCTCTTCTCCTTTTTTTGACATTTTGTCAGCAGCCCCATTTGTACAAGCAAGGAGGAAAAGCAGACCCTGCTGCCTCCACTCTCTAGGTTTGTTCCATGCTGGAAGAAGCAAGCAGAAACATGTGAGGTTTACTCGATACATCTTGTGTATGCAGCCAGCATTCAGATAGCCCAGGCACAGAAGAAAACCTGCACTAGCCCTGAGACTTTCCAATCCAAAACCTACTTCCTCCCCTTTGGGCATAGCTCTGTCAACCATGATTTGACTGACCAAAATGTCAGCCTACCATACAGCATTTCATTTATCTATGAATTTGGTGCCATCCAAGACACACACTTCTGTACACTAGTGGATCTGAAACTTTTCACATTGAGGAACTCTCCCACCATTGCATGCCATAGAACTGCTATACATTGTGGACAATTCTATGGCATTCCATTGCTGCTGATGATGATCATGATGATTATGTATTTGGTGTCTTGGTAAATTTATGCTTCACATACAAACTCAAGAGCCAACTTTTATGATATCAAACTCTTCACTTGCTCATAAACTGATGCTAATCCCAACATCAACTACGGCCAAAACAGTACTTAGAAGTTTACTTATTCAGTAAAGCAATTTAAAAAAACAACAACTGACTTTCAGATAAATGAATTAAAATCAAAATAATTAACCTGCTCAATAGTATTAACTTGTCATATCTTGTTTATTTCTCTGTTCTTACACATGTATAGATGTAAATTTTCCCAAGCCCTTGACAGGATTTCTCTGTTTTATACTCCTATGCAATTACCACCAGAGAGCAACCTTGCATGCTTTTTAGATGGTAGCAGTGCAGAGTTGAAAAGAGACATAAATGAGATTTTTTTTTTCTCCCAGGCTACTGAATCAACAATAATTGCAACTTGTCTATCGAGTTGCATTATCACACAATACAGCCTTATGACTCTATCTTTTTCCTCTCCAAAGCGTGACTGTCAAGTACGTAGCAATATAAAGAAATTTAAATCCCAATCTTATGAAAGTGTTGTTAAAAGGTTTTTTTGTGTTGGTTTTTTTTTGGCAGAGAGAAAAAGAATTGCATTTTAAAAATAGCATGAGGGGAATGGAAGAATAAGGACCTGCAACAAAATGAAGTGGCATGTTCCTTTTTGGTGTTCTAATCAGGCCTGCTTGAAGCCCAATTCCAGGATATAATTAATTCCTTTCTTACTTCCACCCAGGAATAATACTTTTTTGGATTAGAAATCCCAGAATCCCCCAGCCAGCTGAAGGATTCGAGGAGTGGCTGACCACTTCTGACAACTTAGAAAAGATTGCTATAAGTCTGAATTGACAACAGATAATAATTATTCCCATTCAAGTTCCCTCTAAGCTGCGTGTGCGACTCTGCCTCCCTCCGCACAGCTTTCTACCTTCTCTGTGTGGCCATCATAGTCAAAATCTTTGGTTCTGGTTGCGATGGAATCCTGCATGTGGCGGGTGGAGTCGTGCATGCACACAGGGTCAAAATTGTATGTGAAAGAGGCTGAGTCCTGCCCAGCGGGACTGAAAATTAGAGGTTACGTTGTTCTCATTAATTAGAGATGGGCACGAAGCAAACAATGAACCAGAAAAACTGACAAATTGGGCTGGTTTGTGGCTCATTTCACGACCCAGAACTTTTTTCTCCTCAGCACTTCATTTTGCTTCAGCAAAACAGATCGCTGCCTACCCTCTTCTCACTGCCTGTCTCCTCTCTGCCTGGTCCTGTTGCCATGGCCACCAGAGGCAGCAGGCCTGGTTTCCCTTCCAGGAGCTGGGCCCTGTCTCTACACATGGGCCTGCCTATCAGCCAGGTAGTGGACACATGTGCAGAAGCAGCAGCCTGGGTCCTGGAAGGGAAGCTGGCCTGCTATATCTGGCAATGGCAGTGGCAGTGGCAGCAGAGGAGGATGCAGGGCCACGTAGGGATGTGACAGGGACAGTGGGAAGGGGGCAGGTGGAACCCAAATACAGTACTGAACTACAAATCAGTTAATAGGGGGGTTGTAATGGTTCATGGCTACCCATGAACCATCACGGACCATCACAAAACACCGGTTTTCCATGCACATCTCTCTTATTAATTGTTTCCAAGCCCTGCCTCCACTCAGTCTTTTCCCAAAATATTGAGGGCGTAGCTACATCAGCCATGGACAGCAAGCTTGTCTACCTGACTTTTGAATGCTTTCAAATGCCTGGGCATGAAGAGAGTGATCTAATCAAGCCTGAATGTTCACAAGGCTGCTCCAAAAAAACTTCCTCCACCTCTTAGAAAGTCGTGGCTCATTCTTTAAGGTGGCATGGAAAGTAAGTAGCCCTTTCTTGTAGTAGGCCTTGGGCATCCATACAGTAGAATCTCTTAAGCTTTTTGTACATTCAGAGTTGCAGGCTATCTACTCGTGCAAGTTTTCCAGTAAAACAGGCTGTCAATGGGAAAAGGCAATTGGACACCCTTAAATTTTGTCTTGTCCCAAAGTTATTATGGGGCGTAAACACAGCAGGAAGGAGGATAAACTAAACAGATCTCACCAGCAAAGAAATCCCACCTGGTATGCTTCCTTATTATGCTGCCTAATGCAACTGGTGGAGTTGATTAATCAGGGTGCTAGATCTTATATATGTGGTCGGGGAAGAGACTCACCCTACACATGCTACATTGGAGCTACCTAGGTGCTTGCACAGCTACAAAACTGGCTTTATTTGGACCGATCCAAATCATTCAAAATAAATAGTAGGCTCTAACCCTAGATCCAGATTGGTCCACAGCACGGATGCGGCTGGATCATTCTGATATATCTACTATTAAGCCTCCTGTGTTTTATAGTTTCTTGGTTTTATTTATAACCCTATTGTTGTGGGGCTATATTTAATCCTGCTGTAAACTGCCCAGAATAGTGCACTGCACTAATGGGTGGGTGGATGGGTGGGTCGGTCGGTAGGTCGGTCGGTCTTTGCAAGAATGTCATGGACGCTAGATTTATTAGCAGTTATTAGTTATCAGAAACTTAGGGGGGTGACTTTATGAAACCATAGGTCCCAAAATCTTCCAGACAGCATGGCTTGTAACCCAAAATATAGCTTTCCCAACTTCACTACTTAAGGATGTGGTATGGGACCTTAAGGTTGCTCAATAACGTGCTTCTGTTGATGAACAAGAACCCCATCAAGGAAAGACTTTGGGATAGAATGAGGAGGAATGCACTGAACACAACAAGGCAGGTCGTCTATGGCTGCATACAGCATCCTCAATTCACTGAGACGAACCGTCAATTAAATGAACATATGGAGGACTTTCCATCATGGGCATGGCCCTCTTACTTCAGATGGGAGCTGATTTTGATTGCCACGTTAAGTATGCTTACTTGAAAATAAGGGTTAATTCATATCGGCATTAAGCAGGCTGCCAACTGTTGTATTTTCTCTATCAAAGTTAACAGCTCAAATTCAAGTGTGCTTCTTGCAAAAATGCCTTATGAACACTCTGCCACAAGACGCAATTCAGCTTGCTGCTGCAAGCATTGCCAGAGTAGTTTGACAGATTGAGGAAGAAGTCACAGCTGGTGATAGCGTGAGTGTTCATACATCTACTTTGCCATAAGCATGCTGGAAGTGGAAGACTTTCCGCCAAGACAGGGGCATGAGAAGTTGTAAATGAGTGGAACTTGGGAAGGGTACCTTTATAGACCGCAGCTCTTCTAGGCTACAAGCCCACGGCTTCCTCAGCCAATATGAGCACTGGAGGATCCTGAGAATTAGCTGTGGTCCAAAAAAGGCACTTTTCCAATCACCTGGACATCAGACAGGTGACATAAGCCAAGAACCGGTCTTATAGTCCGTCAAAATCAGTTCCTTCCAAAGAAGAGCCATTATCCAAATCAGCCAGAGGTTGTTGCCAAGACAGAGATCAGAAGCAGATGCTTCAAATACCAAAGTTTTTTTCTTTTCTTTTCTTTTCTTTTTTGTTTGTTTGTTTGTTTGTTTGCCAGGACCAGGCAGCAGAACGTATGGGCTGCTCCAAGAAGCTAAGATGTATTTTCAACATTTTAATCAAATTTTCAGCTAGTATTCTGAAAGTGACTTATAGCATAAGATAGGAAGGGACACACTGTTCAAAACATTTTCAACACTATCCATTGCTCAAAAAAAAAACCAACAACTTCAGATCTGTTCTCTGAAATATTAGAAATATGAAAGAACATGCACTTTCCATGCAACATGATGTAAGGCTCATGGTTATCAAATAGTTCCTTTTCTGATGTCCATTTACATAGCCTTTCATCTGCTGAAACACATGACAGACTCTGATGTGCAATAGGTGGCACAGCAGTCATTTGAAAATGTGCCCATTTGGAAACCGTTTTCATAAATTTACAGAAAACTAAAGAAAGAAAGAATGATGGTGCCTCCAACTGCTGGCGAAAGAATTTGAAAGAGAAAAGGTTGATAAGAAAAGGGATGAATTCCAGAGTGCAGGACATGTGATAATGGGCTCAAGTTACAGGAAGTCAGATTTAGGCTGAATGTCCAGAAAAACTTCCTAACTGTTAGAGCAGTACAACAATGGAACCAATTACCACAGGAAATGGTGAGTGCTCCAGCACTGGTGGCATTCAAGAGAAAATTAGACAATCATTTGTCGGATCTCCTTTGATTTGGATTTCTGCATTGAGCAGGGGTTGGACTCAATGGCCTTAGAGGCCCCTTCCAACTCCATTATATATGATTCTATGAATTCAAGCCTGAAAACAATCAGTCTATAAAGTAAGCAAAAGAGCAAACAAAACAAAGAGGAAACACCCCAGGAAACTCTTTCACCCCCACAGGGTCCCATCAATTCTTTAACCTCTTGCTCAGCTCTCCCTTGCAGCGCACTGAGGCAGGTTGTTGACTATTAGAAGGTCAAAAGAAAGCCCATTCTTCCTCAGCAGACATTCCTCTCCACAAGGGAATTCTTTTGTTGTGTGCGTGGAATTCAAATAGATCTCTTCGCACTTTAAAATTTTAAATTTCATCTGAGTCTCTTTATATAAACGCTTCATCCTTCTTCTGGGCATAGGAAGATCACTCGTGGTGAAGTAGTTCTCTCTTCAGACACTTTTTATTGTACTATTTCTAAGTAGAAAAGTGAATCTGCCGAGCAGATGCTCTATTACATGCTGTTATTTAATCTGCATTTCATGCACAAGAAATCAGCCACTCCAAAAAAATAAGAACTTGCAACCATAAAATGGACAATCAGAGAAAAACGTTTCAACCACATTCAAAAATCTAAATTATATATTTAGCAAAATATATATGTTGTTGGAGGTCTCTGGTAGAAGTTATACATCGAATTTAAGAATGGAACTATCTCCCCTCCCAGCTACTGTTCCCCTAAGCACAAGAAAAACCTACACCAGAGGGCTGAGCAATCTTCCAGATTTTGAGTGTTTTCTTGGGGAAATTCGGGTTATGTAGATGAGGAGAAAAGAAGGGAAGAAAGCTCTGATATGTAATTTGAACTGTGGTTACTTGTGGAAAAGTGATTGGACATTTGTCCACTTCCACCAATGAACTGATATTTTGTTGTTTAGTTGTCAAATCGTGTCCGACTCTTTGTGGCCCCATGGATCAGAGCACAGCAGGCCCTTCTGTCTTCCACTGCCTCCCGGAGTTTGGTCAAATGAACTGATATACCCAAATGGATATGTTACCCCATGCTACGTTTCCTCTTGGAAAACAGCACCCCAGAGCTACTTGAAACATGCTTCTAGGAAGGAACCAGGCTATGTATGAGGTGTCATTTAGTTCCACCTTTCTCCATGGTTTTCTATTATTCTGACAGGATAGGAAGATCAGATAGGGGAAACACATGCATTTTTAACACTTGTGTTCTTCCCAGTGCAAGTAAACTACCTAGAACCTAATTTCCCCAAGGATGAAGCCCCTCTATGGAGCTGGTATAATGATTTCTTGGCTGGTCAATAATAAAAAGCATGTAGAAGGAATACATTTGTTTCAGGAATGAAAAACATAAGGCTGCATAACTTGGATGGTAGATAATACACTTAACTCATTCCTCCTCATAACTGCAATGTTGAGATGCTGTATTGCCCAAATCCCATTGGTCAAGCTCTGTCTATTCAACAGAAGCAACTGCAATTCCACCAAAATGAAAGAACTCTCTTTCAAGACACTCTCTCTCTCTCTCTCTCTCTCTCTCTCTCTCTCTCTCTCTCACACACACACACACACACACACACACACACACACACACACACACACACACACACACACACACACACACACACACACACACACACACACACACACACAAAGAGAGAGAGAGAGAGAGAAGGTTTTAACATGCCCCTGGATTAGATATAAATACAGACAGATATATGGGGTACATAAATGCTACCCACTTAGATTCAATCAGAATTATTTGTTTTACAAATTCCAACCAGTTCACTTTATGCCAATTTAGAACTGTATATTTCAATTCATGTATGTTTGTATTTATCCAAAAGGGGGGATGAAAATGGGGGAAATAAAAGGCTCTGGCATGGTTTGGGTGTGAGTGAAGCTCTCAGCCATTAACCATTGCCCAACCTTCAGTGTGCAGGCAAAAGGTCCCATAAGTTTTCCTCCTTCCTTCCTTCCTCCTCTCCCCCCACCAGAGCCATGCAATTTACTCAGGTCTATTCAATTCACCTAATAAAAAAAGTTTGTTGGTAGGGGGAGGAATACCCCAGTTAGTTGCTGCCCTGCCCCAGTTTGTAGAGTGCCTGATTGCTGCAGTGTGTATCATGTTTGCCACCTGCCCCATCAAGAACGCAGGCATGCACGGCAAAATAAAAGCTAGCAGCAGACATTCAGAAAAAAGAACATAGAAAATGGGGAGTGGTGATACTTTCTGTCCTATTTTTATTGTTCCTGTGACCTACCTCACAAAAATCCTCAAGATACGAGTATCATAGCACCTTCACACAAACAGGCACTCAACTGACTAGATTCTAAAGTGTAACACAAAATTAAAACTGCAGCTACCTAAAAAGAAAGGAAATATTCTCCAGTGCATACCCATCCAACCTACGTAAAATGACAGTGATGGAAATATCAGCTCTGAGAGGCTAACACCCTTCCTCTCCCTGCCAAGATATGAAATTGCCACCAATCACAGGACAAGGGAACTCATCTTGCATTGATGGGACTCCTCCCAGGAGCTCCATGACACAGATTTTGTAGATAGCTGGGGCTCTTCATTGGTACTTGAGATATTAATCTCTTTTTCTCTAGTCTTCTCAGTTCTGTTAAAGGGCTTAGGGCTTCTTCAATTCACTTCAGATTAGTGCAGAAACTGACAAATACCCCCACTTCAGTTTTGTTCTCTGAATAAATTCTGAATCCAAAGCACATCTCTAATATATATGTGTTTGTGCTCATAGTGACATTTAAACAAACAAGAAGATATTGATATAATAGTCTATTGAAAGACTATTGATATAATTTCTGCCATACTGTTATGACAATATTTGACTTTATCCATTCCACATCGGTCAAAATGAGAAGTAATGTCATCAGACTTTATTTACCTTCTGCTGCACAGCAGTTGGACTAGCAGTGGTAACAGATGGGAAACCAACTAAAAAAAATCTTAATCAACATTGACAATAGATTCTGGTTGCTGCTATTTAGAGACAAATTAAAAAGTCAAATAAGAGGCTCTAAATGAGAGCTGATGATGTCCATGATCCATAGCACCCATTTATTAATTATTGCAAATAAAAGTATATGCACCCTTCAAGGATCTATAGTAATTGTTGCATTTTCTAGGACAACTGATCTGACAAATTGTGTATGAATTATACTGTCAATACTAGCAACTTCTTAATCCATGAACATTGACATTTTGACAGTCTACTCTTATACATTACCTGATGACAACCGTTTAAAATTTTGTATATTTCTTCTTTTACTAGAGATTAAAATTGCAAGAGGATTGGACTCAGTGGCCTTGTAGACCCCTTCAAACTCTATTATTTTTATGTTTTTTATTATTCTAGGAGGAGAAGAATTGTCAAAGGGTAACCAGAGAAGCCAATAATTGTTGGAACATCTTCTGGCAACCTGTTGGACTTTGCTGTAAGCAGCTCCAAGAGCCTGCAAATTGTACTCACTAGGACAGGCTTTGTATGCTGCTAGAGTTCTCCTCTTATCCTCGATGGCTGGCATCAGCTCCTCCGAATGGGCTTCAGACCAGTCAGCCATCTTTTTGGTCTTCTTGCCAAATGTGGACAAGGCAGTGTTATACACAGCATTCCTGAAGTGTTCCCATCGTTCAGGTGCATTCGCATCAGCCGGGCCTGGAAGGGTTTCCTCAAGCACTTGGGCAAATTCCTCCACTTTTCTTTAATCATGAGTCTTGCTAATGTCAATACTTTTTCATGTGATACATTCTCTTTGTTTGCAGTTTTACTCTGCTACACACCAAGGAGTGATCAGTATCGCAATCAGCACTCTGGTAACTGCTTGTGATCGTAATACTAGGAAGGCTATAACATCTAGTGAGGATCAAATCGAGCTGATGCCAATGCTTCAACCTTGGATATCTCCAGGAAACTCTGTGTTGAAGCTTCGTATTAAAGAACGTGTTGCTGACACAAAGACCATAATAACAGCAAAACTCCAGCAAATGCTGTCCATTTTCATTCATCTTCCCAATGCCAAAATAGCCTAGACAAGTGGGCCAAGAATTGTGATCAGCACCAACTCTAGTGTTAAAGTCTCCACGAATGAACATGGCTCTCTCTCAGGGACTTTTTTGATAGTAGCTGCCAGATCGGCTGCCTTCCAAGGCTGATGGGCCCCACCTACCTGGCTTGCTCCCTAATAGTGCGGAACTATGATCTGCCTCTTAAAACGTTCCTGCTCCCCAGGTGTATGCAATGCTATTTGGCTTTCCTATTTATCAGATTAGTGTCACAAATAGAATCAGAGAAATTTGCGTGCCATTAGGCGCGTGCTTCTGTGCATGCTCATCCAAAGCCAATCACCCGCCCCCTCAGACCATGCAGCCAGGGAGAGCAAAGGTTATTAGCAGCAGACACAGGTAACCTCAAGGGAATGTATGATGGTATCAAGCAGGCTTTAGGTCCAATACAGAAGAAATCTACACCCTTGAAGTCTGCTACAGGCATGATCATCCAGGACTGAGCACAGTAGATGGAATGCTGGGTGCAGCACTACTCTGAGCTATATTCCAGAGAGAATGCAGTAACCGAAGAGACATTAAATAACATTGAGTGCCTGCCTAGCAAGGCACCCGGGAAGGATAACATTCCTGTTGAAGTGCTGAAGTGCTATAAAGAGATCATCACCACCGAGCTGTATGAAATATTTTGTCTTTGCTGGAGCGAAGGTGGATTACCACGGGACATGAAGGATGCAAACATAGTCACATTGTACAAGAACAAAGGAGACAGGGACGACTGCAATAACTGCCATGTCATCTCTCTTCTCAGCGTTGTAGGGAAGCTGCTTGCCCGTGTTGTGCTGAAGAGGCTCCAGGTCCTGGCAGACAGAGTCTATCCAGAATCACAGTGTGGATTTCAAGCTAAGATCCACCAATGACATGGTATTCTCCCTCAGACAGTTGCAGGAGAAATGTAGGGAGCCAGTCTTTGTGGTCTTGATTGATCTTACAAAGGCCTTTGATTTGGTTAGCAGGGATGGCCTTTTTAAAATACTTTCCAAGATTGGATGTCCACTTCGACTCCTTAACTTCATTATGTCCTTTCAGAAGGAAATGAAGAGCTGTAGTTTTTGATGGCTCAACAACGGATCTCTTTGACATCAGAAACGAAGTGAAACAGGGCTGTGTCCTTGCACCAACTTTTTGGGATCTTTTTTGCTGTCATGCTGAAGCATTCCTTTGGAATTGCCACAGAAGGTGTCTATCTCCAGACTAGATCAGACAGAAAGCTCTTTAATCTCTCTTAGATTGAGAGCAAAGAACGGTCCAGCTGAAATGCATGTGGGACTTCCTCTTCGCCGATGATGCAGCTGTTGTTGCCCATTCTGCTGAAGAGCTCCAACAACTTATGAACCATTTTAGTAAGGCCTGCCAAGATTTTGGACCAACAATCAGCCTGAAGAAAACACAAGTCATGGGCCAGGGCATGGACTCACCTCCCTCTATTACCATCTCCGCACAAGAATTGGAGGTTGTCCTTGACTTTGTGTATCTTGGCTCAACGATCTTTGACACTCTCTCCCTTGATGTTGAGCTGGATAAACGCATTAGCAAAGCACCTACCATGTTCTCCAGGCTCACAAAGAGAGTATGGCTTAATAAGAAGCTGTCGGCATATATCAAGATCCAGGTCTATAGAGCCTGTGTCCTGGGCACACTCCTGTACTGAAGTGAGTCCTGGACCCTTTGTACACAGCAGGAGAGGAAGCTGAATACCTTCCATATGTGTTGTCTCCGATGCATTTTTTGTATCACCTGGCAGGACAAAGTCCCAAACAGAGTAGTCGAAGAACGAGCTGGAATTTTTAGCATGTATACATTACTGAAACAGCGATGTCTACGTTGGCTTGGGCATGTCATTAGAATGGCTGATGTTTGGATTCCAAAAGATCTCCTGTATGGAGAATTAGCACAGGGAAATCGCCCCAGAGTGAGACCACAGCTGCAATACAAGGATATCTGACGGCCTTAGGCGTTGTCTAGAGGGGCAGGGTAAAAATTGAACAAACAAACAAACAAACAAACAAACAAACAAACAAACAAATAAATAAATAAATAAATAAATAAATAAATAAATTAGGAATGGACCTCAACAGATAGGAAACCTTGACTTCTGAGCGTTCAGCCTGGAGACAGGTGGTGCACCATGGCCTCTCCCAATTTGAAGAGTCCCTTGTCCAGCAGGCTGAGGCAAAGAGGCAGTCCTGAAAGCAGCAAAATCAGGGAGCTGGACAGGGGACAGATTGTATTTGTCTTCAGTGTGGAAGGGACTGTCACTCTCAAATTGGCCTTTTCAGCCACAATACCTCCATACAGAGCACATTACCATAGTCTCTCAAGAAAAACCTAGGTAGACATCAAACCATTCTTCCTATTTTATGTGTGCAAATATGCATGAAACCTACCAATTAAAATGTGGTTATTTGTTCAGCTGAAACTAGACCTAAAATAAATTAAGATGAGAGGATTTGCTACTGAATTCATCTAGACCAGTGGTGGAGAACCTTTTAGGGCATGCGTGCCCAAAATTTGGGGGGGGAACAGTGGGTGGCATGCTGAACCCGGTGACGAACCCAGACCCAAACCCAGAAGACTGGAACCAGAAGTGGCAGTTTTAAGGGGGAATCATGGCGACAGACCCGGATGACTCGAAAGTGGCGGTGGAAGGGGGAAATCCCTGCTGCAGCCGCATCATGAAGTTTGGCTGCACGGCGGTAGTAGCGACCTATGGAGCATGCCAGAAGAAATGGCTCCATGTGCCAGCTGTGGCACACGTCCACTGATCTAGACTGAGTTTGCTAACATTCAGTAAAAGAGGAAGTATTAACATGTTGTGACCAAGTAGCATTATTTCTTTTCTACAGAAATCATAAATATCTGATAGAAGGAAAATATAAATTCCTATAATAAATATTTACACCCAAACATATACACATCTGATTTTTCCTCCCACCATTGCACATGTTTTTTGGGGAACTACAGACAGTTCATAATGGTGAAATTGATTATTTGCAAATTAGCCCAGAGGCAGAGAAGAGAGAAGTTTCCTTCCATAAATCCTTCCCCCAAAATCTTGTCCTACAAAGGATGATTTTGAATTTTCAGCTGAATATTCAACACGGTGTCTTCTATATCAATCTTTACAATATTTTCTAGGTCAACTGATCTAATAAATTATGTATGAATTACCGTATTTTTCGCTCCATAAGACGCACCTTTCCATAAGACGCACCAAATTTTTAGGAGAAGAAAACAGGAAAAAATTATCTGCTTTCTTCTCCTAAAATTTGGTGAGCCTTATGGAGAGGTCCATCTTATGGAACACACCCTAGGGTCCTAGGGTGTGTTCCAGGACCCTTTGGAGCCTCCCCCTGCCTCCCTCGGGGGCGAGAGGGGGTGAAATCGCCATCTTCTGGGGCTCTTCTGAAGTTTCCCAAGCCTCAGAAGAGCCCCCAAAGGTGGTGATTTCATCCCCTCTGGCCCCCAGGAGAGGCAAGGTCAGTCTCCAAAGAGTCCTAGAACACACCCTAGGACCCTTTGGAGACTCACCCTGCCTCCCCCGGGCGACAGAGGGGGCAAAATAGGCAGCTTCCAGGATCTTTTCTGAGCCTTTCCAGGCTCAGAAAAGGTCCTGGAAGCTCCCGATTTTGCCCCCGCTGTCCCCATGGGGGTGGGTGGGTGGGAGCCTGGCAAGGGTCCAAGGGAGCCTCCCACCCCCCCATGGGACCAGGGGGGGTAAAATCGCCAGCTCCCGATTTTACCCCCCCTGGCCACATGGGGGTGGGTGGGGGGAGGGTGGCATGGGTCCAAGGGAGGGTCCCCTGGACCCTTGCCACCCTCCACCCACCCCCCACGGAGCGGGGGGTTTTTAAAATCGCCAGCTTCTGAGTGTGTTTGGAGGCTTATCAAGCTTCCAAACACTCCCAGAACCTGGCGATTTCGCCAGGGCTGGCCCCGTGGGGGGGTGGGGGGAGGGTGGCAAGGGTCCTGGGAGGCTCCCTTGGACCCTTGCCACCCTCCACCCCCCCATGGGACCAGGGGGGGTAAATTCGCCAGGTTCTGGGAGTGTTTGGAGGCTCCCCAAGCCTCCAAACACTCCCAGAAGCTGGCGATTTTACCCCCCCTGGCCCCGTGGGGGTGGGTGGGGGGAGGGTGACATGGGTCCAAGGGAGGGTCCCTTGGACCCTTGCCACCCTCCACCCACCCCCCACGGAGCGGGGGGGTTTTAAAACCGCCAGCTTCTGAGAGTGTTTGGAGGCTTATCAAGCTTCCAAACACTCCCAGAACCTGGCGATTTCGCCAGGGCTGGCCCCGTGGGGGGGTGGGGGAGGGTGGCAAGGGTCCTGGGAGGCTCCCATGGACCCTTGCCACCCTCCACCCCCCCATGGGACCAGGGGGGGTAAAATCGCCAGGTTCTGGGAGTGTTTTGAGGCTTGGGAAGCCTCAAAACACTCCCAGAACCTGGCGATTTTGCCAGTGCTGGCCGGTGCGTGGGTGGGAGGAGCGTCGCAAGGATCTGAGTGAGCTTCCAGGACCCTTGCGACGTTCCCCCCACCTGGAAGCTGGCGATTTCGCTGGTGCTGGCCCCATGGGGGGGTGGGGGAGCCTCGCAAGGGTCCTGGAAGGCTCACCCGGACCCTTGCGACGCTCCCCCCCCACGGGGCCAGCAGCGACGAAATTGCTGCATTCACACCATTAGACGCACTGACTTCCCCACCCACATTTTGGAGGGGGAAAAGTGCGTCTTATGGTGCAAAAAATACGGTATACTGCCAATATTGCCAACAATATTTGATATTCAGTATTTTAGACCCTGATATTGAGAAAGTGTGAAGGCAAGAGGAAAAGGGGACGACAGAGGACAAGATGGTTGGACAGTGTCACCAAAGTGACCAACTTGAATTTGACCAAACTCTGGGAGGCAGTAGAAGACAGGACGGCCTGGCATGCTCTGGTCCATGGGGTCATGAAGAGTTGGACATGACTCCATGACTAAACAACAACCATTTTATATCAGAAATAACCTGTGTCAACAACTGCAAATAAAACAGGTCATGGCAGAAGTCTCTATATGTAAAAATGTATCATATGTAGACAAAGAACATAGACAGCTGGTTTATTTTTTCCAAGTCAGGTTACTTATCCATCTGCGGCCTTATTGTCTTGCACTGGCTGGCTATGGTTCTTCAGAGTGAGAGGCAAGAGTCTTTCCCAGACCTGCCAGGAAATGAAATTCATGTGAATCACTTGCTCTACCACTGAGAGTTGAACTACACATCACAGAGAGCTCGCTGTTAGAAGCATCAGTTCCTTCAGTGTTAAAAACTTCCAGATCATAATTACATGAGCTTCTCTGCTCTCCCATAGCTTGATTTCTATTGTAACCAGTCATCAGGAGTTAAACTTCTCTCTCTCTCTCTCTCTCTCTCTCTCTCTTTTGCATTTTGATTTATAGGCCTCAAAGCTTGGACAGGATTTCTGTCGAGTTTTGTTCTTTTTATTTCTTCTAATGCAAAGATTAGTAACTTTGACATGTTCAGGGGGCATTTGTACCATACTCTGGTACAAATACTCTGTTCGTAACACCTCTGCTCTTATAAACAAAGCAACATGATTAAAGGAAACAACACAGGAATAACAACACACTGTTTACAGAACCTAACTTCAAGAGACCTGAACACCAAACAAGGGCCATAAATCATTGCAAAGTGTGAAATGCAACCAAACGCCACTGTCTCTTAGTGAATTTTTTGCCATGTACTGTAGTCTCTGTATTCTACTCATATGTCTGAAGATCTATGAAAGCTTACATTAAAACATAGCAGTTAGTCTTTAAAGTGCCATGAGATCTTGTTTTGCTGTGTGTTTCTTGTTGAAATGCTTGCACAGACCAACACAGCTATAACTCCAAAAACTTCGACATTTAAATCTGTAACAGCAAGTCCTTTCACTGTTCTCTTCTGGGCCAAACAACATTCGTCTATGCCATTCTAGGGCAATCGATTCCTAAGGCAATGCAGTAATGAAGGCAGTTGCCAGATTTTTTAAGTAAATGCTGGATGCTGAAATATCAAACCCTTTATCTTTTCACAGTTAGAACTCTGACTCAAGGCACTTCTACTGCTGTGATGTGGCTTCTATTTGGATTTCCATTTCTCACTGCATCACAAGCGTTGTTTTGAAATCTGTAACCATACGCATTCCCTTTGAGAGAAACCCCTGGCACTCTGCTTGCTATGGGTAATCTCTATTTCCATTTTTCGCAAGGATAAATAAGAAGCAGGTTAATGTATTCTTGAAGGCTTTCATGGCTGGGATCTGATGTTGTTGTAGGTTTTTCAGGCTGTTCTTAAGGTTTTTCTTTCTAACATTTCACCAGTCTCTGTGGCCGGCATTTTCAGAGGACAGGAGTCAGAACTCTGTGCTCTGGTGCAGTTTGTGGGATAGTTAAGTATTTATAGCCGTGCGATCAGCTTTTTGTCCTTTTCAGGAGATTGGGTGATTATGGTGATCAACTTTTTTGTTGTTGTTGTGGGTGTATTCTTGTGATAAGGGGGGAGAGATGATTTGTCACTGTGAGTGAAGAAGCAGGTTCATGGAAAGAGCCCACATTTGTAAAACAAAATGAAGGGTAGTTCTTGGCACGATGATGTCACAGTTCTGAAAAGACTTCATCTTTTAGCATTGGAGAAAATAACTGAAAAACAAAGCTCCAAGATCTATGGGTGGAATTTGTCCTCTTGCCTCTTACACGACTCCATTCCAGAAGCATATGATGATCCCATTCTATTTACAGCTATTCTTCTGAGTTGTCATGATTCATCCCTTGATTCACAATTATTTCACTGCTTTACAAAGACTTTCTGAAAATGTTATCCATGGGAAAAAAAATAATAAGGATGTTTTGTGATTTTTCAGATGCCACAGCTATGGCTCCTTAGCGGAGAATGTGCTCGTGCACACATACATACACGTGGCTCTTACTTCTCTAAGACACAGAGAATTGTCAAAAAAAATTATCATTAAGGATGAGAATAGTGGGTGATGGGGAGTTCTGCTTTGATAACATTTCTTACAGGTACATCTGGTGGGTGCTCACAGCACCTGGGGCCAGAACCATTGCCCGAGAAACTGCAGCTGAGATGCCAGGTCGCCTACCAGGTTGGCATGCTGTCCATATACAAATGATTCATCATCAGGCTCTTCATGATAAAAAGGAGCCAGGAACAGATGTGTTGTTGTTATTCAGAAATTTAAGGCAACCTAATCAGTCATTAGGAAAAAAAAACTTGGCAAGCCATAAAATCAATACACAACTACCAAGAGTAGGCTGCAGTAGTTTTTTTGGCTAAGTACAAATAAAAGAGACTTAATAAAAACTTTCATAGTTGTAGTTTTGATTAAGGTAGCTGAGCTAGTCTGTGCAAGCATATCGGGCAAAATCCAAAGGGAAACAAAAGAAGAAGAAAAAACAAAGAGAAAAACATATGGCATGTTAAAGATTATTATATTTTAATGTAAAAACAGCAAGTAAAACATCTACCAATATTTAATGAAGGGGACTGTATGCCACTCTTTGGGCAACCTTTTTAATTAAGTGCTGCAAACATAATGAACTTTGAAATTTTAAATCAGGTGAATCATATATTTTTCTAGTATTCAAACTGTACTGAGCCTCATGGCACAGTGGTTTAAATAAATAAATAAATAAAATAAATAAAATAAATAAATTCTGCTCACAACCTGAGTTCAATTCCAGCAGTTTCAGGTGTCTGTTCAAGGTTGAATCAACTTTCTATCCTTACAAGGTTGATAAATTGAATTGTGGGGGTGGGTAATGTGTAGTCTGTATAATCAGACTGTATACCATCCAGAGAGTGCTTTAAGTGCTATTGGGGGGGGGGTGTATAAAGGCAATATGATTTGCTTTGTATTGAGTACTATTAAAACATATGCCAAAGCAGGGATGGCTTGCAGAAAAACCATGTCCTACAAAATCTATTTAGACTACAGTGTGCCAAAAACTAGATCTCAGACCATAATTATACACCAAAGTTTGTTTATTTGTTTTGTTTTGTTTTTCCATAAGGATATGATGCAAAAAGATGGTAGAGGCAAAGGTCAAATCATTTCAGGTCCTGAAATAAAAGAGAAAGATAAATACAACTACATAATAATAAGTCCAAGGATTTGCATTCTTGTACTTGATGGTCTTTTCTAATTCCTTCATTGCTGCCCTTCTGAATTTCAGTCTCATTTTTGATTTCTTGGCTGCAGTTTCCATTTGGACTGATGAATGAGCCAAGGACTACATCTTCCACTAGTTCAGTTTCTTCGTTAAAGTTGTGTAGTTTTTCTGTAGTCATGATTTTGACTACAGTCTTGCTTTGGCACTTTCTTCTACTGGATTTGTCATTAATAGAGCAGAACATTGTAACTATCTGACTGAAAATATCCTGTTCCAGTCCCACTTTAGTTCACTGACATCAAGCACTGCTATACATTCTATTTCTTCCTTTATGGCTTCCAATGTACTTTAATTCATACTTCTCAAGTTCCATGTTCCAATTGTACATGTTGTGCAGCATCGGACTTTCCTTTCACTTCTGTGCATGTCAGCAACTATATGTCCCTTCAGCTTTAATCTAGTTGAATCATTAGTGACAGAACTATTCATACTTGTCCTTTGCTCTTAGAATCATAGAATCATAGAAAAGTGAAGTTGGAAGGGGCCTACAAGGCCATCAACCCCCTGCTCAATGCAGGAATACAATCAAAGCATATCTCCCAGGTGATTATCTAAGTTTTCCTTGAATGCCTCCAGTGTTGGAGCATTCATCAACTCCCAAGATAACGGTTCCACTGTCGTGCTGCTCTAGCAGTTAAGAATTTTTTCTGATATTCAACCAAAATCTGGCTTCCTTTAACTTCAGCCCATTGTTTCATGTCTTCCCAGTAAGTGATTGAGTGCTTTCTTACCAGAGATCCCAGTACTATCTCTTGTTTCAGTTTGGCTGTCTCTTCACTGGGTTTTCATAGTAAGGAAAGTTCAGCAAGGGTTTGCCATTGCCACTTTCTGTGCAGTACTAACAAGTGTCACAACCATTGCCTCCTCCACCAGTGCCACCTTTAGCTGCTGCTGCTGCGCAGTAGCTGTTATAGGGGGTTACGGCCTCAGAATGTTGATTATTTTTCTTTTAGTAACCACTGAGTAGTTCAAATTCAGCTGCAGAAGAAGTTTCACTAGGAGCATAGTGAATCAAGCGTTTGATATGTCTAGCCTGGTATTGTTAACTCAGGATGCGACTACATTGAAAAGTTGAATTGAATTGGAGTGATTTGGCTTTGGATCACTGTGATTTGCATCTCTTTTATTACTGTATTGCATTTGGTTTAGGTGACCACATGAAGACTCCAGGTTGTTTCAGTACCAGTGCTCATGCTAGACCCTCAATCTAATGCAGCTCAATCTGTGCCCATGGCTTTGCTTCCTTTGATACCACCTACTGCTGATCCCTGGTTTCCTTTAAAGGTCTATTGTCAAACATTGGTTTAAAGGACTGCATGGTGGAAAGGGGAAAGGGACAGCTTTCTAATGTTTTCCATAGACGTACAAACATATATATAGTATTTTTCCGTGTATAAGATGCCCCCATGTATAAGACACCCCCCTTTCTAACCTAAAATTTCATTATTTACAAGAAAGTAGAGGGGGAAAGTGATTGCTGCTTCGCCCCTCCACTTTTGTTGCAAAAAGCAGCTTGCCCCCTCCATTTTCTTTGCAAAACATGGAGGGTGAAAGCTGCTTTTTGCAACAAAAATGTAGGGGGAAAGGAGGAATTGCTTTTCCCCTCCATTTTCTTTGCAAAACATGGAGGGGGAAAGCACAGATCAAAGCACTTTGATAAGCCCTCCTTACTTCCGTGTATAAGATGAGCCTCAATTTTTTCCTTTAATTATTTTCTATATTGTGGAAACATTGTAGTCTACAGGAGTTCCTCGAAGTTGTTTTGATTTTATTTCAATTTGTATCTTTCTTTTTTTTCTGCATGGAGGGAATTTAGCATGAAACTAATGTAGCAGTGCAGTGATAAAGGGGAATCTAACACTAGACTGAACAGTTTGTTTTCAAACAAAACAAATATTTTGGAGCAACTAGGGAGAATGATCACAGAGAAGGGTGTTCCCGCTGTCTCAAAACACCACGCCTCCAATTACTACTTCACCAGTAAAACCACCCAAAGTCACACCTTCCCCAGTCCTCTCATATTAAGAATCAAACAATCCCACAGGCAAAACACTGTTCAAATTGTTGTGATTAGAAAAAAAAGAAGTCTCCAGTGGCAGGGGATTGGAAGGAAAAGGGAATGGTCTTATTCACATCAGCTTTTACATTGTGTGAGCAGTGAAAAATACTTCAAATTCATCCATGCGAATTCTGAAGCAAAATACAAAGCATTTTTCCAATGTAGTTGCATGCTCAGACTGTGAGTGCTTCAGGTTCAGTTCTGTCCTGGCCCTACTTTGAGATCCCTACCTGTGTTTCCCTGATGGTTTTACATCCAATTACTAACTCTCCACCACCTTGCTTATGTTCCAAAATCAAGGAAGATAAATCTGCTCAGGATAGTTTGATGTTCTTTAGGCTACACTGAGAAGGTAGCTTAGGATTTAATGAACACTATGGCTTGTACTTTATGTGCAATGGTGATGAAGTGGGAGTTCAGTAATAATTTATCTGTTTTGTGAACATTTTATAAACAGAGGAGTGCAGCGCTAGAACAGCTTTGTAAACAATTGTTTCCTTCCAAAATCCCAGTCCATTTTTTCACTAAGTTGTTTGCATATTATAGCTTTTTACTGCTTTTGCTACACACATGTGCATGTGACACCAAGAAACTATGCCAGGGACATACAAAAGTGGACTAAACTATCCTGGGCTAAATCATCCTCATTGGGTTTTCAGAGTTTTCAATCATCTTCAGAGTGCCCAGACCTTTATCACGTAGATAACAGACATCAGTACAGAAGGCAGAGGTGAAGATTAGCATGCACATGTCAAGAATTTTATTCTTAGGGCCACCCCCTCCCAGCTATTTTGTGCCTTTCCCCCCATCTTCTCTTCTCAAGAAGCCTAGAACGTTTTAGAACCACAATGGGCATCCCGACCTGAGCTTTAGCCTGCTCTGTGTTGTCCAGGTGGTGTAAGGGAGCAAAAAGTTATAGAAGTTTGTGTCTATACGTGTATAGAAGTGCCCTTGAGGCCTTGCCACCTTCTCCCAGATCCCACCCCATCTCCCAAGTTAGCAATGGGGGAGGGAGGTGGGGGGGTCAGGTGGTTGGTGGAGTCACGAGCAGGTCGGCTACAGGAGGGCAGAGGTCAGGCCCATTGCTTCTGAGCATGCCCAGAGGCATAGGCCTACAATGGGAAGGGAATCCAGAACTGCTGCTTCTGTGCATGCACATGTCCCCTCCTGGCCTCCATCCAAGATTCAGGACTCAAACTCAAGGCCTGGGACTTAGGACTTGGTAGCAAAGACTTGGAACTTGATTTGAGCCTTGTTACCAAAGACTCAGGTCCAAAGACTTACCAACAGCCCTGACATTTGCAATCTGAAACAATTGCTTCACTCTGCTTAAGTGGTAGGGCTATGCCTGGTTGGACCACTACCTTAATGCAAACCAGCTCTTCCACCTGGAAAAAAGTTTCCTTTCTCAACACTTTTGCATGCACACATGCATGTACACAGAAACACACAAAACCAGACAAAAGTGCCTCAAACTGCATCACAGAGAAACGTCTAAGAGAAAGAAACCAAATTTTCCCATCAAGCAATCACTTGTTGTCCGCCAAGAATTACAGAGAGAGGATCTCCTCGTCACCTTATAAAAGCAAACCACACGAATACTGATTCACAAGGGGAGGAGGGGGCAGGCGTTCCTTCCTTTTCCACAATATATAGCAAAAGCCAGGGGAAAATACATCCATAAGAGTAAATATACATATTTGAAAGTGATTGGGAGTTGGAGATCAGAAAGGCAACATAATGTCTAGCAGCAGTTCTTCATTTATGAAATTCCTTGTGCAATGGCATCCAAGCAAAGTCTGTGTTCTACTTACGCAGCCTGCCATTATCCCTACAAATTTAAAGCAGTGGTATAGACAGAAAGGCTGATACCCTTCTTTGCTCAGTCTCAAAAATGTCAAGTTTCCAAATAGATGGATAATAAGATATCATAACCAATTATCCTTTTCTTCATCTTCACATCCAAGGTCACATATCGTGTATGCAGAGAAAATACTGTAGATTGAAGCCAGCATGCACTGAAATCTACATGCCTGGTAGCTCTTTTCTACTCATTTCAGCCTAATTTGACAACTTGATACATGACGCATCTAAGCAGAAGTTGCCCAAACTGACCCCAACTTCAACTACACTGAACAAATTAACCTTTGAGAGCTTGTCTAGCTGGTGGCTCCCCATTCTGTAGTGCTCAGGCAGTCCTGAAGGGAAACTACAAAGCTAGCCAAGTAACATACAGATTACTTGCTGATGCCTGAAAATCTTAAGGTAGTTCAATACTCTGGGGGAGACATGTCTACACGGCATGCATCTGTCCCACCGATGAGATTCTCTTAATTATTGCCTAGGCTCCTATCTTCATTCAAGACTATGAAGTAATAGTTCATTTTCTATAATTATCCAAAATATCATATTTGCACCTGGAGTTCTATTCCCCTTCCCAATTTAATTGTATTTGACAGATGGAAAGGTGATGAGCAGAAACATCCCATATTTGTACTATATAAAAGTGTTTTTTCCCTATCTGTAGGTATGTGTGTGTTTTTTTTTTTAAGTATAGCTTTTATTTTTCAGTTCTTTAACAGCTATTGCTTCCCTAACCATCTGCACACACACACAGAAAAACACACTTCCTGGTACTTTAACTGATATAGAATGCAGGATGGTTCCCTTCTTCTCTTTCTGACTACAGGGCAGCTTCCAGTAGAAGATTCCCACATTACTCTAGACCAGTGGTTCTTAACCTTTGTTACTCGGATGCTTTTGAACTACAACTCCCAGAAACCCCAGTCAGGACAGCTGGTGGTGAAGGCTTCTGGGAGTTGCAGTCCAAAACTCCTGAGTAACCCAAGGTTAAGAACCAGTGCTCTAGGCTTTGGGCTGTACACCAGGGGTTACAAGAGCAACTGAAAAAGTATGTTTAAGGCACAAGTGTGAATATGGCAAAAAATTCCACAGATTAATCATTAATTCAGATGTTCATTAGTGATACAATCTTCCCACACAATTGTATTCTCCTTGTGTTAATGTACAGAATCAACTTTTCCAAGGCTGACTCACACTAAAAACCATATCCCAGGTCAAAACCGACAAAATTCAAAATGATTACAAATTAGCCTGCTCCCTGGAGAGGTAAGTTCTCCTGTATAAGACTGGATTTTTACAAGCATGCATCTCAGTACAGACAGATTCACCATATGGGCATGCTAAAACATTCAGATGTTCCTTCTGGACTCAGGCTTTGATTTACAGAAGGTCCCAGACTTCAGCAAAAGGGCTGGCCTTCCAGAATGAGGCATCCACTTCAAGCAGCAGATGCTGGGGAGCTGAGAGTGCCATGCTATATGGAGGACACAACGTTTTCCAGGCTGTCCAGTATACCCTAAACTAGTCTGGTGACCTCAGGTGATGGTGGTCAGTATTTAAGTAAGAGTCAACTGCCTGTATAGTTATCTTTTGTATAGTTACAACTATCCTTGGTGGTGTGGTGACACTGTGAATTAAACCGCAGAAGCCTCTGTGCTGCAAGGTCAGAAGACCTGCAGTCGTAAGATCGAATGCACGCGATGGAGTGAGCCCCCGTCGCTTGTCCCAACTCCCACCAACCTAGTGGTTCGAAAGCCTGCAAAATGCAAAAATGCGAGTAGATAAATAGGTACCACCTCGGTGGGAAGGTAAATGGCATTCCGTGTCTAGTCACACTGGCCACGTGACCATGGAGGATTGTCTGCGGACAAACTCTAGCTCTATGGGTTGGATACGGAGATGAACACCACCACCTAGAGTCGGACACGACTGGACAAAATTGTCAAGGGGAACCTTTATCCTTTTCTTCATCTTCACCTCCAAGGTCACAGATCCCATAGGCAGTGATGATCTTCGAGTTCTGGCTATAAAATGTTCAGGCCCTATCAAGGAGCATTTACTACCAGAAGACCAGATTTCAGTGTACAAAACATGCACTCTACCACCGAGCTCTATAATCCCTCTCCTAAATACTAAAGCGCAAAAGGTCCTGCTTTCTTGGGTGGGGAGTGGCGGGACCACTTCCTTAATCTCGCATTCTTCACAGAGTACACAATAAATAGAAGATCTATCTCTTTTCTTACTTTCCGTGTGTAGAGATACCCACTCTGCCACTCTCCCCAATTTATAGGGGAATTAAAAAACAATCCTAGATAAAGGAAGAAGTCTGATTAACAAATTGTCCTATACTACACTCATTCTTCATCTTTATGACCTGAGCCCTGAGAGTTCCAAAATGCCAATGATCCTATTACTCTTAATGATTAAATGGCATGCCAAATGTGCTCGGAATTCATTATACTCTGGTATTTTCATATATTTAAAATCTGTTCATTTCTTAAAGGAAAGATGAAACCAGACCATAAAATTTATTGAACTATCACTCTAATATGCCCTTAATTGGCAACGTACAGAACATGTGGATTCTGTAAGCAGGGATAATAACTTGCAAAGCCTGAGTTATTTTATCAGATGATCTCTGGTTAAAACATTTCCGATTATTAATATATGCTATCCAACGTCTATCTGCAGACCTAAAGAATAGAGACCTCAGTAACTGCTGCCAGAACCAAAAGAATTTTTTAAAAAAAAACCTTGCCAAGTGATTCAGAAAAGCTTCCTACTCCTTCCACCATCTCTATTTTAATTTTTATGAAATTCTCAAGAGCTTTTGGACTCATGTTTAATACTGAAACCAGCTTTATGAAAGAGATGTGTTATTTATGTGTTCCAGGAGGTCGATGCTTTGATTGCATGGCTTTTATCACATTGCCTTTGGGTTTTTGCACTGAAGTAGACAGACGATGCTTACTATGAAGCAACTAGTTTCCTTGGGGAGCTTGCTTCCTCTTGAGTGCAGTGGCTGCATCTGGTTTTTTTCCTCAGGAGGAGAGAGATATCATTCTGTATGTTTCACTGAACTGTTGACAGTACAATAGCTGGGTGGACAACAAGGTACAGTATACAGAAAGCAAGGGGTTATGCTGGTAGGAAGGTGTAAGTTTGCTATTTACAAGTCTTTATTTGCAGAAAACATCAAATCAGATCTCAACCACTCAGCTGAAGAAATTTTACTGTTACATTCCAGTGTGAGCTTTCATGGATACATCCACTTCTTTGGATATATTCGAATGAAGCAAAACTATAGGCTCTATACAGGGTAAGCATAGGAGATGGATTAACAAGGTGGAAGAGCACTATTGTCATACATAATCAAGAGTAAGAACATTGGTTTCAATGTATCTGTGAAGATTCTCAGTCATTCAGGCGAGGTTATTTGGAAGCTGAGTCATGGCAACAGGACTTCTTTCTTATTAGGTTGAAACGTTTCGCTACTTATCCAAGTAGCTTCTTCAGTCTGAGAAGAGTTGGTAGGGGACACCTGATATATCCTCTGTGTTGGTTTCACTTCCCCCTGGTCTGAATAGGCTCAGACAGAGTGAGTGAAACTCCCATTTCTGCAGCCCTTCTCCACCCATTGGTTTCAATGGTTAGTCCCACACCTACCCATACTACAAAGTAGCAGGAGCCTCAATCCAGAGTCAACGCCAGGAGAAATTGTTACCCTGTATAATCAATCAGCAATTGATCAGTTCCCAGACTCTACAATAAGGCTGACAATAATGCTGGGAGAGAATGCTGACAATAATCCTGAAGAATATATAACGCTGAGTAATGGATAATGGAGTGTGAGAAACAAAGCCTACTTATATTCTAAGTTATGTTTACCTAACTTGCAATGAAGCAGTAGCTACCTCTCACTTCTCAGGGACAGTTGTTTATTTTTCTCACTTTCCAGCATCTAAAACAGCTTAGAAGTGTCTATGTAAACATGCTTACATCACCTTTTTCAAAACAATCTTGTATGTTTCTTATTTTCATATTGCTTGTTTATTTATTGGAAAGCCAAACAAAACAAAACAGGCAGTTGTCAAAGAGCTCTTATGCTCTCAGTGACCTTGCTTGATGGAGTGGTTCAAGAGTTTCGGAACACTTGCAGTAAACAATATTTTCGTGCTGCAAGTTTAGAAGTACTTTACTTTTAGGGCAGTTTTCTATACCACCACCCACCCACCCCGGTTGTTGCAACACTCTTGGACAGGGCAGCAAACCTTGACAACTCTCTAAAGGAAGCCACAGGCATGAATCTACAAGCGCTGTGCAGGGCTATTGAGGACAGGACATGTTAGAGATCTCATTCATAAGATCACCATAAGTAGGAGTTGACAGCACATAACAATATCAACAGTCCATACACATGATTGAAGGGAGAACAGTGAATTTATATATACAGCGAGCTAATATTTAATTGTTTTGATGCACTTTGAGTCTTATTTCAGCTCTTTCTCTCTAGTCTTACTTTGTAGATATTTTATTCTACCACAGCCACTTATAGAATGTTCAGGGAGACTGAAACATTCTGAATCGGGGTTTTCTGTGTTATCATTCCTGATATCAGATTTATGTTCATTCATTCTTCTGCAAACAAATTGTCCTGTTTGTCGTATGAAGAGTGCAAAGGGGAATTGTTGAGACAGGAGAGCATAGATCACATCAGCAGAAGAACAAGTAAACATGTCCCTGGTGTCATAGGTGACATTGTTGAGGCCTGTAATTGTACTGCCAGAGCAGATGGGGAAACAGAGTTGGCATCTCGGTTTGCATAATTCCCATCTTTGTATCTGGGTTACCAAGAATAGGTCTTTTTAAATATTTATTTCTATGGTATATTCTTTTTCTGTTATATTCCTTCCATTTACATCTATTTTCTTCCCATGAGGATTTAGGACTTTCTTTCAGAATAGGCCTATGCTTAATGTATTTGAGATTATACAGGCAGAGATCCTGTTGTGTAGCTCCACCTGGGCAATGGAAATGACATCATCATCAGGCCAGGAGCTGCTGATCAAAGACTTTCTTTGGTAATTTGGGAGGTCCATATGACTTCATCATATTGTGTATGAGTTCTGTGCACCACAATATCACCATGGGCAGCCTTTGAGCAGCAGCAATTTGTTGCTAATGATAGCATAATTCCCATTGCATAAGTGGAGCTGTGCAATAGGATTTCAGCCACATTATATTAACTATTCATTAAAGTAGAGATAGGGAACCTGTAGACATTCTGATGTCATTGAACTGTCAATTTCCATTAGCTCCAACAAACATAGCCAGTGGTCAGAGGTGAGAGGAACTATAATCCAACAGCACATCACACTGAATGTTCCTCATCTTGTCTAATTTTGGAAGCTAAGCAGGGTTGGGCCTGGATAGTACTTGAATGGGAGCCCACTAGGAATATCAAAGACCTCCATGCCTGGAACCCTAGAAAGCTACTGCTAGTCAGAGTTAACAGGCTCTATGGGCAAATAACAGAACTTGGCATAAGACAGCTTTGTATCTTCCTAAATATTGTGAGTGCCACAGGGTTTCCACCTCAGACTAAGAAATTCATTCAGCATAGTTATGAGACCAATGTATATAACGGGACCCAAGAAAAACTGCCATGGCTGCTTATTTGGAAGTCAGTTCTACTGAATTCCGTGGGATTTAAATTTTGACTTTATATTTTCAGGATCAGAGACTAACTCTTTTAAAATTCAAGTCCTTATCTGTTTGGCTGATTGTTCTGCCTCACCTCCACATCTTTGGGATTTCCTGCCTAGTTTTGCTATTTTAATTTAATTCAAAAGCTCGTTTCTACTGCCAGTGGAAGCTTTGCCCCAGAATGAGTAAATAAGACCCAACAAGATAGGCTCTTATGAGTAGCTTTCTTATGAGTTGCTTTCATATGTTCATGCAAGAAAGAACTGACATCCCGGCACTGATGAGGATCCAATTTGCAATTAAAAGGAGGGACTGGAACAACTTGAACAGAAGGGTATTTACATTGTTCTTAGCTGCAAAAGCTGTGAAGTCCCCAGACTATCTGGGAATAATTCTGCACTTTTCAACTGTCACATAAAATTTCATGGAGGATGATGTCTAGCATTGTTTATCAGACATTAGCTTCACCTCTTCATCCTACTGGGGGCCATCAAACACAAGGTTGGATTTAATTTGGCAGATTGTATTATAGATGGGAAAGTGAGAAATACTGCTTTATCACAATTGATTTTCCCAGAGGCATGAGCCAGACCCTAATAGTTTGATACAGGTGTGATAAATACATTTCCCCAATGGTAGATTTTCATATTTCACAGAGCTATAGCATAATGCATGTAGAAGAGAGTTATTTAGCTCCTATTTATAATGCTGTTTGCAATCACGCTCCTCCAAACAGAAGTAGGAAGATACTAATCTGAGTTCACAATGAATGATCAGGAAAGCAAAGCAGAGGATGCCCAGTAGGATATAAATAACCCTGTTATATTCAGATCAGCGTTGCAATGGTAAAAACAAACAAATAAGCAATTGACCAAATCAACCTGAGCAGCCAAAGAGGGGTCTCTCCAGGCAGTGTGAATGGGGGAACAACAACTTCAGATGCCTGCCTGCCTTCCTTCTTCCCTCCCTCCCTCCCTCCCTTTATAGTGTTAGCTCATCACTTTTCTGCATATTCACACTCCCAAAGTGATGTGCAATAAGCAGATTTAAAATAGTTGTGGGTTTTTCAGGCTCTTTGGCCGTGTTCTGAAGGTTGTTCTTCCTAACGTTTCACCAGTCTCTGGTGCTGTCCTCTGAAGATGCCCATGGCCACAGAGACTGGCAAAACGTTAGGAAGAACAACCTTCAGAACACGGCCAAAGAGCCCGAAAAACCCACAACAACCATTAGATCCCGGCCATGAAAGCCTTCACAAATACACAGTTTTAAAATATTCTTTCAAAACCAATTTTATAAGTAGTCTGTTATGAACTGCCTTTCAAAACAGTACAGTTTTGGCTTATATAGAGAGCTCATTGAGTGGTCTCACACAGTCTATAACCCTGACTGCTTATTTGAGCAAAATGGCAAAATACATATGCAACCATTAAATAATAATTAAAAATACAGTTGGGGTGCAAGTAATAGCCTTTTGTTGCATAGATTTTATAATCGGTGTTTTCTCAGTGGAAACTAAAGACAGGGAGATAACGAGCAGTTTGTCTTTACCATTTGAATGAGACATTGAAATTGCCACAAATGAGACAATCTACATGGTGATCCCCGCAAGACAGCACAACAAAAGAATACTTTAAAGAACCAGATAGATTGTATTTCTATTAAAGAGAGGTACCAACATAATGTTAAACTGGTGAGAATTCACCCCATAGCCGCCATAATCTTATTAATGTCACTTCTGTAGATCATTAATCTGTCATTGCTCTAGTTTGTTTTAAATAATGATTTTTAAAACCCTAAAAAGCGGAGAAATGAAACAACTAAGTGATCCAACTCTATATATTCCTGCTATGGAAGAGCTTCATGAAGGCATCAGTTGGATCACACACTCAAATAAGTGGCACTTCCTCTAAATTGACAAAAGTATTAGATGTGACCTTTGGAGGAAAAAGAAGCAGCAGAAGCCAGAATTTGGGGAAGCAAAAGCAGCTTGTCCTTTGAAAATCATAGAAATTAATGAAACAAATCTCTTCAACTTTTGATCATTACCGTCTTTAGTGTGTGTGTATGTTATAAATCTGTAAATAAAGTAAATGATGCAACAATGCCATGTGTCACCAATCCAAAGAACACTAAACTAAGCACTAGTTCTACAACATACCTCTAATCTAGGAAATGAGGGCATGTGGCAGCATAAATATTTCATGAAAGTAAACATGTTTAGTCTGTTTATAGAAGGAGTGCTCCCTTAAATGGTAAATGGTATCTGTTTGACATTGCATGAGGGTTTGTTTGCTTTCTCTTACTTAAGTCACCTGCTTAGAAGAAGAACTAGTTAGGCCAAGTATACACATTTTCCTTAATGTCCTGTGAAGAATGTGAGGACTGTGAACAAATTCCAACATCCCTGGGCAATCACAACACCCTGTCAGCTGATCCTTCCAGTCCAGAAGCACCATTGAATTGCTTCTGACACAAACAGCAACAGTCCTTACTAGTTTATATTGAGACCAGCAGCTTTCTGGTCTTGGAATATTGTACATGCTTATATGATGAAATCCACTCAGCATCCTATCTTCTGTCACTTGACATGTTTTTTTGAGAGAAAAGCCTGAAGCAAGATATTATTGCACAGCCTTCCAACAATTGATCTGACAGGAATCTCACATTCGCCTTCCTGACATGGTTTCACCCCTTCTCTTCTCCATTATCAAGTATGTTTTCTTTCCTTCCTTTTTCTTAAGTGTCATACTAATTTGCATCACTGCACCCATTCGCTCAACTTCTTCCAGCAAGAAGTTATTTTAAGATCTTCAGTTTTCCCTCTGATTCTTCGGCTGCATACACCAGTTCTGTTGGAGGGTGCATGCATATGCAGCTCAATATTGTAGCGTAGGGGGTGGACTCTAAGTCACACATGTACTTTGAGAACTTAACATAGAATATAAATATAAATCTGGGGACACTATGTTGTTCTTATTGTTGTTATTGCTACTGCTGCTGTTGCTGGTAATTACCGTATTTTTCGCTCCATAAGACGCACCTTTCCATAAGACGCACCAATTTTTTAGGAGAAGAAAACAGGAAAATATAATCTGTTTTCTTCGCTCCATAAGACGCACAAACTTTCCACACCCCTGTTTTGTGGGAAAAAAGTGAGTCTTATGGTGCAAAAAATACAGTAGATTTATATCCCACCCATCCTTGTGAAAGCCCAGGGGCTAACAATTCAGACAAAAATATTATTAAATATCACAAGTTAAAAATATCTAAATATCATAAATAAGAAATATGTAACAAATTTAAAATTACAAACTGAGCACTGAATGGATTACAAATATCTAAAATACAGATTAAAATACTTGCTAAATATATAAACACAGTACAAAGCAAGCAGCTGTCAAAATCATACTGAATATTTGCGTTTTCCCCAAAAGCCTATACAAATATTTCCATTTTTAACTGGGAAAACTTAGGGAACCAACCAAACCTTTGATGGAATGGAATTATGCTTTAGTATGAGAAGAGGTATGGATTTCAATGCCATTAATAGGGAGTACAAAACAGAAGGGCAATATTGTGCTGAGATTCTCCTTCTGCACTTGGGGCATTTCCTCAGCACAGAGTTCTGTGCTAGAGAGTGTTTTTTTGGACTTTTCCTGCTTGGCTTTTCTTTTGACCTGATGTTAAAGGCTGTGTACAGTACATGCGCCTGAAGATCAATAGTAGTAAAGGATAAAACTGAAATGACCTGCAGTGACTCTAGTTGTGTAAGTGACTCAAGTGAATCCACATGTGTCCAGATGTTCAATCTCTTTGGCAGCACAGTGGATTCAGGGATCAGAGATTTGAAGCACTGGGACTTTTTGAACAGTACAACTATTTTTCTAATGTTTTATGTGAGTACCTGATACAAAAGTACCATAGGTCTCCAGTTCAAAGAACACTGAACCCAGTGCTAGTTCTACAACACTGGCAATGGTGCGGCTAAAAAATATTGTAAATAAATAAATAAATAAATAAATAAATAAATAAATAAATAAATAAATAAATAAATAAATAAATAAATAAATAAATAAATAAATAAATAAACATCTCTCTGATCAAGAAATAAGGGCATGTAACACCATAAACATTAGGTGAAACAAGATCATATGTTTAGCCTGTCTTTAGAAGCAGTTCTTCCTTGAGAAGTAAAAGGTGTCTGTTTGATTCTGCATGAGTTGTTGCTGTTTCCCCTCTTTTTCTGTAAATCTCCCACAGAGAAGAAGAACAAGCTAGTTAGGCTTGAAATACACATTACCCTTATAGTGGATACGGGGATCATAGATTTGACAAACTGGAACATATTGATGAGCAAATTAATTCCCCCAGCAGTTAGATACTAATGTTGGGCACATTGGTCTTGAACTAGCAATTCAGACTGGTTAGCTTTTCAAAAGACCTGCTCCTCATGGGAACTGAAATGGTGACAACTGGGATGAGTGTGTCTGATCCTTACGTGTGATTCATCTGACTATATTGTGAATTGCCTAGACAGTGCTCTGCATGATAGGGTAGTATACAAGCTGAAACAATAAATAAACAGAAACATTAAAAGTATGTTAGAAAATAAGTAAACCTGCACTTATTTCATTATTGCAGATAAGAACAAAAAAATTCAGATATTTTCTTCCTAGTAGCAGAGATAACAATAGTTTTATACTTTCACATTGGAGGGCTTTTTCTGCAAAAAAAAAAATTATTAAACTTTTTATTAAAATATTTTTATTTTTTAAAAAACTATTCTCTCCCTGAAATTGTATTTTGCCCAAAATACAATATTTCTGGACTAACTACAGTTTTTGCTTTGTTTGTTTATTTGGTAATGCTCTTGCTGACAGTAAGCTTACTGGCTTTCCCACGTATACACAGAGAGAACTGAAAAATCTTGTAGCAGTTGATAATGTTTCCAATGTCATGTCTCAATGTGTCAACACGTCCTTTTTGTCGTTGACGAGAAAATTTGTTACATCTCTATAAGCAAGTAATATTGTCCTGTAATGTGCAATATAAATTTTTATGAGCATCACCAGCACCATAAATGACAGGCAGGACACTAGATGATGGTTTAAAATTCCATATATTTATATTCTACTCCTCTTCCATTGAACTCTGGTGGCATACGTAGGTGCAGGTTACTCCACCCTCTTCTTATTTATAGTCATAATAATGCAGAATGTAGTAGGCTAAGACAGAAAGCAACAACTCCAAAACCACCAAATGAAGTTCAAAGTTGATCAGAGAAGTAAACACATGTCTGCCCTACCAAAGACCAACTTGCTGGCCACTGCACTAACCTCTGCCACTCATTTTTCTTTGGCTATTACTTGATAATAATAAATAAATTAGTAATAAATTGGTTGTCATGTTATACACAGCAAAATACACAACATGTGTCTGCCTTTTTAGACTGCCCTTAGATGCTTGGTATGGCGAGGGGGGGCTGTGACACAGAACACCTTCACTTCAAAATGTATACTAGGCCACCGATGCCAAATAGTGTTGGACATTTTCCTTGGAAGACAGGGTAAACTCTGCTGTGATCCTAACAAGAAAGTTTTGCCTAAGCTAGGATTAAGCCCTCCAGGGGTTAATCCTAGCCTAGTTTCATTGCATTGCAAAGACAACGCAGAAAGGCATGCTCAGACACCACGAGTCTGCATGCGAAGTTCAAGTGGCCAACTATCTCCTGCAGCTCTCGTAGAGACACCTTTTTCTTTCGCAATAGTGAGTTTAACTGAATCCTAAGGTCAGCTAATTTGCTGTCAGGCAGCCATGATGTCTGCTGTACTATATCTAGCTCAATGCCTAGGAAAGTAATAGGCCGTAAACTTACAGTCCACCCTGCACCTGATCTCCCACACAAGAAACGAGCTGAAATGCAGCACATGAAACTGAGCATCCCATAGGTAAGGCCCTGTCAATATAAAAGAAACCCTGAAAATAAAATCCTAACAGATCAAAATCCTGCGGGTGAACTGGCAAAATTCAGAACACTGGTTTTATATCACATTTCATTCCCAAGACTTGCCAATTTCCCTTTCTGCTTGCCTTGTTGCTACTTATTTGCTCTTCGTGTTTTTTCTGACCTTGGGCTCTTAAAACTCAGGGTACAAATTTAGACTTTGACTCTTTCCATGCTGTCCTTACACAGAAGGTGTGACTGTAGTCTATCTTTCAGAGTGATGTTAGATATTAGATTAGTTTCAGCAGCAATTCAGGCATTACACTTCAAGTAATACTTCTCCGTTGAACAGCACTGGGATTAGAGGTGCCAGACCCCCCGTGTAGTTCAAAATCTGTGTAAAATTCTTATGCCCCCCCAAATGTAATTACGAAGCATAAACTATTGATCCTCATCCCCACACACACCTCTCCTGACCCTTGTCAGACTCTCTGCATGCCCCAGCACCCTCCCCAGCTGTCCTGTGGAGTTGCTATAAGAGGAGAGGGGAAAGCCCAGGCTGCTGCCATAAAAACAGGGGCCAAAACAGGGGAATCTAGGTAGGCTTGAGACCCACCTTTTTCAGGCTGCTTCCTGGAGACAAATAGCAGCAGAGTGTTTGTTTGTTTGTTTGTTTGTTTGTTTGTTTGTTTGCTTGCTTGCTTGCTTGCTTGCTTGCTTGCTTGCTTGCTTGCTTGCTTGCTTGCTTGCTTGCTTGCTTGCTTGCTTGCTGTTTGTTTGGAAAAACAGTGTGACCAAAACTGTGCTGCTCAGATCTGTGCAATTCAAGGGAGAAGTGTATTATGACTTATGTTAGATGCTCAACCTGTTGTTCCTATCGGATGAGGTCTCCCTTAGACCAGCTATAGGCCTCACTGTCAATGCGGCTTGCTGACCCTCTGCTTACCCAGGGCAGATAGCAAAGATTTTTTTTTCCTTAGAATGTAATCTGACAGGCTTGAGATATATTTTGTCTTTTCTTCCCTACAGAGCTGTTCTTGGGCACTGTTACTAAGTGTGGCTATCACCCTTGACGTCTGGGATCACTTGATATCAATGTACAGAGTGCTTTCTACCTCTTAGCCATAGCTCAATAGGATTGTCAAATTCATTTTGATGGAGAACTATAGAATAGAAAGGGGTATGACAGTGACTTTTTGCAAAAGCCATTCAGACAATGTTGACAAGCGCTGAGCTCTTCTCTTTTCCAATATACGCTTGATTCCGGAGGAATTCCAGTTGCAGATACCCTGAGCATTTCACTCAAATGAAAAATGGGCAATGTAAAATGCAGGTCAAGACCAATTGACTACCAGTCCCCTGAAAATAAATGTATCCAATTCAATGCCTCTATGCTTGCTCCTACATGTTATGTTGTAACAACTGATGGGTTGGCTCTGGACAAGAAGATGGGGCATGCAGGCTATTCTGGTGGAAAGTGAATTATTCCTCATTGGCAATCCCAGACTGATTATTTGTACAGATTATTACAAACATATTATATTGATCCCATCATGCTTTCTCTACTTTCTGGGGATAGGTGCCTTTTTTCCCTCCTTATCTGAACATTCCATTGAAAAAAGATCTGCCTCTGAATGTAGAGTTTCTTTTTTCCACACCTCAGAGTCTTTGAAATTATCCTTTCCCTCCTGTTGCTTCCTTTGTTAGCCACCTCTCCTCACTCCTCCATTTTCCCTTTCCAAAGACAGACATGTGATAATGCAGTTTCACACTATATAAACGCATATATAAAAGAACAAAGCCATGAAGCCGCCCAGAGACCTTTGGGTAGTGTGGGCGGCATATATTATCATCCAGGCTGATAATTTACTCCTTTTCCAAGGGAAGGGCTGAGCCTGGGCACATGTCTCCGTGTTTCCCTCTGCACCAAAAAAAGAGAGAATAAGCAAATTCCAAAGACCTCCAACATATGCAACTCATACAAAGATGCCACAAGAAGGTGGACAAACCTAGAATGATCCCTTCTTTATGCAAGTTTCGTACATAGATGAGAATAATGGAATAAAGCTAATATGACAGGGAAAGAATATCATTTTTGAAATGATGTCCTCTTTGTAAATGCAGAAAAAGTAAAAATGAACTTTAATTTATCTCCCCCCAATCTTTGAACCACTTTCTTTTCAATAGAAAGAAAGGATGCAATTTTAGTACAGAGCCTTACATTTATGCTTAAGTCCTAACAATGATAATCTGACTCATTGTTTCCAATCAATGCAAAAACTTCAGTCTTCCATGCCTAAGTAGACATTTTCCAGCAACTGTTTTAAAACTCAGGTGCTGCCAAACCTGGTTAATCTGAAACATTTAATACCTTTTAATGCCTAGCTTATTTTAGGGATGACCTTCATCAGTCTTCTGTCATGGTGCACTGAGATTATCTGAAGCCCCCCTGCTTGGAGTTCAATGCTTCTTTTAGACCACTGAGAATAACACAGCCTAGATTATTATGTATGGGGGTCCTTAGATACCAAAAATGATTAGTATTCCAGACATGATTCCAGCAGATGTATGTGACAGTAGACACAATTGCAGATGAAACCTGTTCTTACCTTTTGCTGACTGATCGCTAAAAAAAAAAAGCAAAGTAATTTGCAAAGTATAGGCAACATGAAAAACCTCATGCTGTAATAATGTGACATTTTCAGGACTTAAGAAATTCCTTCTACAACCGTTTGTCACTACAGTAGAACCCCCGTATCCACTGGATCAGTATCTATGGTTTAACTTATCCATGGTCTGAAAATATTAAAATTAGTAAAAGAAAAAGATCCAGAAAAAAGTACTTCCACATACCATAACAGCCCACTAGATGGAGCCAGAGCCCATGCTATGAATGCTTGTTCATGAAGAATACATAGCATATTTACAAATACATTTGTATTTGTCTTCAGTGTGGAAGAGATTGTCACTCTTGAATTGGCGTTCTCAGCCACACTAGATGCTGTTCCAAGCATGTTACCATAGTTTCTTGAGACTGAAGGATGCCTACACTGACATAGCATAGTCCCTGGCACCCTCTAGGGCCAGTTTTGGTAATGCATGTGAAAATAAGATTTCTTGTTTTTTTTCCTTTTATTGATCGACCGACCGACCGACCGACCGACCGACCGACCGACCGACCGACAGACAGACAGACAGACAGACAGACAGACAGACAGACAGACAGACAGACAGATAGATAGATAGATAGATAGATAGATAGATAGATAGATAGATAGATAGATAGATAGATAGATAGATAGATAGATAGATAGATAGATAGATAGATAGATAGATATCCACAGTATTATCCACAGGGACCATGGAATCAATCCCCAGAGGATATGGGGGTCCAAGTATAGAAAGAAAGAGAAAAAGAAAGAGAGAAATAAATAAATAAATTGCTGACAAGAAGTGGATTGTTTCTCAGTCTCGCAAGATATTTGTAGAACACCCCCAAGCCTCTGTCTCATATTCAGTTTCTTGGGCAATACTTCTCCACTGTAACTGTCCAAATGCTGTCACCACAGGTATTTCTGGTGGCAGCCCATCACCATCTCTCAAATATTCATTGACCCATAAAGGCTGAGACTTTAAAATATTTAGCAAGAAAAGTGAATGTTGTTTTCAATATGAGTAAATAATAACAATGACAATGACAACAAGAAGAAGAAGAAGAAGAAGAACAATAAGAATAACATTCTTAGGACTGCAGAGCTATAAAGGACCCTATGGATCATCACGTCTAGCCTGTCAAGGAGGTCCGTGTGGGAAATCAAACTTCAACCTCTGGCTCCACAGCCATATGCCTAAACCATTTGCCCCCCTGAAGTTCGATTTAATATCATATTGCATCTAATTTTGTTAAACAAAGCAGCAAGTCTTTGAATGTCTCAATCCACCATTCTTACCTTGTAAAGCCATTTCCACTATATCTTAACAAAAATAATGAATACCACACATGGCATGCCTGTTTTCTAACTCACCTCTTTTCCTACTGCCACCTGGTGGACTCATTGGTCATGAAATATAACATGCATGCTCTCCTATCCTGCAACTTTCTATAGCTGGTATCCTAGCATAATCCATGTCACTTTCGTAGTCCATGTCTCATTGGCTTTTATGTGGCCAGGAAAACCACCTTTCCTCATGGATTTTCATGGCTTTGATGTCAGAATAATGTGGACGTGGAAACATAAAGCATTATGTCCCATTTCTGTACTTTAGCTGGTGGTGTGATAAACTCCATCTGGCTTTTTCCATTATCTTCTAGGATGTGCAACATCACTCTATAAGATAGCTGGGTATCACTCCTTTTTAAAAAAAACATTGACATAAAAGAATCCTATTCTATTTCAGCTGTATTTCTGTTTTATAGATAGTATAGCACCAGTCTTTTAGGATTTTATTACAGTGATTGCAAGGACTAGAAAAGATCTTAAAAGATCAAACTGCATCTACTTTGTATGTTTCTTAAATAATGCAGTAATAATAATTGTTATATGCATATCTTAATTTTTCTGTCTTTGCTTTGGATCGATTGAGTGATAATATCCTCTATTTTCAGTTCCCAATAAGACAGAGAAAGCGATTTATTATCTTGTAAATACAAGCTAGTTTTTGTTTTAAAGGTACATGATAAATTTTATCAAATTCTCTTCTCTTTAAGCCCATTAGAAAGACACCAGGATAGCTAACAGCTCTAGTAAAGCAATTTTCATACTATTTAATACACGTCTACACCCATTGTGGAGAAGAGTCAGCCTGTCTAACCTTGGATATGTTACACAGTCCAAGACAGTGCCCAGAATATAGGAATTATAAACCACTTTTGAGTACTCTGTCTATAGAAAACTCTGCAAGAAGTGGAATCAACTTGATGGCACATAATTATTATTATTATAACACTCGATGAGGATACCTGTATTTAGGTTATTATGGCTTTGTGTTGATACTGCACCTTCTGCTTAAAACACCTGTGAGCCTTCCACCACCATTTCAAAACTGAGGATCTGATAGCTAAAGCAGGGAGGGGGAGAACTAGGGAAATATCTGTGATAGGAATGCCAATGTTGGCAGCATTGCCAGAGCAGGTGTGACTTGCTGTCTCTTAAAAGTGTGAAGAGGTGAGAAATGTGAGAAATACGTCTTTAAATGTGCAACAACCAGCAGCCTTTTGAGTAGGATCCAAGACATCTCAATGATATAGGAAGACCTCCCAGATTATTATAATGCTAGAAGTATCAGTACATGCTTTGAATAAATAGTGCCATAAAATTAGCTAGCATAATCAGCTCCTCATATTCCTCAACCTGCCTGGTGTGCCTTTGCTTGAAGTCTGAACTAATTTGCTGGTGAAGCATGGAACTGACATCTATTTCTGGATAACCCCCCACCCTCCAGATTTAAATAAAGTTCTCTTTTTTATATATGACACAGTCACGAAGCCTGCTCTTAAATGTTGAAGTGCCTAGCTTAATTCACTTAGCCAGTCATTATAATAAGCATTTCCTTTCAGCTACCACTAGAATCTTTAATAATGAATGTGAGCCACCATCTTGCACTTTTAAATGCAGTGGTCTGGTTGATAAGAATTTTCTTTTGCGAGTGTTTGTAGATGGTGAGCAAATTCTCACTTTTCCTCTCTGACTTCTTCAGATGAACAATGACATTAGTGTCTAACTAATGGAGAAAAAGATACTTTCCTTCAGTAAAGACAAAGAATCATAGAAAAGTGAAGTTGGAAGGGGGCTACAAAGCCACCAAGTCCAACCCCCTTCTCAACGCAGGAATACAATCAAAGCATATCTGCCAGGTGATTATCCAAGTTTTTCTTGAATGCCTCCAGTGTTGGAGCATTCACCAACTCCCGATGTTAATGGTTCCATTGTCATACTGGTCTAACAATTAGGAAGTTTTTCCTGATATTCAACTGAAATCTGGCTTCTTTTAACTTGAGCCCATTGTTGCGTGTCCTCTGTGTGTTGATCCACATCATTGCAAGCTTACTATTGGCAGATTTCTTCATTATATTACTCTGGTTGCTTCCATGCTTGGGGTACATAAGAATATTTGAAGAGCCCTGCTGGATCAGGCCAAGGGCCCATCTAGTCCAGCTTCCAGTATCTCACACTTGTTGCCATCTGCGGTGTTGCTGGGAAGGTACAATAATACCCTTAACGAGAGTTGGTTATGTGTATGTGGCGAGGGGACAATAGAGACACTGAGTCATGTTATCCTAGAGTGTAAAATTTATGAGCAGATTCAGGAATGGCTCATAAAACCTTGTATACCTTCTTTGGATGGCAGAAAAAAAAAGAAATGCCTTCAGAAGCTTTTGGAAGATAGGGATAAGGAGGTAACAAATAGAGTGGCCAAGTTTGGACGGCTAGCGATAAAATTAAGGGATAGCTGGATGAGTCATAACGATAGAATAGGAAGTACTGGAGATATGGTATAGAATATGGAGCTGATTAGAGTCTATATGGTTATCAGATGTACAATCTTACCACTGTTATGTCATTTTGCTGTGCATTTTAATGTCTATGTATATGTTTGTGGTTTTAACGGTCAGCGGATATAATCATTTTTTATGCTGTGGGAATACTTCATACCCCAATCTTAGGACCCACCTGAAACAACTTGGTTTTTAGAATGGAAATATGTGTACATTTTAATCCTCTTGTATTATGTTTTTAATTCAGCACTTTGTAGAAAGTATGTATTTGTATCTGTACTTTTTAAACTTGCTACAGTAGTTCTGTGGATGTTCAGTTGGCTCCAAGCAAGTGTATATTTTTATATTTATACCTCTGTTTTAAATCTGTGGATGTCGGATGACCAAAGTGGTCAAAACAATAAAGCTGTATCTATATCAATTATCTTACAGTGGCCCAACCAGATGCCTCTGGGACAACTAAATACCTGTCTCCTGATACCTCTCCCCTGCATTTGGACTTTTGAGGTAACTTCCTTTTAAGTCTGAATTCTACATCCCCATCATGGCTTGTAACCTGTTATGGACTTTTCCTCCAGGAATCTGTCCAAGCCCTTTTTTAAAGGCATCTAGACCAGAAACTATCACTGCATACTGTGGCATGGAGTTCCACCTGAGGTGTTCCTTTTCAAGTCAGCAGATTCTTGCCCTTAGATCTCTAAGTAGTTCCTGACAACAGTTGAAAAGTCAACCCCTATTTTTCATGCTAGGCTTAAGCTTAGGTAGTGTGGGCAGCATATAAATTGAATAAATAAATAAATAAATAAATAAATAAATAAATAAATAAATAAATAAATAAATAAATAAATAAATAAATAAATAAATAAATAAATAAATAAATAAATAAATAAAATAGGGATTTGGTTCCTGGAGGATTTTCATCCTTTGTAACTGACACTTCTGCTATCTTCTCATTTTTCCCTCACACCTCCTCTTTGTAGCTTGCTTATTGGGTGCTTTCTTCTAACCTTTTTTCTCCTCAGCTGTCCACCCCATTTTTCTTTTGAATGTGGTTGCTGATGTGGCACGTGTGTGTACATGCACGTATGCATGTGCGCACATGCGCACGTGCATGTGCGTGCACGCACACACACAACTCTGTTCTCTTCTTCCCCTCCTCTTGCTTGTTTGTTCTCACCTTCAGCCACTGCTGTTTTCACTCTTCCCCTCCCACACTCACTTTTTTGCTGTTGTGTTTCATGATGTAAATATCTCAGTTTATAGCACTAGTCATCGCAATCATAAAAGAGTGTTTTGAACACTAGATGTTACAGTTATAGAAGCAGAGTTGTAAAGTGAGCCATTGCAAGTTGCAGGGGCTGTATATATCCAGTCACAAGCAAATTAAACCAATGATTCCATAAAGCATTTAATGTAATAATACATTGTCTATCAATAGCCTTCTTATGCCTAAGATCCTTCTGTAATACCTACTTACAGTGCCACTCCTCTGCAGCAAACCTTTGAAGCACGTGTCTCTATTATTGCTTCCTGTTTGAAGTGAGTGCAATAAGATTGATGAATAACCTCTTAATTGTCTCCTAATTAGTGGGCTTCTGTTCATTGCAGATCGGAAGGGAATCTAATTATTGTCTTTTTCTTCCCATTTTAATTTTTATTGTGAAATAATATAATATCGCCAACTAAAGAAATACTAGAAAGAGCAAAACAACAGGATATAACTAAGGAGCAAGAACAAAAGGAAATAACTAATTAACAATGAAAACAATCATAACTAAATTATTAATGGCAACAATAGAAAATAACTAATTAACAGCTAAAACTACAGGAAATAATTAACTTGAGACCTTAAGGCAGGAGTTGGCTATATGTAAAAGTTTTGGGCCAGCATAAAGCTATCCTGGGCCTCAGAAAGCTGACCCTAATCCTGAAATCACCACCACCAATTATTTCTTATGGAAATAATTTAAGGGAGTGACCACACAGAAACCTAGATCATGTGTATCACTCTATAAGGAGTCTAAAATGCGGTCTATTTCCAGGTGACCAGACAATGTATGGGAAATTGCACTCCAGCCCAACCCTGTTCCATACGAACACTGGATCTTTTTTACCCAGCTGTAGGGCTACTACTTCTGTGGGGTGGGGTGGAGCAATTCCATAGTAGACAGAAGGGTTGCTTTAACGGTGATCACTCCCATTAAAATGACCATTTCCAGTGTGATCAGACTTAGACATGCCCCTTTCCAACCATGTGACCTCACCCTGAGGTAATTGAAAAAAACACCCCTTCTTCCTTCTAGAGGCCAAACTGCTCTTTAAAATTAAATTTTTAGGTGTTTCAGGACCTCAAAGCTGCCCTTGCACTCCCTATCGGACAAAAATGGAATTTTCAAGGTGTATAAAATAATATTTTTAAAGAGGGGGTGCTGGAGGCTTCAGTTTGGTTCCTGGGGCCTCATGCAGCCCCAGACTATATGTTGTCATTCCTAATTAAGAAAAAATTAACCACACAGGCCTCAGCATGGTTGCCAGGATGCAAAAGCTAGAGCAGAAATTACAAGGGTGAAAAAAGGTACTGAAAGGTACTGTAGCACTTTGTCTTTCCACATGAGGCAGCCTTGCAATGCTACTGCAGAGTTAATTAGTTAGGAAAGAACATCACTACAAAACAAGACTAAGGAAAACTGGGATGCCAATACAGAAAGCATAGGCTGAAATCCTGTTGCTTAGCATACTACGTCATACTAGAGTAGCCCCGTTGAATCAGTGAGGATTTTGTGAATCAGCTACTCTGTAAGTTCTATTTATTCAGATGGGCCTAGCTACTCTGCTCTTCTTGTGTCTTACTTTAGCATAGTAAGTGGAAAGTAGAGAAGGTCCATTTGAATCAATGGAGCCTATGGAAATGTTCAGGAGTAACAGCTGGTTCAGCAGATGAGAATGGATCGCTCCAAACATGATGGAGGGAGGAAAAATTCTTGAGGGCAGAAATCGAGGGTAGATGTCTGAGGGGTTTGCAATTTATCAGCAAGGGTTTGTTCTGATCTTTTGGGGGGGGGGGTTGTGTGCTGTCAAGCTGTTACCAACTTACAGAGGCCCTCCAAATTAATGATTTTCAAAAGGTCTAGCCATTGACTACCCTGCTCACCTCCTGGAAACATTTTTTTTTATTAATTTAATTTATTTATTACATGTATACCTCACCATTCCACTAAAGGTGCACAATATGTCCTACAAAGTTTCCAAATGAAATGAAAATGGATAAAGCCAATATTTACCTAAAACCTTAAAATCATATAAACCCGCCTCACTGTAAGACCACAAAATCAGGCGTAGTATCTTAAAAGTGCTTAAAATTTGGGGGCAGGGGAGAGACAGCGCGTTAAACCACAAATGCATGTCTTAAGAGATGTGCTTCTGTTCCATTCATAAAATCATATAAAATGGAAACAGGTTATAATAACTCAAAAGGGAATGCATTTTTTTATCCTAGGAGCCACACAGGAGAAGGCTTTCGCCTGTGTGCTTGTTAGTTGGACTTCTGAAACCAGTATTTTTAAGAGGACCTCTCCTGAAGATCTTAAAGTTTGGGCAGGCTCATAAGGAGACAGGCTGTCCCACAAACAGAGATTCAACAAGCTGTAAATGTTGAAACCAGCACCTTGAATTGGGCTCAATAAGCAACTGGCAACCAACGAAGGTCTTTCAGTATTCCAGTATGAGATCACAATATCATGCACCAGTTAGCAGCCTAAATGCCTCTTGTCACAGCAGTTGAAGATCCCAGGTTTTGGAGCACATTCTAGTAATCAAGATGTAATGCAACTAAGGCAACTGGTGACTGCTGCTAAGTCAGGTCAACTGGGGAAAGATTGTAGCTGACACACACAGTAGAGTTGTCTAAAGGCACTTCTCATTATCTCTGCCACCTGGGAGTTCAGTTACAGTGCAGAATTGAGGAGCATTCCCAGACTACAAACCTGAGCTGCCAGGGGAAGTGCAACTTCTTCTGGAACAGGTTGTATATCACTTTATGAATCTGACTGTCTACTGACTAGCAGCACTTCTGTCTTGTAAAGATTTAGTTTCAGGTTCAGACCTCACTGTGTCTAGTTCTAGGTACCACAATGTAGGAAATACACTGAGAAGCTGGAAAGTGTGTAGAGAAGAGTGACTAGAATGTTCTGGAATTCAAGACTTGTGAAGAATGGCTGAAGGAGCAGTGTCTGTTTAGCATGCAGAAGAGAAAATCTTCAAATATCTGAAGCCTGGTATCATATCACTTCTTAATTGTGATATGATATGTCTTCAGATATTTGAAGGGCTGTCATGTGGACGATGGAACAAGTTTGTTTTCGGTAGCTCTAGAGGGTAGAATCTGAAGTAATTGAGTCAAATTACAAGAAATAAGATATTGCCTAAACATGAGGAAGAACGTTAAGAGCTATTCAACAGTAGAATGAATTGCCTTATTGGGCAGTAGACTCTAATTAAGGCTTTAAAACGGAAATTGGGTTACCATCTGTTAGGGATGCTTTAGCTCTGGATTTCCTGCTTTTTTATGGGGCTAGACATCATAACCCCTTGGGTCTTTTCCAGCATTACAGTTCTACAATCCTACAATTCTATGATGCTAACTGGTTTCTTCTGTTCACAGGACTCATGGTGACTAGAGATGGGCACAAAACACTGGTTTGGTAGTTTGTGCTGGTTTGACTGATAGCTGCACAGCTATTCTGTGGTTGGGCACCCCCCACCCTCGGGTAGGCTCCACTCAAGAGGCAGCATTCAGAGGGGGTGGGCCAGGAAGGCCAGAGCACTGCCTCCAAGTGGATGCCTGCCAGAGGGGAAGGGGTGCCAAACTGCGGAACAGCTATGCGGCCATCAGCTGAACCAGCACAAACCATCAGTTCGGCAGTTCATGCCCATCTCTAATAGTGACCATAGAGTCGTCATCTCTTTTAGGCTCAAAAAGATTGTAAGGAACAAATGCATTAGCTCAGGCAACATTTTAATTGTTAATCTGTTTTCTTTGTTTGCATTCCACTGTGAACAGCAAGTTATATTTTTGTTTGGTGGGTGTTATTTTAAGTGTTTGTTCTGCTTCTGGTAATTCACATTGCTCAGAACAACTCAGCTGTAAACACAAAATACACATATTTGCCTTCCTGAATTACCGTTATCACTTAGCCAATCCCATGTACTGTATATTCCTCCAAAGCAAAGAACTTAAAAGAATGTCAAAGAAAATCCTCTTCCTCCATAGTGTCTCAAGGGACATACATAACATTGTGCCACTTAGTATTATAAAGACAGGCAAACACATACCTCTCTTGTAAGTTGAACATGAACAGTAAAGCACCTTATCACAGCCGAGAGTGTACATAATTTGTCCTTTCCATCTCTATACAGCCTGCCAGAAAAGCTTGCAATCTGGATGCTGGTTGTTAGACAGTAGCTTTAGCTCTGAAACAAAGGAAACGACACAAGATCTCATGAGCTGGAGTAAGCCTATGGAGTTTCCTCCAACTTTAATGGAAAGTCATGTTTACCATCTTTCCTGTCACTAGATAAATGTTGGAAAATAAATATAATACATGAAAAATAAGAATAGGAATAAGAATAAGAATAGATTGGAGTATTGACATTCCAGCAGAAGCAGAGAGGAAAATGTCATGAAGTCCCTGGATTATCTTGGCTATACCAAGATAAATGTGAATGGATCCACTGTGAAGTCACACCCTAGAATTTGGGTTTCTAAGCTTTAATACAGCAGACTGCCGAAGAATTGATGCCTTTGAATTGTGGTGCTGGAGGAGGCTCTTGAGAATCCCCTGGACTGCAAGGAGAACAAACCTATCAGTTCTAAAGAAATCAACCCTGAGTGCTCACTGGAAGGACAGATCCTGAAGCTGAGGCTCCAGTACTTTGGCCATTTCATGAGAAGAAAAGAGTCCTTGGGAAAAAACCTTGATGTTAGGAAGGTGTGACGGCAAGAGGAGAAGGGGACGACCGAGGATGAGATGGCTGGACAGTGTCTGCGAAGCAACCAACATGAATTTGACACAACTCCGGGAGGCAGTGGAAGACAGGAGGGCCTGGCGTGCTCTGGTCCATGGGGTCACGAAGAGTCGGACACGACTAAACGACTAAACACAAACACACAAGCTTTAATACACTTCAGCCAACCACACAGGAGTCAGCAGAGAGAGGGGAGGAAACAGGCCTTGCTTGCAACTTGTTAATCATTTCCATCCTCTCCTCCTCACACCTTATGTGGGTCTGCTTGTTTCCCTCTTCGCATTCTGTTCTCATCTCTCTCTCTCTCTCTCTTCTCTCTCTCTCTCTCTCTCTCTCTCTCTCTCTCTCTCTCTGTCTCTGTCTCTGTCTCTGTCTCTGTCTCTGTCTCTGTCTCTCTCTCTCTCTCTATCTATCTGTCCGTCCGTCCGTCCGTCCGTCCGTCCGTCCGTCCGTCCGTCCGTCTGTCCGTCTATCTGTCTATCTATCTATCTATCTATCTATCTATCTATCTATCTATCTATCTATCTATCTATCTATCTATCTATCTATCTATCTATCTATCTATCTATCTATCTATCTATCTATCTATCTATCTATCTATCTATCTATCTATCTATCTTTTCCTTTTAAAGGCTGTTCTAGACCAGCTAGGTGTTCAAAGGAGTTGGGGGAAAGCAAGGAATTGGCAGAGAGACAAGAGGATGTTTCTTTGTAGCCTTCTTTGCACAGATTGCTCTGCTCTGTTCTGCCTGTTCAGATTTGCAGGAAGCACAGTTAAAGCAGAACTGCCTTCAAATGTCCTCTCCTCTTTTTTCCTTCTTCTTTGATTGTCCAGCTACCCCAGCAGTAGATTAGAAGGAAGGAAGGAAGGAAGGAAGGAAGGAAGGAAGGAAGGAAGGAAGGAAGGAAGGAAGGAAGGAAGGAAGGAAGGAAGGAAGGAAGGAAGGAAGGAAGGAAGGAAGGAAGGAAGGAAGGGCTCCAAATACAACAGCTACAAACTCCTCCACATTGGCTCAAGCGATCACACTGGCTGAACCTATCTGAAGGCATTCATTTCCCAAAAAAGTAGAAACCCCCGTAGTGGGTAGGAGCAGAGACAGAACTCTGAGCTAATATGCATTTATTTCATGGAAATAATGTGAATCAGTCCATCCCAGTATTATTGGTCGATGCAGTTGTGCCTCATTCTACCTAACAAAAGCTAAAATATTTGGGGCTTTTAGTTTCGGGTGGAAAAAGGCAAGTAAAGGGGGATATGAGAGAAATCTTTAAAATTGAACATGATGTAGAGAAAGCAGAAACGACAATGTTTTCCTACTGCTGTTATAATATTATAATTTGTCCACTGAACCTGATTTGAGCCAGTTCAGAAAATACAAAATACACTGCAACTTTTCTGAACGCATATCCATGGAATTCACTGTCACAAACTACCTCATGAAGCTTTAAAAAGGAAATAAATGCTGAATGATGTGAAACTTTAGTCTGATTCAGCAGATATCTTCCTGTGCTCTTAAATTCTCTCATGTATCATGTTGAGGACCAAAAGAGAGAGAGAGAGAGAGAGAGAGAACCAAATGGATGGTACTTGAATTGTTTAAAGAAAAGCAGTTGACTAATTTGATAAATATATAATAAATGAATCAAATGAAGCACATTTGCCAGGCTAGGGAATGGAAATGTCTTAGGTTCCAGAGCAAAAATCTGTGATGATTCCAGCATTCTGAACACCTCTATATGTACCATATGTGTAAATATAGAGATAACAGTCTAGTATATGGTTGTAGATTAATGATTCGTATATGCATACATAGGCTAAAGGCTGATTGGATGATATATTCAGAATGCGATGTGAGGTGGCAGTTACACAGTTTAGAGAAGTTTAGGGTGCCTGTCAGTACCCAGAGAATGAGTAGCTTACTCTCTAGAGAGTGATATTAATAAAAAGAGACATCTCCCCAGGACTGCCACATATAGAATTGCTACTTGAAAGTTACCTACCTAGTACTCTTTCACACTTTCAGACTGTTGATAGTTTCTGGAAGGTACTTTTTTATTACAAAGACTGAAGTTTATGTGTTTTGCACTTGTTATTGTTTAGTCGTTTAGTCATGTCCGACTCTTCGTGACCCCACGGACCAGAGCACGCCAAGCCCTTCTATCTTCCACTTCCTCCCGGAGTTGTGTCAAATTCATGTTGGTTGCTTTGATGACACCGTCCAACCATCTCATCCTCTGATGTCACCTTCTCCTCTTGCCTTCACACTTTCCCAATATCAGGGTCAGGGTCTTTTCCAGGGAGTCTTCTCATGAGATGGCCAAAGTATTGGAGCCTCAGCTTCAGGATCTGTCCTTCCAGTGAGCACTCAGGGTTGATTTCTTTCAGAATGGATAGGTTTGTTCTCTTTGCAAACATCTGCCCTAAAGTTGGGCACCTGGAATGTTCGGACAATGACCCCTGGCTTTTCTGACAACCTGCAGGAAATAGACGACGTGCGCAAGACAGCTGTTATCGACATTGAACTGAGTAGACTGCGGATGGACATTGTTGCCCTGCAAGAGACGAGATTGCCAGACATGGGATCTGTCAAAAAAAAAAAAAACTTCTCATTCTTCTGGCAGGGAAAACCATTGAACGAGACCAGGGAATATGGTGTTGGCTTTGCGGTCAGAAATACTCTGCTGAGATCCATTGTTCCACCTACTGTGGGGAGTGAAAGAATCCTGTCTCTGCAGCTCCACTCATCAGCGGGACTGGTCACCCTCATCAGTGCATATGCACCAACACTGTCATCCACAACAGAAGTCAAAGACAAATTCTATGACGATTTCGCAGCTACTATCAAAAAAGTCCCTGAGAGAGAGCCGCTGTTCATTCTCGGAGACTTTAACGCTAGAGTTGGTGCTGATCACAACTCTTGGCCCACCTGTCTAGGCCGTTTTGGCATTGGGAAGATGAATGAAAATGGCCAACGCTTGCTGGAGTTTTGCTGTTATTATGGTCTTTGTGTCACCAACACATTCTTCAATACAAAGCCTCAACACAAAGTTTCCTGGAGACATCCAAGATCGAAACATTGGCATCAGCTTGATTTGATCCTCACTAGACGTTCTAGCCTATCTAGTATTACGATCACACGCAGTTACCAGAGTGCTGATTGTGATACTGATCATTCCCTGGTGTGTAGAAGAATAAAACTGCGAACAAAGAGATTGTATCACACTAAAAAGGAAGGAAGACCACGTATAAATATCAACAAGATTCGCAATCAAAGAAAAGTGGAGGAATTTGCCCAAGCGCTTCAGGAAACCCTTCCAGGCCCGGCTGATGCGAATGCACCTGAACGATGGGAACACTTCAGGAATGCTGTTTATAACACTGCCTTGTCCACATTTGGCAAGAAGACGAAAAAGACGGCTGACTGGTTCGAAGCCCATTCGGAGGAGCTGATTCCAGCCATCGAGGATAAGAGGAGAGCTCTAGCAGCATACAAAGCCTGTCCTAGTGAGTACAACTTGCAGGCTCTTCGAGCTGCTCATAGCCAAGTCCAACAGACTGCCAGGAGATGTTCCAATGATTATTGGCTTCAGCTCTGCTCTCAAATACAGATAGCAGCGGACACAGGTAATATCAAGGGAATGTATGACGGTATCAAGCGGGCTTTAGGTCCAATACAGAGGAAATCTGCTCCCTTGAAGTCTACTAGAGGCGAGACTCTGGCAAGGCACCTGGAAAGGACAACATCCCCGTTGAAGTTTTGAAGTGCTGTAAAGAGATCATCACCACTGAGCTGTATGAACTCTTTTGTCTTTGCTGGAGAGAAGATGGAGTACCACAGGACATGAAGGACGCAAACATCGTCACATTGTATAAGAACAAAGGCGACAGGGGCGACTGCAATAACTACTGTGGCATCTCTCTTCTCAGCGTTGTAGGGAAGCTGCTGGCCCGTGTTGTGCTGAAGAGACCTCAGGTGCTTGCAGACAGAGTGTATCCAGAATCACAGTGTGGTTTTCGAGCTAATAGATCCACCACCGACATGGTATTTTCCCTCAGACAGTTGCAGGAGAAATGCAGGGAACAACAACAGCCACTCTTTGTGGCCTTCATAGATCTCACAAAGGCCTTTGACTTGGTTAGCAGGGACGGACTTTTTAAAATACTTCCCAAGATTGGATGTCCACCTCAACTCCTTAATATCATCAGGTTCTTTCATGAGAAAATGAAGGGCACTGTAGTTCTTGATGGCTCAGCATCAGATCCCTTTGACATCCGAAGCGGAGTAAAACAAGGCTGTGTCCTTGCGCCGACCCTGTTTGGGATCTTCTTTGCTGTCATGCTGAAGCAGGCCTTTGGAACTGCAACAGAAGGTGTCTATCTCAGGACTAGATCAGATGGAAAGCTCTTTAATCTCACTAGATTGAGAGCGAAGACCAAAGTCCAACTGAAATGCATGCGGGACTTCCTCTTTGCTGATGATGCAGCCATTGTTGCCCACTCTGCTGAAGACCTCCAACAACTCATAAATCATTTTAGCAAGGCCTGCCAAGACTTTGGACTAACTATCAGCCTGAAGAAAACACAAGTCATGTGCCAGGGCGTGGACTCACCTCCCTCTATTACTATCTCCATGCAAGAACTGGAGGTTGTTCATGAATTTGTGTACCTTGGCTCAACAATCTCTGACACTCTCTCCCTAGATCTCGAGCTGGATAAATGCATTGGGAAAGCAGCTACCATGTTCTCTAGACTCACAAAGAGAGTATGGCTCAATAAGAAGTTGACAGCATACACCAAAATCCAGGTCTATAGAGCCTGTGTCCTGAGCACACTCCTATACTGCAGCGAGTCCTGGACCCTTTGTGCACGGCAGGAGAGGAAGCTGAACACCTTCCATATGCGTTGTCTCCGACGCATTTTTGGTATCACCTGGCAGGACAAAGTTCCAAATAGAGTAGTCCTAAAACGAGCTGGAATTTTCAGCATGTATACAATATTGAAACAGCGCCGTCTACGTTGGCTTGGGCACGTCGTGAGAATGGCTGATGGTCGGATTCCAAAAGATCTCCTGTATGGAGAATTAGCGCAGAGAAGCCGTCCCCGTGGGAGACCACAGCTGCGTTACAAGGACATCTGCAAGCGGGATCTGAAGGCCTTAGGAATGGACCTGAACAGATTGGAAACCTTGACATCTGAGCGTTCAGCCTGGAGGCAGGCGGTGCATCATGGCCTCTCCCAATTTGAAGAGACACTTGTACAGCAGACCGAGGCAAAGAGGCAGTCCCGAAACAAGCAAAACCAGGGAGCTGGACAGCGGACAGATTGGATTTGTCTCCAGTGTGGAAGGGATTGTCAATCTCGAATTGGCCTTCTCAGCCACACAAGACACTGTTCCAAGACCTCCATGCAGAGCACGATACCATAGTTTCTCGAGACTGAAGGATGCCTACAAGCAAGTTCTCTTTGCAGTCCAGAGGACTCTCAAGAGTCTCCTCCAGCGCCACAATTAAAAAGCATCAATTCTTCGGTGGTCAGCTTTCTTTATGGTTCAGCTATCGCTTCCATACATCGCTACAGGAAAAAACCATAGTTTTGACTATGCAGACCTTTGTTGGCAAGGTGATGTCTCTGCTTTTAAAGATGCTGTTGAGGTTTATCATCACTTTCCTCTCCAGAAGAAGGCGTCTTTTAATTTTGGGGCTGCTGTCACCATCTGCAGTGATCAGGGAGCCCAAGAAAGTAAAATCTGTCACTGCCTCCATGTCTTCCCCTTCTATTTGCCAGGAGTTGATGGGACCAGTGGCCATGATCTTAGTGTTTTGCACTAGCTCCAGATAATCCCCAATCCGCAAATATACGAGCAGGTATTCTCATTCTGACCACCAATATCATCTGTACCCTTCTTGAAAACTGTCATTGATTCTGCTGATGTGCTTATTATAACTCCAAAGCCAAAGAATATTGCTGAACCGTATGGTGTCATGAATATTGAAGTGCTTCATGAAATCAGTGAGAAGTTTCACTGGAAAACTGATGTCCTCATACAGATTCCATTTCTTGCTAGCAGCTGAAAATTAGCAACATATAAGCACGCACACAAAACTCTGTTTGCCTGATTCAAAGCATCACATCTGTTCCCTGTCTCCGTTTGTTCTCAGTTCAGTTTCAGAATCATTTGGTCTAAGAAGCCCCAGGTCATTAGATAGGAAGCATTAGAAGTGCAAAAATAGTCACAACATGAATCCAGTCACTGGATATAATAATAGTTGTAGAGTTGTGTGTAGCTGGGTGACTTTTTTATATCAACAGTGATGTTTTTGTCAGTGGTTCATTTTGTGATTCGGATATGCATCCTAGTAAAGAAAAGGCAGGAAAGAAGATGTCAAAAGGTAGGAAAATGGGGTGGATGGTGCTGCCTTTTGAATATACAGTGGTGCCTCGCTTAACAAGTGCACCGTATAACGACGAATCCGCATAGCGATCCCGTTTTCGGGATCGCTAATGCGGAGGCAAAGCGTCGGCCCCAATGGGCAAAACTCGCATAGCGAAGATCGGTAAGCGTTTCGCTTACTGATCTTCACTTTGCGACACCCACAGATCAGCTGTTCGGCAGTTTCAAAATGGCCGCCGGACGCCCAAAATGGCCACGCGCAGCGTTTTCGCGCCCTCCCCTCGCTTACCGAGGGCGCAAAAATGGCTGACAGACCCTGGAAACTTCGCTAAAAGGTGAGTTTTGTGCCCATTTGGAATGCATTTAACGATGTTTAATGCATTCCAATGGGCTTCCCCGTTCCGTTTAGCGAAGTTTTCACATAGCGAAGGTTAATCAGGAATGGATTAACCTCGCTATGCGGGGCACCGCTTGTACAGGTTTATTAACTTGTACCTGGAATGCACAGGCCAGCAGAGAGGGGAGAATCTGTTTGTTAATTGGAAAGTTTTGCCATCTATGTCTTATCTGTGTGAGGAGGAGTCTTTAAGGCCAAAAAGCTCAAGCCTGGTATGAGCTAGTTAGCAGAAACTATTTCAGGTGAAGTGAGGGCAGAGAGTAAAGTTACTTTGGAGAAGTTACTCTCTTCTTTGAGAAGTTTCAGGCAATGTGAGGCCTGATTGGTAAATTCTCTCAAAAGGTCTAGAAAGAAGAATGATGAGTATAAAATGGAAAGAGAGTTTGCTTAGTTTAGCCTAGTCTCTCTTAGGAGAATGCTCTGCTCTCCTGCTGTTCTGCACATGCTATGGAACCATGCTGAAGTTCTGCTTGAATGTGTGTATTAGTTTAGAATTGATAGCATTCTTATTTTCTCTGAGAACTGTTCTGAAACTGCCTTTTGAATGTTGATTTGGTCTGTAACATTTTAGACTGCTTTGGGAGTTCTGAAACCACATTCTGAAACTGTTTGGAACTTTATTCTTTTTTACTTCTTTTTGCAACATTTTCAATAAAATAATAAAATTTTACAGCAGTTTGGTTATTTTGGGAAGAGAGAGCTGTTTGTTACTGGAGAAGAGTCTTACGTTAACCACCTATGGATTCTTTTTTTTTCTTTTTTCTTTTTCTTTTTTAGTATTTTGGCATTCCTACCTAGCAGTGTTGTTTTCTAAGCTGCAATTTTGAACCTTGTGAAATTTTTGGTAACTCTCTGGAGCAATGAACAGTCAGCATGACTCAAGGTGTTTGGAGGTGTACTGGCAGGAAGATTTCCCCCAGCCATTAGCCATAAACTTTTAGCCCTCCTAGAATCTACCTACATTAGGAAGATCTGAGCAAGGTAAAGTATAAATATTTTGCATGCATGCATGCATGCATACATACCATACATACCATACATGCATACATACCATACATACCATACATGCATACATGCATACATGCATGCATGCATGCATACATGCATACATACATACATACATACATACATACATACATACATACATACATACATACATACATACATACATACATACATACATACATACTGGTGTAGGCCATCAAGTTGCCTCTGACTTCTGAAAACCCTATGGGTGAGCAATCTCTAAGATAACCTGTCCTGAACAAACCTGCCAGCAGTGGTAAGCTCAAGGCTGTGGCTTCCTTTATGGAGCCAATCCATCTCATATTTGGTCTTCCTCTTTTCCTGTTGCCCCCAACTTTTCACAGCATTATTGTCTGTTCCAGAGACACTTGCCTTCTCATGATGTGCCCAAAATATGCCCAAAGTAATCTCAGTTTTGTCAGTTTTGCCTCACGAAACAGTTCAGGCTTAATTTTCTCGTGAACCTACTTGTTAATTATTCTGGTAATCTAGAGTATCTGCAAAGCTCTTCCCAGCACCAAATTTCAAATTAATCAGCATTTTTCCTGTCATCCTTCTTCGCTGTCCAGTTTTCAAACCCTACATAGTGATTGGGAATATGTACAATAGTGTGGATGATCATGGGCTTGGTCTCTAGCAACACATCCTTACAGTTGATGATATTTTCTAGTTCCTTCATTACCGCTCTTCTAGATCTCCATCTCATTCTGATTTCTTGGCAGCAGACTGTGCTTGATGATTGAACCAAGGTATTCAAAATCTTGAACAATTTCTGTTTTTTCATTGTCAACTTGTGGAGTTTCTCTGTGGTTTTCTTGTCCTTAATGTTCAGTCCTGTTTTGGCACTTTCTTCTTTCACTTTCACCAAAAGTCATTTGAAGTCATTGCTGCTTTCTTCAGTAAGATGTTATCATCTGCATATGTTAAAATATTGATGTTTCTTCCAGCAGTTTTCACTCCTTCATCTGAATCTAGTCTGGCTTTCCATATGATATGTTCTGTGTACAGATTGAAGTGAGATAAAATACACTCTATAGGAAACCAATCAATTTCTCCATATTCTGTCCTAATTCGTAGCTTATTGTCCAAAATACAGGTTACACATCAAATCAATGAAGTGCTAAAGCGCACCCATTTCTTTCAGAACAAACACAGTTTGGGGATGTTCCTGGATTAATCTGTGATCCTGGATGCCCAGGTTTCGGCAGTGACCAGGAGTGCTTTTGCACAATTAAAACTAGTGCACCAGCTGCGTCTATTCCTGGAGAGGTCTGATCTGGCCATAGTGACGCATGCCTTAATTACATCCCAGCTGGACTACTATAATAAACTTTATATGGGGCTGCATACGGAGAGTGCCAGGAAATTTCAATGGGTTCAAAATACAGAGAGATTTCTGAATGGAGATCTATACAGAGATCACATTACCAACACACACAGAGAGAAAGAGAGAGAGAAAGAAAGAAAGAGAGAGAGAGACCAGTTACAGCAGCCCTATTGGCTGCCGATCTCCTTCTGGGTTGAATTCAAGGCCTAAATGGCTCGGCCCCAAACTATCTCAAGTACTGTGTCTCCCTTTATGAGTCTGCTTATGTGTTAGATCTCCAGGAGAGGCCTTCCTCTCGCTCTCTGCACCTTCACAAGTGCATTTGGTGGTTACATGAGAGAGAGCCTTCTCAGTTGCTGCTCCCAGATTTTGGAACACCCTCCCACAGGAGGCTAGTCTAGCCCCGTTTTTGTTTTCCTTCTGCAGGCAAGCTTTCCCTGAGTGAGGGTTGTAAATGGATTGTTGTACCTTATTGTATTGAATGTGTTTTGGTGTTGCTTATGTTTTTTAGTATGGTGTTGGTTTTATGCTTTTTAGTATTTGTAGACTCACTGTTGTTAGCTTTAATATTGTTATTTAATAATGAAAGCTGCCCTGGGTCCTTTTAAAGAGAAGGGTGAGATAAAAATATTTTAAATAAATAGATAAATAATAAGTAAATCCATAGTTTCTCATGATCCACGCAGCCAAATACTTTGTTGTCTATAAAACATAGACTGAACTTCTGGCAGTCTTCAGTAGTCCATGTATACTTCAATATGGTCTCAAGTCCTTCTTCCTTTTCAGAATCTATCTTGCAAATTATCTTGCTGTAATTTGAGATTGTCATCAGGAGTTAAACACAGAATACATTTACACTCTGATTGCTCAAACATGTGGAAGGGGACAGGATTGTGTGGGTGAAACATCAATGAGTTCTCTTGTTCTTATCTATGCTAACTTAACTTCTAATTTGATTCACAGAAATCACTAAAGTTTTGAAAGGTACTGTACTGGCTGTCAATATACTTTCTGACTGAGTTTGAAGTGATACTAATCACAGTTAAAGCCATAAAGGTCTTCAAGACCGCAGTTGAAGTGCAGGGATTCACAAAGCAGAATTAACTTTAACTTACTCAGTTTAGTCAACTGCTTTTTCTCATCAACAGGCAGTTATAGTCTTAATAACTCACTTTGAGACATTAGTTGGAGAAAAAAATTAAAAGATTTCATTTCTTTACAGTTGAACAGATCTATACAGCAAAACTAACCAACATGGCTGGCTGCTTTAAGCAGTAGGCCTCAACAGCCTCACTGCTTTCAACAGACTAACTTGAAGAGACAAGGGGAGTGGGGAGCTCTTAATAGAGAGGCAGGGCTCTCTTTGGATACAGAGGCAGGGAAGGAACAATTGGTTAGTGCTAGACAGACTAACAGTCACCCCAGCCCAGAAAGGCCCCTCCCAGCCACACCTACTAAAGGCAGCATGCGAGGTTGACAAAAGAAAGAAAGAAAGAAAAGAAAAAACAAACAAACCTCCATCGTGCAATTCACAATGTTTTTCACATCTAGGGAAGAAAACTTAGTTGTCTCAAACTAGGTTACTGGCTCCAGTAACGCAAACATTGCAATCCAAACTGCAAAGGAAGGAAACATTGCCACTTGAACAGATGAGGAAGTAATATTTTGTCTTTGAACATCTGCATATCTTGAACAGCTGAGCAGGAACAGGACTTCTTGTAATTAGTCACCAATTCATAGACTTCATTCCCACCACTGTATGCATGCTAGTTTAGGAGCAAGTCAGCATTTCAGATGTCCATTACCGTGACACTTCAGATGGAGGCAAACACAATGGATATAAATTATAGGTCAAATGAATACTCAGTACAGTTGAAATATCTGCCATCTTATATACACATGGGCCCATAGCAATTTCCTTATTTGTATGGTGGAAAAAAAGAGGGAGGGAGTATACCAATGGTTGCAAAATGTTCTGTAGATTAATTGGCCATGGCAGCTTACACACTCACATGATATTTTTTAAATATTTTTGCCCATGCTGACAATCATTCTGTGCTGCAGGCGGTCTTTGCCTGAGCTGTCTGCCTCCATAAGCATCACATTATTCTGGCTTTTTGAACATCAGAGGACTGCAGTTTGCCTCTCAGCTTCCAGTGAGATTTCATCTTGTCTTTATTTATGTGCTTTTGTAGAGGGACATGGTCCCATTCTTAGAGAGGAAGGATTAAGCAGTGCAAGTAACATTGTGAAGAAGGCAGCATAACAACAAGGGATGCATTCTCGTGGCATATGCGTAAGCTGCACTGCTTTCATCCACCTTTGTTTACACTATCTTTAGAACAGCAGCACAGTCATCAGAGCATCTAAGTGCAATGCTCCCTGTAGAATTGGAGGGGGGGTGTTTTCAGAAGCAAAAAGACAGATGTATGTGTGAAGATGCGCAGGACCATAATAAGTTACAAAGATCTGCAATGCAACAATTCTCGGCCAAAAGGCCATTTCAGGTTAGAGAAGTAAATATGTGTGTTTCACGCATGCACAAGCAAATCTTATCACAGAACAGCATGATTCACAAATAAGAACCATACCTAAAGCTGATCAAGAGAGGTATTCAATGAACAGAACAGGTTAAAAACAAACCTTACAACCCTCCAGATGCTGTGGTCTAAAATGGTGTGCATTGTTGACTAATGCATTTGGAGATACTCTGTGTTGTAAACACAGGCACAGGAAGTGCTTGTTTTCTTTTTCTTAGTAATGATTGAGGCAGAATGTTAGGGTCCCTTCCCTAACATGGTTCACAATATTGTGTAAACTAATATTACATAAATTACAGTTGCTTGAATTGCATTATGCACAAACTGCATTGTACTTTCAATTGCTAGGCTGCTTATTTCTCATTCGGATATCACAGACACTTGCCTTTCCCCACAGTTTTGAAACTCGGAGGAAAAGACTGTTTCACGCAGTGGAATTTCCTACGACAACAACAATTAAATACTAATTTAAAAACAAATAATATAACAATACTGGTGGCATAATAATGAATCCTAGCTTTCACTACTGAGGTCTTGAAAATCCTGAAGCATCACAATACCATCATTCTTATTAAAGTTCTTCTGGAAGATAATACACTTGGAGGTCAGCCAGGGACATATTTAGGGAAATGTCCATTTCTGGCTATTGAGTGTTTTCCATTCAGGCACGCAATTTCTCTGAAGATTTGAAATTGATGTCTAAGATATATTGTACAGTATTGTATTATATATTCCAGGTGGCTCACAATAAATTAAATTTATAACTGCAGAGTAATCATCACTCCATTCTTGCAAGTGGTAGTCTTGCTGCTCTTTAGGCTCAATGGAGCCACTCCCATGAAACCTAGTAGTGGCTTCTCTCTTTTTTGTGTAAATCATAAAAGAAAGCAAGGAGGGAGCTAGACCCTGGTCTAGGTGAGCAAAATGAAGGTTGTGGATGTGTGGGCTGGAACTCCCAGAGAGAACTCTTGAAGAATTTCAGGGAGTTGGAGTCAATAATAATAATAATAATTAATAATAATAATAATGATGATGATGATGATGATGATGATGATGATGATGATGATGATGATGATGATAAATGGCAAATTCTGGGTCTCTAGTCCATGTAGAAATGTAAGAAATATAAGGCAACATGTGTAGCCACTGTTTGAGTGAATTGCTTTGTGAGAAGAGGCAAACTTTTTAGTGTGATTAGTCAGAAAATAAAGGCATCTGTAGAACTCAGTGCTGAACAAATCAAAGAATATAGGTAAATGTTAATACTTGTATATAGCGCAAAGAAAACTACTGTAGTGACCCTCACAATGAACACTGATTGGGCAACAGTGGGACTTGTATGTAGTCCACTAAAGGAACTTGTTCAAGGTCTGCTATTATGCCTCTTACTGCATTTTCAGAATTGGCAGAAAGAGTTGAACTCAATGACTCTTGGTGCCCCTTCCAGGTCTAAAGTTCTACAGACCTGTGGATCTATGACCTTCTAGAAGCATTGGCTGAAACACCATTGTTCATTTACACAAAAGATGACATTATGGACATAAATTCCCAGTGGAGAATCAACCTCCCAACCTCTGGCTCTGCAGCCAAATATCTAAACCACTGAGCCATCCAGCAGTTCAGTTAAGAATTCAGTTCCATACTATACCTCCCAAGAAAAGAACCAGCCAAAGAGTCAAAGTTTGGGAGTTCAATTCCCCAGTGTGCCTCCCAGTGTATTTAGCATTGATTGCAGAAAATTCTAAACCATCAATTGACAACAGATGATTGATTTTTTTCCAATTTGATCTGAAATATGGTAGTCCAATCAGGTTATTGACAAGGAGATCAATAAGATGTTAAACAGTAATGATGTTTCAATATTTCATCTTGAGATATTCCTCTTAGTTAACTTTCCTGATTTGGGAATTAGCAGCTCATCTTTTGAGCCTCTTGACTTCTTAAAGTTCTCTTTCCATTCAATTGGGTATCAGGAATTTTTAATTAAATAATTATATATTGATCTTGCAAGTACTCCTATGAGTAACCTGAACATTATTCAAAGACATGTGATTGGTCAATAACTACAAGTTTTGTTATCCTTTTCTTGAACTTTTATTATCAGGAATGTTTAACCTGTTGTCATTCAGTATTCAGCAGTGGAATTTTGACACAGGTGGTTGAATTGTTGTTATTATTTTATACACATAAAGTAGGATGCCTCCTTATGTCTATGCTCCTGGGTAAATTCAGCCTTCATCTATTTATTAATGTAAACTACCTAAACCAGGGATAGGTAATCGGCACTTTGTGGAGCAGAGGTACTTTCCCCACCATTTAAGTGCCCATCAAAACTCACGCCGCTGCTAAATTTAGTGCAACGGCAGCAAAACACACGGCTCCTTCATTATATTTGCTTCTGTGCCACTCAGATTAACATATCTTGTTTTACAGCAGAAATGCTCATTAAACAGAGGGGGCCTGCTGCAATGTTGCCAAATTGAAGTAGTGTCATAGCAGCAGAATGTATGTCGTCTTATGTGAATTTTATTTATTTACTTACTTACTTACTTACTTACTTACTTACTTACTTACTTACTTACTTACTTACTTACTTACTTACTTACTTACTTACTTATTTATTTATTTATTTATTTATTTATTTATTGGATTTGATTTTTACCCTGCCCTCCACCCTTGCCATAATTGCCCATACCTAGCTTTCAGTGACACCAACTCAGCCTGCAGCTGCAGCCATGGTTATTATATTTTTAACTCTTTGTTCAAATTTTATTTCCTTCTATCCCAAGTAATCATCTATATCTAAATGTAGATGTGTGTTTGTATGTGTGTACACATACCTATGACCATATTGACTCTGATAATTATGAAATATGCCACTGGGACAAGACAGAACACATTACTAGTTGTGATAGAAGCAACTAATCTCTTAGGGATATTAATGACCTTGATTATTGAAGTGGAAGAAGTGAAACAAATTTATGGGGTTTCACAGGAGCTCTTGCCATTAAAACATAAAAGAGAACTAATAAATCAACCAAATCATTGTAAGGCAATTGAATATTCTGGACTAAGATTAGTAGGACTATGTCGGAAATGAGGGGCTTGAGTTTATTGCCTAGAATGATAATGAGAATATGGGATGTAAGGAAGTCTCAACCTTTCATTATCATTAATGTTTTTCATTTGTATGATTCTGTGTTGTTTATAGATTTCCCTCCCTGTCCAGGAAAAAAAAGAGGCAGACTTGATCCTGAAAGGTGCCCAACATCTGGTGTTCGATGTGTCATTGAATCAGTTGGAAACAGGAGCTACCCGATTGGCATGGATGAAATGGAAGGAAAGCTGTCCGAATAGAAAGTCATTCAAAAATATCCAGCATTATGACACTGAATTTCAGAAAAAGAAGGTTCTAAAAGATAAGAGAATTGATTAAAAACATGTTGAGAGGAGGGGCTGAAATCCCCTAACTTCTTCAGGATTGTTGCTGTTGTTTAGTCATTAAGTCGTGTCCGACTCTTCGTGACCCCATGGACCAGAGCACACCAGGCCCTCCTGTCTTCCACTGCCTCCCAGAGTTGGGTCAAATTCATGTTGGTAGCTTCGATTACACTGTCTAACCATCTTGTCCTCTGTCGTCCCCTTCTCCTCTTGCCCTCACACTTTCCCCACATCAGGGTCAAGGTCTTTTCCAAGGAGTTCTTCAGGATAACTGGAACTTAAATGTGAAGCACATTTTAAAAAGGACCATGTTACTTTGTTAGGCCATCAGGCAGCTATCATTAATTATCTGGGAAAGGAATTGGTCATTTTGTTCATTTTATTTTAAAATGGCATGATCATCTGTGAAGCCCTGGTGGCTCTGCCCAATGATGATTGCTGTCTTTCTTCTGATAAATGCTTGACTAGCTCTAAACAGAAGTGAGTGGGGACCCTGATCAACCCCACTGTCAGACGGAGTGAAGTGGCCACCTCAGGCAACAGATAGGAGCATAGCAGGGTTTTGTTTTTGCTACTTTATTACCGTAGTTTTAAAATTAAATGGCGAAACTCCTGTAGCACCAGTTTATGCCCACACACATCGATGCTGTCATGAGCTGCAGGCTTTACTCACTAATGTAAAGTTTCCATTTTCCTACCCCTTCTAGGTTCCAAGGTTCCCGAGGGATCTCTTTCAACCTGGGGTTTAATGCAAAAAAATTGTTGCCACTGGGACTGGGACCAGAAGCAGCATTTTTTGAGACATTAAAATCTTCTCACCACATCTTAATATCTCCAAAGATTCCCCCAAGTCAAAAGGGATTCTTAGGGATCCTCAGAACCTGGGAAATAGAACACTTTTAATGAATGATTAAAAAACTGTACTAATATCAGCAGCTTGCACAAGTGTAAATGTATGCAACAGGCTTTCACCAATGACAATTTTCCTGTAGCTAATAGTACAAAAAGTTACTAGATACTAACTCCACCAGTAAAATGCTATGCCACAGGGCAAATATCACCAAAAATATTGGAAAACAGAAAACATCCCAAGGGAAAAGCGGATGTTTTTCAATTATTGACTTTGCAAATAGTCATGATATGATGGTTGTTGTGGGTTTTTCGGGCTCCTTGGTTGTGTTCTGAAGGTTGTTTTTCCTAACGTTTCGCCAGTCTCTATGGCCGTCATGATATGCTTAACTATTCACATCAGGTATCACCAAAATTGTTGGAGATATTACATATTTGACAGCTTTTAGTAACAAAATCATAATAATCTTGTATATCTGTGATGAAAACAGATGCAGGGCTTTTCAGCTCTTAATTGCCAGCCACACTACATTAGAGCCAGATGCTTTGACTTTCTTCACGTTTCAAAGATATGAAATTGAAAGCAATATGCTGCGTGCGTTAGAAATCAGTTGGTGTAATGAATCAGAAAATTAGACTCTTCTATCTCTTTATTCAACATGTTGCCCAATGAATTTATCAGAGTTCATTACAAAGGTGCAAACTATCTAGCAAGGCAGCAAAATTCATTTGCGGTTAGAGTGAATGATTTTGGAAATGAGCTTTTGTATTTCAGTCAAATAAAATCCATTATTTATTATTAGATTTATCTGTCTTCAGAACTAATGAAACATTGTCTTTTCCCCCTCATTTCTGTTCTTGACTGCAAATCTTTTAAAGGGGAAGGCATATAAAAGACATTATAGTGTATATTTCTTGCCCTTAGTGTTGTAGATCTCTGACTGTATATCAGAAATGTAGTATGATAAATTTTCCTTCTGAATGTCACCTTCTTGTAATTCCTACCACATAATAATTATCAGTAAAGGCACTTGACAGAGTGGGTTGGAGAAAAGGACTTGATTTTTTGATTCTGTGTGTAGAATTTGAACCAAAAATCCAGGACTCAATGGCCCAGAATTAGAATATCTTAAACTAAACAACAGCAACAAAAACATAACCTCTTTCTGTACAAATCTCTCTAGATGCTTTTTTGAACAACCAAGGCTCTGACATCCTTCTTCACTTACCATTCAGCAATACAGCAGGTGGCAATGCATGACAGGAAGATCCCTGAAGAAATCTGCAACAGATCTACTGTGTCACTTTTCAAGTCAGAGGTCCAGATGCCTGAGCATGCTCCTAAGAGACCTAGAGAGCTGTATAGATCTCTAGGGAAAAGTCAGAAGGCTATGCTCATCACAACTGGAATTTTATCCCCAAAAAAGAGTTAATTCCAGAATGAAACCAAATAATTATTGGCAATCATACCAAAATTAAGCTTAGTATCAATGTATATGTCTTTTCACTGTTGTAATAACACCAGGAACCATCAGCTTGTCTAATTCTACAAGCTTTATTTATCTACATTGTTTCTGTGTTCCATAAACACAAAATATTTTAAAGCTGTTGTAAAAATACAAAAGTCTTAAAATTATGGAAAAACTTGAAGCAGAAAAACTGAAACATGAATTGTCATCTATACATCTTATAACTATGAAGAGAACTGTAGGCACAAATGCCTAATAATATATGAAAATAAAACTAAATTTGTAGTAAAGTACGTAAGTCAGAATTCAGTCCAAAATATATATATGGGGGATTGGGGGAAGGTGTGGACAACTGAGAGAATTATAATATATATAATTTTCTCAGTTGTCCACAGCTTTCCCCAATCTGAAAATAATCTCTCTCCAATTGTTTCTGCAAGTTTTATAATTTTAAGGGAGATCAGGAGATGGGGAGGATCCTGAGTGTTAAGATTAAAGGATGTAGCCATGTTGGTCGAACCAGGGTGATGCATGTCTGCCGATTGATTTCTGCTGTGTTGTGGTAGAGTGGGTTGAGATACAGTTTTTAGATGGCTAAATTGAGTAGTCGTGACCTTCTCCAGGGTGGCTAATGTTTGAAGTTCAGAATCAAATGATTCTTGTGAACTAGCCCCATGCATGAGATGTCCTTTGTTGTTTTCAGTTTCTTCATTATCTAAGGAAATCAGAATTGGGATATCCTGATGAGGTACCATCTGTTGCTTAGGATCTTGCTTAGGTTTTTGTATCAAGCTGTTACCATTACTTGTTGTTGGATATTGGTTGAGGGGTGCAGCTTTGGCTTGTAAGCCCGAGTCATCCGTCATTAGGAAATTTCTCAGTGATATGGTCTTATTACATACTGAAGCAACACTAGCTTTGACTTCCTCCCATTTATTGCTAAGGTCAATCGAGGGAGCTTGAGTTTCTTCTCTATTACAAAGGGAAGACCTGTGATCAGATATGGGGGAGATTGTCAAGTTCTTTGCCTGTACCCTTATTGATTTCCCAGCATTGGAATCAGATCTAAAGTTGAAATCTTCCCTGGTTATTCTTTGAGGATTGCTCTCAGGGATCAAAGAAGTAGGTCTGCTCCGTAGAGGGGACAAAGTCATTGGTTCAGAGAAAACTCTTGAGGGAGTAATTTGAAATTTGCCCAGGTGAGTTCTCATTTTTAGGAGAATGAGAGGGATCACAGCATGTTCAAAGGTGAGACAAACTCTTTTATGACCATACTTGTGTGGGAGCCATCGAATATTCTTGAGGTCTATCTTCCGCGCTTCTATATTTAACAGTTGACTCAAGGAGATCATCACTGATCTGTGTGTCTCCCATCTCTTTCTGTTGATGTCAATTGGAGCAATTTGTAATATCACCTGAGTGCTCTGAAAGATCTTTGAGGACTTTGTCTCCCTTTTCATTTGGGAAGCCAATTGTTGTGGAGCTGGTTGTTGTATGCCATCTTTACTGCTAAATCTGCCATCCGCCCTTTCTTTGAATCCCCTGGTTTGTGTATTATCCTCTGATTGAAGAAGGGTCTCAGTAAGTTTCCCCAGGGCACTTTCAACTGAGTTCATTTGATTGCAGACTCGTTGTAAGTTTTCAAAGATGGCTATTACTGTTTGAGCTGTTAAGAGACATTGTTCAGCTAGAAAGTTAGGATGGTTACTTTCAGAGGAGAACTGTACTTTTTGGGGGGTAGAAATTGCAGATAAGTCACAAGCACCCAGTGGGGACAAGAGTGTTTCATTTCTCAGCAAAACAAATATGTTGTTAGTGATAATGCTGGAAGCTATAGGTAATGTAGCAAGGTTACTCACAGGACAGTTGGCTGTTACAAACTCATCAATCTTCAATCTTGCAAGCGGCTGCTCCGGGCTGGATCTGCATCGTTTACCCCCCCCCATACAGTTCAGTCTTCTCTTTTCAACAACTAGCTACCAAAAATCCAACTCAGAGCTACAAGTGTAGCAGTAACTCCTTGTTGCAATTAATCTTGAACGGGAGAGTGGGAGCAACAAAACCAGAGATAACAGCATCTTGTTAACGTAGCAACAGCTTCAAGGTTTGTAAATAAATACCTTAAACTCCCAACCAGGAAGAGAGAGCTTGACTTCTGAGACAGATTTGGATGTGTCCTGGAAAGAGTCACTTGAGCAGCTGACTACTTTGTAAATATTAAAAATGAAGATTAAAAAAAGATTAAAAAGGGAGCAGAGCTTGATACGAATGCTGTTCCTCCCTCAGACCGGAACCGGAACCGGAACTCTCAATTTTAAGGGCCTGTAACTCAATCTCTGGCAAGCTGCCACTATGCTGATAACGTTATTGTTATGGCTAAAAATTTTGCAGATTGACCAGTAATAATGTTCTGTAGTATTAAGCATTTGATGCCCTGTCGCACTAAAATCCTGAACTGCTAGACTATTGTGAACTCAAAATATTATAAGCACCAAAAGGGTGCACTATGGGACTTACAAATGCTTATAACCATGTTCAGCTGTCAGGAATGCTTTTGTTCAGTGACCTTGCTTGCTGGGGAGCTGGCTAATTGTTTTAGAATGGCTATAGTAAACTATTATTCAAGCCTCATGTTTAAAAACATTTTCATTTTCAGAGCTATTTTTTCCCATACCTTCCGTAATCATTTTAACACTATGTACACACAAAACTTCAAACATTGACATGCTAGCCTTTCATGTGGTCAAACCAAACTCTTTAATGACAGTCTCTAGCCTAATTAAAAATAAGAAGAAAAAGGTACCAGGAAAGGTACATTAAGGTAAAATGTCCATCTGCTTTTTGGGGAAAGCAAATATCTGAAGCCCAATTAACATTTTTCCATAGCTCCATGTGGGCCTCTGCTCTGTGGCTTGGCTTGACAGTTCTATAACCCCTGTTACTTAAAGTCAAACCAGATAACACAGGAAGCTTCTCATTTAGGAATAGAGCTTCCAAGATTATTCGAAGACATATGTTTAGCATAACCCAATAAAACCAAAAGAAAAATAAAGAAATAAAAAGGACAAAAACATTGTAGCATATTAAAGTTTAATGTGTCTTACTCCACCCCACTTCCATATCTTGCAAATTTGCTTGCTTTGGTTTGTGATTGGGAAGTAATTAGGAAGGTGATATGATAACATTTTTCAAATACTTGAAACGCTGTCATACAGAGGAGGGGCAATATCTGTTCTCAATCATCCCAGAGTGCAGGACACACAACATTGAGCTCAAGTTACAGGAAGCCAGATTTTGGATGAATATCAGGAAAAACTTCTTAACTGTTAGAGCAGTAAGTCAGTGGAACCAATGACCTTGAGAGGTGGTAAGTGCTCCAACACTGGAGGCATTGAAGAGAAGCTTAAACAACCACCTGGCAGATATCCTTTGATTTGTATTCCTGCATTAAGCAGGGGGTTGGGCTTGATGGCCTTACAGGCCCCCTCCAACCTCACTATTCTATGGTTCTTTTGATAAAGATGGAGCTGATTTGCAAGTCTGACTGTGTGAGCACAAAGCTCTGTGGAATGCCACTGTTGGAGGAATAACATGCAATCAACTTATAAATGCAAAGCTCTTTTAGGTTTCGCTTCATGCGTAGAGTCAGGGTGACATCTCTTTTTATCCAACTGTCATGCAGAATATTCACATGGGGAGTACCTGTGATTTTAGTCCCCAAAATTTAGTTCCGAAAGATACAGGATACCAGAGAATAATATGAAAAAGACTCTGATGATGCTGAGGTAAAATGTGGGGTGGCTTTTGCCCATAACCTACAGATCAGAAGTGCAATAGAGAAGGTCTGAAACTGATTTCTTGGCACAAGTATGCTTACTGATAACTAGCAAGTTCTAAAAAGCAAATCAAAAGCAGCCATAAAATGCGAACGTAAATGCCATTATCTACTGTTTAAGAAATATCAGATTAAATCCATCTGTTAATCCCAACTAGACCAGACAACTTGAATCATTGAGACTTGGGTGACTCAACATTCATGGCTCATTTGTTCAATGTTTCTGCCCTAGCTAAATGGACTGAACTTATCCATTGGGCCGATTCAACTTAGTGTTATACAGACAGAGTTCTGACTCCTGTCCCCTGAAGATGCCGGCCACAGAGACTGGCGAAACGTCAGGAAGGAAAACCTTAATAACACGGCCAAACAGTACGGAAAACCCACAACAACCATCGGATCCCAGACATGAAAGCCTTCGAGAATACTTTGAAGTTAATACGAGAATTAACTTTGAAGGGCTCAAATGGTGGCTGCAAGTGCAACCCGTGCATTATCCTGCATTTTTTTCTGAGGTGCTATAGCTAAAGAATAATCTAACTCATTTTTAAGTTCTCCCAAGTACCTTTTTTAAAAAAGTGTGGAGCTGGACACAAAAGATGAAGTGGGAAAAATGTATAATTGGAAATGACTATATATCAGCTCAGAAGAAATGGGATGGCTCTAGTAGTGAAGGACTTATCTATTACTGTCCAACTACACATTTTTTTAAATTGCATATCTTGTGTCCAACTATATACTTTTAAAAACACCTGCTCCAAGTATTGTTTGGAGGAAAATTAAGGCCCAAAAGAAAATAATTTTCTTGGAGAAACACCGTTTTTAACTGTTCCTGAGCCAAATGTTTGTACAGTTTATAAACTTGGAAGACTATAGGACAGGGTTAGAAACTCTGTAGCAATCACCCTGCCTATGCCTATGTATATGTGTATCGGCATGCACCAATAAGAGTTGTTGGAAGGCGGAGCCAGTGAAACATAAAGGGAGGGGTGAAGCAGATAGAAAGGGCAGATAGTCAGTGGAGAGTTGAAAAGCAGTTAAGAGTGTGGAAGTTAAGAGAGTTAAGTGTGGAATAAGTTATTACAAAACTACTGAAAGTTTTAACATTTTTTTAGGAATCTACTTATGTGAAACTCAAGACTTGAACTGTATCCAATAAACCTGGTCATGTTAAAAGTTACATGCCATATGGACCTCAGTGTTTCCAAGTAAATAATGTTGACCGTGATCAACTGAAGGCAGTGTCAATTAGGAACGTAGCGTGGGCCCTACATTAGTGAAATAATCCAGAGACACATGGGGCACATCACAAATACTGTCCAAGAAATTCAGATGGATGGACACATATTGGATTTTAGCCTGCATTTATGGACTATGCTTTCATAAAAGGCATGCTTGGACCCCTGAAAAATAGTGTTAGTAATTTGATTTTTATACAAGTGAGTTTTCTGTTCTGAAGCAGCTTGCACCAGTCTGGATTTTCTAATAGGGTAGGAGAAGCATGAGATGATATTTACATGCTGTCCTTCTCTTTCCCTATTTTATCACTTAAATTTATCATTGCTGACAAGACACTGGAACGGAAGTCATCCTGCAGAACAATTGGTACCAAATGATAATCTACATATTGTGAAGAATGTGGTGCAGTGCTTCTCATGAAACAGATTCATTCTGAAGTAAAGAGTGCAGCAAGTCTATGCTTCTTGCTGATAAACTGAACAGATTCTGACAGCAAAGTCAAAACAGAATATATGTTATATATGCATTCCCTCTGCCCAGATTATATATTATCATCTAAGTGTGCACAGCATGAACATAATTCCTTAAACTGCTTGTAAGCTATTGCTACATAATTCTTGCTACCCAAAGGTGAGACATTCTGGAGACAACACTACTAGATTTAGTTTCCTTTGGATGACAGATGTATGAAGCCTATGCAATAGTAGTGGTTTTATACAAGCAGAAGCTACGGGAAATGAGCAGGATCCTAAATAAAGGCAGCATATTTCAAGACAGCAATCTTTGGAATTCCCCATCCTCCAGAGTTGCAGTCCCAGCCCTGGTTCCATTCAGCTAGTAAATATGAACTTTCAGTCTATTTACCTCCTTGAGTTGAGGGAGATTCCAATGATACTACCCCAATGCATTGCAATAATTAATCATGAAGGTCAGGAATCAATGTACAGTGGACCCTCGACTTACAGACGGCTCGACTTACAGACTTTTCGAGTTACAGACTTCTCTGGCTGTAAAATTTAGATTCGACTTGCAGCCAGAGAATCGACCTACAGACCAGAAAAAAACCAAAATGGAACAAAAATAGAATAAAAACTGCCAGTTGTGGGATTAATCAGTTTTCAATGCATTGTACGTAGGTCAATGGAGATTCGACCTACAGACTTTTCGACTTACAGCCACCGTTCCAATACGGATTAATTCCTTAAGCAGAGGGTCCACTGTACCAGGTGTTTAAATCTGTAGTAATTATGTTAACAAAATTAATGAGGTAAATGCAGTGAGTTTAGGGCTATGAATTAGAAATGACTACTCAAGATGCCTGCAGTGAAGCAAAAAGAAAACAATTTTATTGTACCAAGAAATCCATTCAAGACATGATGGAATAAAATAAAACCAAGCTAGATGTATGTACAGGAGCTTCTATGCATGCAGTTATGTTGATGTCCATCATGATGCTGGAGCATTATGCTTAGGTCTTTCATCACAGACAAAAGGGGGAAAAAGAATTAATTAAAACCAAAGTGAGGAATGGTTGTTGTAGGTTTTTCAGGCTGTCCGGCTGTGTTCTTGAGGTTTTTCTTCCTAACGTTTCGCCAGTCTCTGTGGCCAGCATCTTCAGAGGACAGGAGTCAGAACTCTGTGCTCTGGTGCAGTTTGTGGGGTAGTTGAGTATTTATACTGTAGCTGTGGGATCAGCTTTTTGTCCTTTTCAGGAGATTGGGTGATTGTGGTGATCAGCGTGTTTTTTTGTTGCAGGTGTATTGTTGTGATAAGGAGGATGATCTGTCACTCTGATTGATGGGTGTCGTTAGCTGGTCTTTTGTGTGCAGTGATCACTGGTCCTTCTGGCTGGGTAGAGTTTGTTGACCTTTTGCGAGCTGTGTTTTTCAGTGCTGGGAGCCAGGTTTTGTTGAGTTTTAGACTTTCTTCTTTTTTTGTTGAAGCTCTGCTGGTGTTTCTGGATTTCAATGGCTTCCCTGTGCAGTCTAACATAATGATTGCTGATGTTGTCCAGTAAGCAAGGAATGTTTAGCCCTGAAAAAAGAAGAGTGAATAGAGATATGATAGCACTTTTCAAATACTTGAAAGATTATCATACAGATTGTCACCATCCACTTTTCTGTCAGTATGCAACCAAATGTACACACATAGTTCTCCTCCAAGAAAAGGGGGACCCTGACTGGGCAAAGTACTTCCTTACTTGGTGTGAATAAATCAGGGACACCAGTTTATGGACTCTTCTGTTTCCATGATTGTATAGGGAAAAGGTCATAGGGAAAAGGTCAGCCTATAAACAGATCAATTCACACCTTTACTTTATCTCCTGTTCCTGGATATTTCAAAAAAAAAAAAAAAGAATGTCTCACCACATTTTGCTGATACTCTTCAAAACAGGACACTAATAAAGAACTGTAAGCTTATCTTTTGTGCATCATAGCAGCCTCAACAGGGGATCTAACACCTGTCAGGAACTGTTGTTCTGCTAGAAATCAGTCTGCTTCTTTCCCTGAGGGTTACGCAGATTTCAGAGCAAGAACAGAAGTGAGGGAGAAGGTGGCTTTTTGTTCACAGAATGATCAAAGGGAATTAAAATTATTAAACAATTGTGGGCACAAGGTTGTCTTTATCAAAATGTATCAGACAAAAAAACAAAACAAAGCAAAAGCAAAAAAACAAACAAAAACCAAGAGACAGAAACATTGTGGCACCTTAATGACTAGCTGCTTTATATTAATGTGAACTTTCGGGATCAAGACATAAGCCTATATGAATGTTATATTTATACATGGTCAAGTAGGGATACAGATCATGAGCAAAGTGTTCATTAGTAAAGGCACAGGCTGTTGGGCTGTGAATAATTTCAGTTCTCAGTCTACAAAGTAACAATAGCATAGTTAACACGAGTGGCAAGCTGTGGGAATCAATGTAAGATTTCTCACTTGGTAATGACTTAAGTACCCGTGACTGATATTCAAGTCCTTTTAAGTGGCTTTCTAGTTTCAGTATATACCATATCTCAGCTATTTCTCTTTCAAGTCTGGTTTTCTAGTGAGGTTCCCCCCAACCAAAAAATAGAGTCACTCAAAAAGTATCCAGAGAGATTGAAATGTTCCAAAACAGTTTTTTGTGTTTTGCCATTCCTGGTATTAGATCTGTTAGGGTTTTGGCAACAGTAGAAATACGCAGAGTTATTGAAGACACTTACAAGTTCTTCTTTGTTGCAAGACAGTTGTATTTACACGTATTTACAGTTATATACAGGCAGGTATCTTAACAGCACAGCAGGAACTCTTTATACAAACGGACAGCATGTGTGGCAGCAAGTGATAGTGGAGGAAGAGAAAGAAGCAAAGACACAGTCCACTTATATACATTTACATGGCATATTTTGTCCAATCAGAATGCAGGTGACTTCATGCTTTGCACCTGGTCTTCTCCTGGTTTTAAGTCATTACATCATGTCCAGAGTGATTCAGCACTCTCACATCTGTGTACAATGGCAGCTCGTTAATGAAACACATATACAGGTTCAGGCTTATAAAATTTCTATACTCTGACAAGATCTACATCCATTGGTCCTTTGGCATGAAGATTGTCCTATCTGTCCTATGTAAAATGCAAAGGGGCATTGTTGGCAACGGAAAAAACCAGAAACCAGGCCTTCTCGGCAGTTGCTTCTTGCCTCTGGAATAATCTTCCTCCTGAGATCCGTGTGCCCCCCCCTTGCTGGACATTTTTAAAAGCCAATTGAAAACCTGGCTATTTAGGAGGCGGGGCTTTGTTGCGGTGCTGCCAGCAACTCCAGAGAAGAGCTCTCTGGAAAAAACTGGAACCCTCCGGTCCGGGATCCCCCTTTTGAAATGGGGATCAAAGGAGAGTCTAGAAGAAGTCTCTCTGAAGCAGATGGTGAGCAGCAGAAGGAGAAGAAAGGGAGGCAGACCCGAACTTTTTTCTTCTGAAAAAATCACCGTGCACGGACTGGAACGGGCGCCATTTTTGGCACTGAGCCGCGAGGAACCCTTTACCGGGGGAGAGGAGAGCAATCAATATAAACTAATAATATAAAACAAGTAAGTAAGCCGAAGCCTCTGATTTATGAAACAGCCTCATTAAGCTGAAATAAGAATGAAAATATTTGGCTGAAAGAATAAATGCAGCGGCGGGTTTATCTTATGAGTCTGACTCAAAAGCGAAACTAAGCTTCTCCAAGTGAACTCTTAAAACACCAGGCTGATTCTAAAGCCGAGAGTCTGAGATGGAAAAATAAATCTTATGTTTCTGGAAAAGAATCCCAGACAGCAACACCGTCTGACTGGATTTAAGAGACTTCGGTGGATGCAGTGTGGCTGGGATACGTTACTCTTTGCCTTCTCTGGACTTTGGGAACTATAAATAATAGAATCTGGACTAAGGAGCATTAAGGGGTTAATGAAGATCACAAGACGAGCTTCAAGGACAATCTACTGGACAGTTTGAGACTTTATGATTGTTGTTTTGTTTGTCGGACTGCAGACCACGTGTGTCTAATAACAGAAGCTTGCTGAACCCAGGAGAAGAAGAAATAACTGCGTCACGGTTCTATTTGATATTGTATTTGCTGGGCTAAAAGTTGATTTTTATATTACAATATTTGGATAAAGATTGGAGGGAGATCTAAGGGGAGGATTATGATGAGGGGTTTGAATTGTTGATAAAATTGTGGAAACTGTGGAAGGATTTCTAGGGGGTGATTATTGTGGTATTTATACAAATCCCAAAGCCTGAGATGGACCCCAAAAATTCAAAAGAACAAATGGAGACTTGGTCTGTTCAATCCCAAAGTTCTGGAATAGTGGTGCAAGAAATAGAAAAGGAATGGCAGATTAATATACAAAGGCTAATATTAACAGGGTTTCAGCGAGTGAATGCAGGTCTTAGCAAAATAGAAGATTTGATGAAAGGGATGAAAGAGGGGACAGTAGATGCCAAACCAAACTTAAATGAAGTTGTACAAACTTTAGAATCGTCTGTATTAGACATGACACCAGGTAATATGAATGCAGTAGAGAGTTATCCAGTGACCCATGCAGCTTCCAAAATTAAAAAGCATTATGACAAAAATCTTAAGGAGGCAGAGATACTGAAACCAGACAATCTTATGGTGAAAATATGGGAAGTGAAAAAAATGGATATTTTGTCAGATGGGCTGAAAGACTGTTCAATTCAAAAAGAAACTGAACGATGGGATGTATTGTATAAATGGCAGCAGCTACCAGACAATGTTGGAATAACATAGAATAAAATTAAAATTAAATGATAAGATAAAAGCAGGAGGGTAATCAAACTGTGAAAAAGCAAAAAGTTGATATGTATTAGTAATATGAATTGATTGGATGATGTTATACTTTATGCTCTCCTATCCCCCAAAACCATTTTTCCTTCTCTATCCCCTTTCTTTTTGTACCCTTTATCCCTGTTCCTAAATAAATATATAAAAAAGGAAAAAAAGAAAAAGAAAAAAAGAAAACCTGGCTATTTAGGCAGGCCTTTCCTCCAGTTACTATTTGGTTTATTTCTTCTTACCTTTTCCATCTTGAATAATTTGATTATTGATATTTATAACAGTGTTATTTTTATAATGTTTTATTATACATGTTAGAAGCCGCCCAGAGTAGTCAATTGACTAGATGGGCGAGGTTTAAATGCAATCAATCAATCAATCAATCAATCAATCAATCAATAAAATGGCGTAGAACACATTAGCAGAGGAACAAGTGAACCCACCTCTGATGTAGTGATCTTATCCAATGTGTCATTTACAAATCTTGATCCTTTGAACAGATTCCCAGATGCATTTCATATCTTATATATTCACATATACTTTTAACACTTCCTGTTTTAGACATACATATATTCCCATTTCTATATAATCTTTTGCTATACTAATTATCTTCTACTTTACATACAAAGGGGGGAAAGGCATAAAAAATAATTTATTTCATTATTGTTGTTTCCCCCATTGTGGAGTCTCTTATAGACGTTGCTTATTGCCAGGTAGCCTATCTGGAGATCTGCCTCAACATTGCTAGGAGGCATGAAGAGAATGACACAGGATAATGTTAAGCGATGTGCTCAAGGCCACTCTGTGGCAAATTGACAACAAGACTGGGAGTTCCAGTGCTTGGAATTGCTTGCGTGTTCATCTAGATGACAACAAGCTCTACCAAACAGAACATGCCGTGTTGAATAGAACAATTGCCTTGAAAACATTCATTTTAGTTCTAATTCATTGAATTAGATTGAATGCCAACCTTGGAAATGTTTTACAAGGCATGATAACAATTCTCATCAGGTGTGATGAACACAGGTTCCCATGGAACCTTTCCTTCAAATGTGTATGAGCTGGGAAAAAAATTAACAAATTTTATTTATTTGCTTATTATTTCAGCACATATACCATCCCATAGTGTAAAGCACATGGTGCTGCCTCTTACCATGGGAGCCTATTGGCCCTTCCAGCTTAGTATTATTTACAATAAGTGGCTCAGCCTGTACAGGTCTTTAGATAAGACTCTTTCCCAGGCTTCCATTTGAGATGCTGGGGGTGAACCTGAAATCTTCTGCAAGGAAGCAGATGCCCTACCACTGAGCTACGATTTTCTGTGCTCAGCTATTTTTTTTTTCAAATAAAAGTGAAAGAGATATTTGTTTTTTCTAAATAAAAGTTATAATCCAGGTCAGCTTATGGGTGAAACAGACAGGAGTTGGCCTGTCTAAAAGATGAACAAAACCCAGTTGGCTGGGTAAAATGGCAGCCCTTGTCATGGCGAACCTGAGCAGCTTCTTCACACAACCGATGCTCTGCTACTATGGAGGATTAAATGAGCTATAGTCCACAAAAGAAAAAGGTCCAAGTTCTGATATTATGAAAACAAGGCTGCTTGCATAGTATGCAGATCAGGCTGCCCAGATTTGGAGAACGAGAACAGGTGCTGTGATTCACCTCAATCCACCCTTTTTTTCTCTAAAAAAACCAAAAACATCCATGGCTTTTTCTCTTATACACAGGACATGTTTTTTAAAAAACTCTCCACTTACTGCATTTTCCATGTATAAGACCATACTTTTGTCTAAAATCTTTGGACTAAAAATTGAGGGTTGTCTTATACACAGATGTAAGCTGAGGAGAGAACAAAAACAAGTGGAGGGGAAAGCAGGGATCAAAGCGATTCTGCAGCGCTTTTATTCCTTTCCTCCTATACTTGCTAAATACCACTTATATTTCTTAATTTTGGATTAGAAAAGTGGGGGGCATCTTATACATGGAAAAATATGGTACTTACAGCTTCACAAAGTGGGGGTTGGTGCAGCCCCTGGAGCATCTGAGCACTGGAAAGACACACACAGAGAGGGACAGAATTTACCTACCCCTATATTAAACATACAGAGTTCAGTGGAGCTCTGGTGACAATGCAAAATACATGCTACTGAAAATCAGTATCCCAACTCACATTGGACATATGGAGCTTTCTAGTTTTCACACACCTCACCTCGCCCCACCCACACAAACATACATGTAGGACAGCAGTGGCAGTGATGTGGAGAGGGTGGGGCAAGAATATTCTGTTCTTTGTGTAGTGAGTACACCTCAAATGTAATAACCAAAAAGGACTTATGAATCTGTGATCCAGATCAAGACATAAATTCCACCATACAAAACTTTAGAATGTATAGTGTTCGAGCTGAAAAAGAGGACAATAATTGAGAGTTGGTTGCTTCTACAATGGCTCTTACCATTGGCTCTTAAATCAAAATAATGGGAGCACACAACATAGCCTTCAGTGCACACTTTTTATCTATTTATTTGTTGCAAAAGCAGACTTAATCTTCCCAAGGTAAAACCTATTTTGCCGTCCTCACTTCGAAACAACTTCCACCCAAGTTGCGTTAAGACTTCAAAACATTCTAGGGGTGCAATCTACAGAACTGAACTTCCTTGCTTCAGTGCTAGTACATGAAGGTGTTAGAATTCAAGGACCTTCACTAATTTCCTCTCTGTTTGATTATAGCTGTCATTCAGAAAGAATGTGGCAGACTTGCTGGATATTCCTTCCTCCAGAGGCACAACCCCCTACAGCAAGCCTCAAGCAATAGAAAGAAAGAGTGATGCAGATAAAGTTATTATTAGCAGAAGGTTACAGACTCCATTGGTTATCTAGGCCAAGTTTGTGATTTAGAAACAATGAAAATGCTAGCCTAAAGCAAAGAATAAAGGGTTCCATGAATCTTTTTTTGTGTGCTGCTTGATCCTTCCCTGCAAAGTCTTAACCTTACTTCTTCCTAGGACTGCAACTTTCTTCGTTTGCACCAATGCACCAAAGGTCAATGGTGCCAATGTCAGCGAGGCAATTAACCCAGTCCAAGTTTTCGTTTGTTATTTTTCACTTGGAAAAGCACCTATTATATTTTTTGATACAACTTATTACAACACCAAGATCACCACTGAGCTCCTCTTGCTCAAGAGGATTGGCAGTGCATTCCACTCACAAAGATACAACAGGTTTGGAATGGGTAGAAGCCTCTTGTGGCTGGCATCACTCCCTTTCAGAATTGTGCAATGCAGATCCAGTTGCGCAGTTCTACTGGCCCTACTGGATGCAATTAGCCAGCAAAGGAGGGTAAAGAAGGGCAAAGAAGTGGGAGGACTGGGGGAGAGATATGTTAAAACAGATCAGCTCAATCTCAGCTATGCCGGCTCACATTTAGGTGAGGGTCAGGATAGCCATCATTAATTTTAAACATGTCTAGGCTACCAAAGGTTTAGATAAAGCACAACCCCAGCATGCCTATGATCAGTCCAGCCAGTCTTCAGACCTCTTGGATTGTACCCTCATTTTCATGTCTAAATTTCCACCTACAGGCTCATTCCACATGGATGACTATCTAGGAAATCTGCATGATTTCCTGCAAATTCTGCTCTTTCAATGAAAACAAAATATAGGATTTTTTAAAATATACCAGGAAAAAAATCCCATTTGTTGTTGTCATCATTGCTGTTGCTGCCACCGCCGTTGTTGTTGTTGTTGTTGTTGTTGTTGTTGTTTCAACTTATATACCACCTCATAGTGTTCTGGGTGGTTTACAATGTAATTATGCAAGGAACACTTTGCCTCCCCAGTGAACTGGTTATTCATTTTACTGACCAAAGGCTGAGTCAACCTTGAGCCAGCTACCTGAATTCGTCAAAATCAAACTCAGGTCATGAGCAGAGGCTTATTTATTTATTTATTTATTTTTGGACTTATATACGGCCCCATAGCACTACAAGCACTCTCCGGGCGGTTTACCATTTTTTTTAATTATACAGGCTACACATTGCGCCCCCCCCCGCCCCAGTGAGCTGGGTACTCATTTTACCAGCCTCGGAAGGATGGAAGGCTAAGTCAACCTTGAGCCGGCTACCTGGCATTTGAATCCCAGGTTGTGAGCACAGTTTTAACTGTAGTACTGCAATTTAACCACTGTGCCGTGAGCTCTTTAAATTTACTTTCTGTATACCAAATTAAGAACTTGTTGTTTAGTTGTTTAGTTGTGTCCGACTCTTCGTGACCCCAATGACCAGAGCACGCCAGGCCCTCCCATCTTCCACTGCCTCCCAAAGTGTGGTAAAATTCATGTTGGTAGCTTCGATGACACTGTCCAACCATCTCATCCTCTGTCGTCCCCTTCTCCTCATGTTTAAGTTATAAATTAATAAATTAAATTAATTACTTAAACATAAATTAATAACTTAAACATGACCAAATGTATAAAGCACATTTATATACCTTTTCATGGCTGTCTCTACACTAGGTTACTGGAAACATGAGTGTTAAAAGTAGCTGCACATTGCATCCTCATCTTACAAACTAAGAGAAGCTAGTTTATCTGATCAAAGTAAGGATATGCTGATCTAGTTAGAGAAGGTGCTGGATGGATATCTCAGTCAGTTATGTATCTGATTGGAAGTTCAGTTCCATGACTATGTTTCTCAGGAAAAATGCCGTTCTGTGTAGCCTCATACAAGCTGCACAACCCCAGGGCAACCCAGAAGGAGGGAACGATAAACTATTTCTGAGTACTCTATACCTAGAGAGCCCTGGAAAGGGTTGCATAAGTCAGAATTGACTTGATGACGCATAGGCACATAATTATTATTAATGAGAGGAGGAGTTTGTGCTACACAACACGTCACATTTTTCCCTCCCCAAGAATGGCTATTAACTTCCACTCCTCCCTGCCAGTTTCATTGTCAGGACATTTGACAATACAATCTTTTCAGGTTGCACAGGCCCCCGTCTACTGTGGGAGAGAAGTCTAGTCATCCAGGTGGCACTAAGTCTTGGGAATCTCCCTAGATGAACAGCGGGGGAGAAGTCATTGGAATGCGTAGGGTCCGTATGTTTTCTGTTATTGTATAAAACCATCCTGCATCTCTGTCAATCATCTATACCAGTGGTTCCCAACTTGGGTAAACTAGGTGTTCTTAAACTGCAATACCCAGAAGGCTTCACCACCAGCTATGCTACCAGGGAGTTGCAGTCCAAAAACACCTGAGTTATTAAAGGTTGGGAACCACTCATCTATACAATAAACATGAGAAAGTACTAGTAGCCCTCTGTCTTCATCAGGACTCATACAATGGAATCTCTGTGGGATTCTGGCAGGGTCCAAGTCTCCTAGCAAAGGCTCCTAGCAAGATTCAATCTCTGGAAACCTTACTTTTTTGGACTGTAACTCCCAGAATCTAGCCATATTTACTGCAGATTTGAGGGGATTTAAGCCAAAAGAGAGATTAGCATTTCTCTGGTCACAACTAAAATTACAATCCATCTTCTTTTGCACAATATTTGGCAGTAAATAAACAAATTATTCCACACAAAATTAGAAGATGGGAATTAATGCATTTTTTCACAGATATATAGAATGTTCTGTTGGTCCCATTCATGTTATTCTCAACCTTAATCACTCAGAGTAGAATGCAGGGGCTGTTTGAGATAATCAGCATCAATTCATCTATGTGAAGTGCTGGAAGCTGCACAATTCCAGCCTTACAGTTTAGACCGCGAATCTCCTTCCTGTAACCATGTCTGGGTAATTATCCTAATTATATGGACAAGCTGTTTATCAGAATGCTGATTAGATGGACATGCTAAGCGTCATTAGCTATCAAAGGTAACAGCCACTTGACATTAGTTTAGTCAGACACTGAGCACATCATTTAAAATACAGTATTGTCACGAGCAAGCAAATGAAGTTTTTAAAAACTGGAAAGTTTACTGTGACAGAATTTGCAGCGGGAGAATAATTTAAGTAGCTGACGCCCCAGCTTCCAACCAGACTTCAAGCCATTTCAATGGAGATTGTTTTTCACAGAGGATGCACATCAGCAGTGTTTCTTAAATTGAATTCAGTGGTTTTGAATGGTTTGTTTATAGCAATGGAAATCCCATCTCCCTTCATCCTGCACATACAGGGACTTCAAAACAGCACATGCACACGCACACACACACACACACACACACACACACACACACACACACACACACACACACACACACACACACACACACACATGCAAGCACACACACACAAACTGTGAACAACTTCTACCAGGAAACAATGCACAGTATTGGAATTATATTTTGAAACTGAAAAAGAATAAATCAAAAAGAGCAACAAACACAAGAATGATAAATGAGCCAAAAAAGCTACATAACTGTATTTAATTGCAAAGACATAAAAATGTCCTAAAGTGAAAAAACATAGCTAAAAGAAAGTGACATGCATATTTGAAGTTTTAGAAGAGGGAACTGTGTTAGTCTGAGCTAGCATGTCCGACAAAAACAACAGAAAAAAAAATTAAATAGGAAAAAATATTGTGGCACCTTAATTAACTGCTATATTTTAACATCCCCTTCCTCAAATATCTCAGGTTTCTAAGAATTTCAGGTCTCTTCAGGAAGCACAAGTATTATTTTTTTTAAAAAACCAAGGACTGCATATAAATTATATGTTACGGATTTGAAAAAACACCGGCCAATTCAAATTTTCATATGGATGTAATATTAAGAAGTGCATAGGTTAAATAAATTTAAGAGTCCTGCATGCCTTACTTGTTATAGTCACTTTGGTACTGCTACAATTAAAACCTTCCTGGCAACAAGATTTACCAAACTCAAGAGACTTTACCTCTGAGCAGAAATAAATAAGATTGTAGTGGCAAGCAGTTTTGTGTATGGTAGATAGCTCACAAACCAACATTATCTTCCTTCATTCAAAGTTTAGTTCCTTTATCATCTTTTCTTCAATCTGATTTGAATTAAGAGAAAAACGATAAAGAAACTAAAATTCTGTCTCAATGTAAATAGGATCCTGCCACAAGAAAGGCTAAATTCTGCAACTTTCATAAATTATGCAATTTTTTGTTATTTTGCATAATTTATTTTGCAGCCACCTAGGGTAATGTGCTCTTTATTCAGTAGGAGTTACTCCCAAGTAAACGGGCATAAGGCCATACCCTTATAATTGTTTAACTAGATCTCATCAGGGATTTACACCAATTTTTTCTAGGCCGAATCCAATTCAGGAGTTGTTGCATCACTTTACCTCTCAGTGTCTAAAGGTGTGGTGGGTACAACTACTGTTGCATGGAATCACTTAGATTAAATTAGTTGTTTTCTTTTTTTATTAAGAATTAAACAATATACAAACAAAACATAACAAGAAAAGGAAAAAATGCACTTATCTTATACCAACTCAATTAACCTAACCAAAAACAATGCATTCATCTCTGGGACTGTCACGTTCCCCCAGTGTCTCCTGTGTGTTTTCCCTCAACCACAGGTCCACCTTCGGACACGATGTACTATTTTCTCCCTTTATACACTGCTACCAATGGATCTTTATCCACACTGTACCAAATATGTTTCTTAGACCTGGGCTGCCAAATATAACAGGTTTATTTATTGTTTGCTTGGTAAATCACAGAAGTAAACTCATAGATGTTCTTTTATTGTTCAGTCATTAAGCTTGGATGGAATTACATGTTTGCTTGTTTGTATTCATTCACATTAACCACTGTAACAATATCTTAGGACTGTCTATTTTCTTTTTCTTCTATCTCTTATCTATTCTCTAACACACACCAACTTTTCAATCTCTCTCTTAACCTCGAAAAAATTTTCTCTAACTCTCTTCAATCTCCAACTGTTCTCCTGACTCCTGTTCTGCCATAGGCTCCTGCTCTAGAGCTTCATATGATGGACAGGCGTGACATGGGCATTCCGCCACAAGGAGCAATAAAGATATTGTCTTCAATATTGGTTATGATGCCCCATTACCCTTCCAAAATAACATTATCCTTGTAACATCCTTGTAAATAGCCTTCGCCTTTCAATAATACAAAGTTCAAAAAGTCTTGCCAAATATCAACAAACTTATTTTCCTTTAATAACCCCTTTTTAAATCTTATGTCATATGTCAACTTGTAATTAATTGGTATTTCCCGCACTTCATTATAGCATTTATTTAATTAAAACATATATTTAAGTTTCCAATTTCTCGCAATCACTAATCTGGCTGCCATTAACAAATTCTTAAGTAACTCTTTTTGTAGCTCAGTCCACTGCTGTTCATCAAAAATAAATGATAACGCAATTTTAGGCAAGACTTCTAATTTTATTTTGATTTTTTTCCATTTCTTTAAATACCAACTTCCAAAATTTTGATAGTGCTTTATTCTCCCAACACATATGAATTAAGTACCTAAAACCTGTCCACATTTCTAACATACTATGGAGTATTCAGAATCCATCATATTTCATTTCAAAGGTATCAAATATCAGCTCCAAATCAATTTGGAATAATTTCATTTTCACAGACATGGATTCTAAAACACTTTTTTCCATATCAATGGGAAAAAATCAATGGGTTAGTACTTATTTCCTTAGCCAAATCTGTTTCCCATAAAGTTTTAAGAGCTTCTTGATTTTTTACCCTTAGCAAAATATAAATCTTATACATTTTTCTCACCATCACTTTCATGGGCTTATTCTCTCTCTCTCTCTCTCTCTCTCTCTCTCTCTCTTAGTTCTTGCATTTCCAAGTTAAATCAAATCAACGCATCTGGGAGAGGTATGATATCTGGTATAAGTGTTAACTTATTAGCTAAATAATAAGATTTTATATTAGATAGACCCGACTCACCATCTTTTAGAGGTTGATACAAATTTTTAAAATTTCTCCTGGCTCTTCTATCATCATTACAAAATTAAATTATTATTATTTTGTTTTTGTGTAAAGTGTTGATTAAGGGACGTGAAACTGCAGTGCAAGGTCAGAAGACCAGCAATCTGTGCTGCAAGGTCAGAAGACCAGCAGTCTTAGAAAAGCGGAAAGTTGATTTGAAATTGTAATATGAATAGATTGGATGTCAGTACATTCTGTGTTTCTCTTCCCCCTCCGTTTTTCTCCCTTCATATCCCCCTTTACCTTCTGTACCTCTTACCCTATCCGAAGTTATTACAAAAAAAAATATTCTAAAAAAGAAGAAGGCCAGCAGTCATAAGATCTAATCCACGCAACGGAGTGAGCTCCTGTCGCTTGTCCCAGCTCCTGCCAACCTAGCAGTTCGAAAGCATGTAACAAATGCAAGTAGATAAATAAGTGCCACCACGGTGGGAAGGTAACAGTGTTCTGTGTCTAGTGGCACTGGCCAGGTGACCATGAAAACTGTCTGCGGACAAACGCAGGCTCTACGGCTTGGAAACGGGGATGAGCACCAGCCCCTAGAGTCGGACATGACTGGACTAAAAGTCAACCTTTACCTTTACCTAAAGTGCTGATTGAAACTGCCGCTTGGGGCAGTTTCTCGATCAGCACTACATACAAGGCAAAAAAATAATAATAATAATTTCTTAAAATTTAATCTAAATAAGTGCATCAGCCATTGTCTAGCACAGTCGAAAACAAATTTTTCACTTCTGATTGGATAGGATAGTGAAATCTCAAGCAATGTGATGTCTCTTCTCAGTGCCTTTCTCTAATGGTTGTTGGAGCCATTCACCCTTTTCCCACTTTGTGCATTGCCACACTCAGTGCACACATCTGCAGAAACACACATACGGCAGTCAGAAGGAGGGGGGAGCCCACCTGACTCCTTTCACCAGGGTGTTTTCCCCACTCCTCTTTCTTCTGTTTCTCTTTCCTCCCCTTCTTCTTCCTTTCCCAACATCAAAAGAGAGGGGAGGGCTCCTTGTTACCACCTTCTTTCTGGTTTCCTTTTGCAGCAGCAGAGAAGCTCCTTCACGTCTTTGTGATGCCAATCCTTTGTTGTTGTTGCTGCTGCTGCTGCCAAACAACCCTTCGCTTTCAATTGACAGAGTTCAATTGAAAAGGAACATGTTCATTGACATTTGATATCAGAAGGAGTCGGAAGGTTACTTGAGATCAATAGGCCATTTGGATCTCAAGATTTTACCAAATAGCATATCCTCAAACTCAAAAAGCTCTATTTAGATCAGTGGTTCTTAACATAGGCAATAATGCCCCCCAGGGGGCGATTTCATTTTTCAGGAGGGTGGTAGAACGAAAAGGGGTAGTGTGGGGGTGAAAGAACAGAAGGGGGGCAGTAGGGGGGAGCTGGAGTGAGCCAAACCTGTGAAGGCGACTGCAGCCGCAGTGCTGGCAGTAGATCCAGTGCTGCTGCTGCCACCAGATGATCCAGCTCTTTCTACCTGCCACGTCTCGCCTTTCTCCTTTAGGGGAGCACTGAGTGTGGATCGGGTGGAAGGAAAGGGTCTCTTAGGTCCTCATCCTCGCCCTGTGAAGCGCTGCCTCGCACCCGGGTGGGGAGGGAGACTAGGTAGGTAGGTAGGTAGGTAGGTAGGTAGGTAGGTAGGTAGGTAGGTAGGTAGGTAGGTAGGTAGGTAGGTAGGTAGGTAGGTAGGTAGGTAGGTAGGTAGGTAGGTAGGTAGGTAGGTAAGATATCATCACCTAAGGGAGGGAGCGATGATAACTTCCTCAATGGCTCAAGGGGCGTTTCTTTCAAAAAGGTTAAGAACCACTGATTTAGATCACAACAGCCCACACCAAAAGGGCCAATGTGGCCACACCCTTAAGAGATCCTAACTTTCCAGCCCCCAGGAAGCCAATGGTCTTTGCCCACACATAAAATCTGAAAACCTTCTACCCCCTGATGAGACCAATTTCTTTGCCTGCAGCATCCTTTCTCCCTTAAATCCTGAAGCGACATGGTATGGACTCCAGCTGCCCCTTCCATCACCTTCCTATTGGAGATATTTGGCATTTAGTTTTTCCCTTTTCAGGGCAGAGGAAAGTCTGCAAAGATCTGCTCAGTCTTATTTCCTTGAATAAAGCAATAATGATCTCTCAGGATACTTTTTGGTTAGAGGAAATAAACATACTTTCAGTTCTCTGTCTTGAGTACCTCAAAATGCTTTTTGTGTCTAATAACGCATCACCACTGTATGGATTTTGGAAGATATTTTGTGTCAATAAGAGCTCTCCCTACATCTTTTTTGCTTTCAGTTGTCACTTTGTTGTTAATGCTGAGTGAGTTGGCAACTGCTTTTTCTCTTCTTGCCTGTCTCCCGTACCTAGAAGCACCTCGGTGGAAGACAGATATTTCACAGTGGGCTGGGTTTTTGCCCATGTGCAAAGAGCAAATTCAATAAATAAGGTACTTATAGTAACTGGGTGTGTTAACTGACTTATTTAATCTGGACAGGCAGAAGATGAAGGTGTGTTGTGCTGTGAGAAAATGTTCTGCATGTTTGCAATTAAGAATTCTCTGTCCTTGATTCACTGTCTGATCATTATTGCCCCTTGTTGGTGCCATTTGCTATTGCATTGGATCAATGTCCTCTAACTCAAATGAACACACTATTCCTATTTAGATTTACCATTCCAAGAAAATAATTTTGAAAAATTCAAGACCATTGAATTATGGTGTTTACAGACAGGTGGACAGCATACATGTTGGCTAGGATGGGTGGGGGCATCAACAAGAGAAATGCAGGTCAGTGACAGAATTTAACCAAAGAGACTGCTAAATCCTAAGCGTAGTTTTTCAAAACCTGACAGTTTTAATGTGTTACAATACAAGGGTCAACATTCAAATTGTGGGATTCCAGAGAAATAGTCAGGGTTTTCTGATTCACTGCAGATGTGACAAGTAAAGTCCTGTGTTGTTTTTAAAACAAAATGTTTCGGTTTGGCATTTGGTGGGTGACAATCCACCTCCTCAAACACATGGGGTACAATAGGTTGTACAAAAGCCTTGGCTACAACCATGCATATTATGGAGATAAATCTATGGCATCATTTCCTAAAGTGAGTGCCGTAGTGCCCAGCACCCACCACCATGCCCTGCAGCTCTCTGGTCACCACCAAGCCAGTCAGGAGCAACTCCCAAGCTGCCCAATGTGGGCACCATAGCACTCACCGCCCTCTTGGCATCTCACAGTGCTCTGGTGCACCACCAAAACAGCCAGGAGCAACATGAAAGCTTTTTTTTGTTTTCTCACCAAGCTGGCAATGGCATTAATGCTGCTGCTCTTCCAGCTGGCTCCGGCTCTGGCTCCTTCCTGCTTGTTTCCTGCTCTCCGCATCACCACCACCACTCTTCCTGCAGCCACCGCTGCCACAGCTTAGGGGAGAAACTAGTGGAAAATGTTTGGGAACCATTGCTCTATGGGCTAAATACAATATGGCCCTCCATGTTTGTTTGTTTGTTTGTTTGTTTTTCAATTTTTACCCCACAGATCTAGTAGTGAAGCCACTACTCTGGGCAAATTGTAATCCATGAAATAAATTTGTAGTTGAATTCCTTTAGAAAATGTAGATTGGGGAAAGAAAACATACCAAAAGACGATTTTGAAGGCGCCAATAATAAATTGTGCCAAGGAGCGGCAAGGGCAAGAGCCAAACATGCAAAAATCAGGACTAGCTAATACCGTTCTTGAACATCAATCTATCATTTAAAAGGAACTTCCAGATCCTGCAGGATTTTACAACAAGTTGGGTATTGTAAAGTAAAGCTATTATAGAGCTATTGTGAAAAAAGAGAATTAGAAATCCTTGCATATGTACTATAAATTACACAGAGATCTACTGCTGGATTCAAATATAATTATTGTTTATTCTGCCTGTATGCACCATTTTGAACTACAGTCTCCCAAGTGTTTAGGGTATAAAGGAGCTTATTCTCTTAACACAAAGAAGTTGTTTATAAATCCATTTGGAGCCAGATTTCTGAATTTTTAAAATATATATACAGTGTATCTCAGAAGTGGGTACACTCCCTCACATTTCATAAATATTTTAGTATATCTTGTCATGTGACAACACTGAAGAAATGACACTTGGCTACAATGTAAAGCAGTGAGTATACAGCTTGTATAACGGTAGAAATGTGCTGTCCCCTCAAAATAATGTAACACACAGCCATTAATATCTAAACTGGCAACAAAAGTGAGTACACCCCTAAGTGACCATGTCCAAATTGGGCCAGTTTTCCCTCCCTGGTGTCATGAGACCTGTTAGTGTCACAAGTCTCAGGTGTGAAGAGGGAGCAGGTATTATCGCTCTCACTCTCTCAGAGTGGTCACTGGAAGTTTCACATGGCACCTCATGGTAATGAACTATCTGAGGATCTGAAAAAACAAATTTTTGCACTGCATAAAAAAGGTCTAGGGCTAGGCTATAAGAAGCCACTGAGCTGCAGCACGGTGGCCAAGACCATATGGTGGTTTAACAGGACAGGTTCCACTCAGGCCTCACCATGGTTGACCAAAGAAGCTGAATGCCTATGCTCAGCGTCATATCCAGAGGTTGGCTTTGGGAAATAGATGTATGAGTGCTGCCAGCATTGCTGCAGAGATTGAAGGGGTCAGGGATCAGCCTGTCAGTGCTCAGACCATACACCATACACTGCATCAAATTGGTCTTCAGGGCTGTCATCCCAGAAGGAAGCCTCTTCTAAAGATGATGCACAAGAAAGCCCGCATATGGTTTGCTGCAGACAAGCAAACTAAGGACATGGATTTCTGGAACCATGTCATGTGGCCCTATGAGACCAAGATAAACTTATTTGGTTCAGATGGTGTCAAGTGTGTGTGTCGCCAACCAGGAAAGGAGTACAAAGACAAGTGTGTCATGCCTACAGTCAAGCATGGTGGTGGGACTGTCATGGTCTGGGGCTGCATGAGTGCTGCTGGCACTGGGGAGCTACAGTTCATTGAGGGAACCATGAATGCTAACACATACTATGACAAGCACAGCATGATCCTCTCCCTTCAGAAAGACTGGGCCACAGAGCAGCATTCCAACATGATAACGACCCCAAGCACACCTCCAAAATGACCACTGCCTTGATAAAGAAGCTGAGGGTAAAGGTGATGGACTGGCCAAGTATGTCTCCAGACCTAAACCCTATTGAGCATCTGTGGGGCATCCTGAAACGGAAGGTGGAGGTGTGCAAGGTCTCTAACATCTACCATGTCGTCATGGAGGAGTGGAAGAGGACTCCAGTGGCAATCTGTGAAGCTTTGGTGAACTCTATGCCCAAGAGGGTTAAGGCAGTGCTGGAAAACAATGGTAGCCACACAAAATATTGACGATTTGTGCCCAATTTGAACATTGTCACTTAGGGTTGTACTCACTTTTGTTGACAGTGGTTTAGACATTAATTGCTGTGTGTTGCATTATTTTGAGGGGACAGCGCATTTACACTGTTATACAAGCTGTATACTCACTGCTTTACATTGTAGCCAGGTATCATTTCTTCAGTGTTGTCACATGATCAGATATACTACAATATTATGAAATGTGAGGGGGTGTACTCACTTCTGTGGTATACTATTCATATCTTTCCAAAGTGTCTTCTGTCTTTCTTTCCAGTATTAAAGGGCAAAGACATGAAAACATCTATAGTCAACAAAATACAAAATATGGATTTCATTCACCATTGTAAAAAAAGTTATGTTCCCTACCTATTTTCTAAAGAATAAAATGTATTTATCATACATAAATGTCCTTCAGATGTGCTCAAGGATGCTCCTACACACACCAAAACTGCATAAAAGGTTGTGTGTATTTTTGTATAAAATAAAGCATTCTTTGTATCGTTATACAATGTGTAAGCTGTTACAAATTGGATTTTGTTTCACAATTGAATCTTTACCACTGAATGTTTATATTTCCCTACTGTATCCTTGATCATTTGGAACAAGCAAAGGAAAAGTCAAGTTACATTCAAGCTAATTTTCAAGAGGGGAAAAATGCCATTGTTGTATTTTCCTTGATCTAAGATGAGTAAATGTTGATGGTGAGAGTTCATGGCTGCTTGTGTATGAACATGAAAACTACAATACAGTGGTGCCTCACTTAGCGATGTTAATCCATTCCGGAAAAAACATTGCTAAGTGATTTAATTGCTAAGCAATATTAAAAAGCTCATAGAAACGTATTAAAACGTGTGTAATACATTCCTATGGGCTAAAAACTTACCTTAAAGCGAAATTCCTCCATAGTGGCGGACATTTTGGGTGCCTCTAAAGCGAAGCAAAACAGTGGCGGCCATTTTGGAACCACTGATCAGCTGTTTAAAAATGTTCGCTTTGCCATGATCGCTTCCCCGCAATCATTGCAAAGCCAAAAGTCCATCGCAAAGCGATTTCATCGCTCAACGGAGTGATTGCTATGCAACGCACCACTGTAATAGGCTGAAATTAATGTGGGATCCAAACACATATGATGTGGACGAAAGATGCCCCAGCGTAGGCTTGCATGAGCAAGACTGGGGTGGCATGAGGACAAGCAATTGTCCAGACAAATATTTATATGTTCACTCTCACTCTCTTCCTTCCTTCCTTCCTTCCTTCCTTCCTTCCTTCCTTCCTTCCTTCCTTCCTTCCTTCCTTTCCTTATGAGACAAAGTTCTTCTGCTTACCATTTTATCCATTCTGCATTTTGCCTCTATGTTGTTCCCATATATTCTTTTCCCCCCTCCAATTAATATAATGAAGGATTCAGTTGGGACTGAAGAAACAGCACTGAGGTAGAAAGTGTTTCATTTCATAGATCATGCCTATGGATATTTTAAACCTAGAAGAATCAATCACAGCCATCTTCCATCATCTGCGGCTTAATCATCAATAAAAAGGACAGAAAATAAGCAAATGTTATTGGTTTCTGACCTCATTCTGACCATTTGACCATTCTGATTGTTCTTTACTATCGGTTGGCCCAATAACTCCCTGCATCTTAAAAGAAATCCATCAGTAACTTCACTTTAACATTTCCACACATTTATTGCATTAAGATTTGTAAGATTTCAGTCGTCATCCGTTACACTTCCAGACATAAGATACAACAAAATTGCAGGCAGGATTGGCAGTAAGTAGAATCATCATGACTGCGGATGTTAGAAAGAAGAGCATACCTGGAGGGCATGTCCAAGGCACTGGCCCACTGTAGGCTGACTTCCTCTCTGCTTGACCCTTGCCCTGCTTAACTTATAAAAGCTACCAATGATGTCTCTTCAGAGTGAGCCATTAACATCCTTAATGTCTCACAGAGGAAGGGTTGTCTTTTCTCATGTGTTCAGGAAACTATTATTCAGTCTATTCTGAAATGACCTACAGTATAAGAGGTGAGGCCCATTCTTTGACTCACTATAAAGAAAATGTTCCTGCTTACCTAAGGCTCAGACAATATAGCACAACAATGGACGGATGGATGGATATTTACAAAAAGTTAGACCTACTCAAGTGGGAGAAGGTTATTGAATCCCACAAACGCTATTCTTAACTGTCCATCTGGATAAAAAAAATGACAAGCTTTCAGAAGATTACAGCATTAGAGCTAGCAGCATCAAAGAATAATAACCATAATTTAAAGGTTGCCAAAAGAAAACTCCATGACTAGTTTGTATGAGAAAGATGAAGTCAACTGGAATTTTTGGATGTTGAAGTATCACACTTGTTTGTGTGTTTAGTCGTTTAGTCGTGTCTGACTCTTCGTGACCCCATGGACCAGAGCACGCCAGGCCCTCCTGTCTTCTACTGCCTCCCGGAGTTGTGTCAGGTTCATGTTGGTTGCTTCGCAGACACTGTCCAGCCATCTCATCCTCGGTCGTCCCCTTCTCCTCTTGCCATCACACTTTCCCAACATCAGGGTCTTTTCCAGGGAGTCTTTTCTTCTCATTAGATGGCCAAAGTACTGGAGCCTCAGCTTCAGGATCTGTCCTTCCAGAGAGCACTCAGGGTTGATTTCCTTTAGAACTGATAGGTTTGTTCTCCTTGCAGTCCAGGGGATTCTCAAGAGCCTCCTCCAGCACCACAATTCAAAGGCATCAATTCTTCGGCGGTCTGCTTTCTTTATGGTCCAGCTCTCACTTCCATACATCACGACAGGAAAAACCATAGCTTTGACTATTCGGACTTTTGTTGGCAAGGTGATGTCTCTGCTTTTCAAGATGCTGTCCAGATTTGTCATCGCTTTCCTCCCAAGAAGAAGGCGCCTTTTAATTTCAGGGCTGCTGTCTCCATCTGCAGTGATCATGGAGCCCAGGAAGATAAAATTTGACACTGCCTCCATATCTTCCCCTTCTATTTCCCAGGAGATGATGGGACCAGTGGCCATGATCTTAGTTTTTTTGATGTTGAGTTTCAGACCGTTTTTTGCACTCTCCTCTTTCACTCTCATTACAAGGTTCTTTAATTCCTCCTCACTTTCTGCCATCAGAGTGGTATCATCTGCATATCGGAGGTTGTTGATATTTCTTCCGGCAATCTTAATTCCGGCTTGGGTTTCTTCCAGTCCAGCCTTCCGCATGATGTATTCTGCATATAAGTTAAATAAGCTGGGGGACAATATACAGCCTTGCCGTACTCCTTTCCCAATTTTGAACCACTCAGTTGTTCCATGACCAGTTCTAACTGTTGCTTCCTGTCCCACATATAGGTTTCTCAGGAGACAGATAAAGTGGTCAGGCACTCCCATTTCTTTAAGAACTTGCCATAGTTTGCTGTGGTCCACACAGTCAAAGGCTTTCGCATAGTCAATGAAGCAGAAGTAGATATTTTTCTGGAACTCTCTGGCTTTCTCCATAATCCAGCGCAAGTTAGCAATTTGGTCTCGAGTTCCTCTGCCTCTTCGGAATCCAGCTTGTACTTCTGGGAGTTCTCGGTCCACATACTGCTGAAGCCTACCTTGTAGGATTTTGAGCATAACCTTGCTAGCGTGCGAAATGAGTGCAATTGTACGGTAGTTGGAGCATTCTTTGGCACTGCCTTTCTTTGGGATTGGGATGTAGACTGATCTTTTCCAATCCTCTGGCCACTGTTGAGTTTTCCAAACTTGCTGGCATATTGAATGTAGCACCTTAACAGCATCATCTTTCAAGATTTTAAATAGTTCAACTGGAATGCCATCACCTCCACTGGCCTTGTTGTTAGCCAGGCTTTCTAAGGCCCACTTGACTTCGCTCTCCAGGATGTTTGGCTCAAGGTCAGCAACTACATTGTCTGGGTTGTCCGGGATATCCACATCTTTCTGATATAATTCCTCCGTGTATTCTTGCCACCTCTTCTTGACGTCTTCTGCTTCTGTTAGGTCCCTCCCATTTTTGTCTTTTATCATGTTCATCTTTGCGCAAAATGTTCCTCTAATATGTCCAATTTTCCTGAACAGATCTCTGGTCTTTCCTTTTCTGTTATCTTCCTCTATTTCTTTGCATTGTTCATTTAAGAAGGCCCTCTTGTCTCTCCTTGCTATTCTTTGGAAGTCTGCATTCAAGTTTCTGTAACTTTCCCTATCTCCCTTGCATTTTGCTTCCCTTCTCCTCTCTGCTATTTCTAAGGCCTCGTTGGACAGCCACTTTGCTTTCTTGCATTTCCTTTTCTTTGGGATGGTTTTCGTTGCTGCCTCCTGGACAATGTTACGAGCCTCTATCCAAAGTTCTTCAGGCACTCTGTCCACCAAATCTAGTTCCTTAAATCTGTTCTTTACTTCCACTGTGTATTCATAAGGGATTTGGTTTAGATTATACCTGAGTGGCCCAGTGGTTTTTCCTAATCTCTTCAGTCTAAGCTTGAATTTTGCTATGAGAAGCTGATGATCAGAACCGCAGTCAGCTCCAGGTCTTGTTTTTGCTGACTGTATAGAGCTTCTCCATCTTTGGCTGCAGAGAATATAATCAATCTGATTTCGATATTGCCCATCTGGTGATTTCCATGTATAGAGTCGCCTCTTGTGTTGTTGGAAAAGAGTGTTTGTGATGACCAGCTTATTCTCTTGACAAAACTCTATTAGCCTTTGTCCTGCTTCGTTCTGAACTCCAAGGCCAAACTTCCCTGTTGTTCCTTTTATCTCTTGGCTCCCTACTTTAGCATTCCAGTCCCCTAGAATGAGAAGAACATCTTTCTTTGGTGTCAGTTCTAGAAGGTGTTGTAAATCTTCATAGAATTGTTCAATTTCAGTCTCCTCAGCAATGCTGGTTGGTGCATAAACTTGGATTATTGTGATGTTGAATGGTCTGCCTTGGATTCGTATTGACACTTCGTATCACACTTGCTATCCTATATTTAAATTAAGGAAGAACCTACTTCTCAAATTGCTTGTAACAGTCCAATGTACAAGACTGCAAGGAAAGAAAGGAAAGGACAATAATAAGAGTGGGTTTTTTGCTTTTTTGTTTGCTTGTTTGTTTGCCATTCTTTATATTTTATTCCAAAGTAAGTCACTGCACAAAAAAGGCACATTAAGAAACCATTTCCAAAGAAAACCCTGTTTACAAGTCTACTGTACTCAGAAGAAACAGTAAAACCCAGCATAATATAAAATACAGCATATGTACATCTAACCAAAAGTTTTGAAGTATTGCCTTTGCAACACAAAAATAAGAAAGAACTAGACTACTCAGGAGTACGTATGGGCAGCAAAATCTGAGAGCATCCAAAATCCACTCTTATGCACATAGCAATGGTGGCAGTGATGATGACAATGACAACTGCAGTCCTTGAGAATCACATTTTATTACAAAATTAGGGTAGACCTAGACCAATAATGGGGACATGGTGGCGCTGCGGGCTAAACTGCAGAAGCCTGTGCTGCAGGGTCAGAAGACCAAGCAGTCGTAAGATCAAATCCACGCAATGGAGTGAGCTCCCGTTGCTTTGTCCCAGCTCCCGCCAACCTAGCGGTTCGAAAGCATGCAAATGCGAGTAGATAAATAGGGACCACCTCAGTGGGAAGGTAACAGCGTTCCGTTTCTAAGTCACACTGGCCATGTGACCACGGAATATTGTCTTTGGACAAAACGCTGGCTCTATGGCTTGGAAAAGGGGATGAGCACCGCCCCCTAGAGTCGGACACGACTGGACAAAAATTGTCAAGGGGAACCTTTACCTTTACCTTTAGACCAATAATGTAAGTATTCTGCACCATTGGCACTGAATCTTTGTAAACAACAATGCTGACTTTCTGTTTATTCACCATCTTTTTAAACAACAGCAAAAATTACATGAGCAAAAATGTTCCCCCCAAAATCTATTGATTTTTCCCACTGGAGTACCTTTTGCTGCAGCTGATAAAAATATTGTGTACCATGATGCAGAGAGTAGAAGTAGTTTGTCAGTAACCAGGCCCCATTCAGGGTGATCCGTGGAACTCTCAATGGGATCAAGAAATACAATTGTACAATAAGCACTGCAGTTGAGCCTAGCCATGTTGGTAACTGTACAGCTAGCCTTTCATTTAATGCAGATGCTATTGAGCCAAGATTTTCTTTTGTGGCTATGCAAATGGCATGACTTTTGGAGGCAAATTGCTTCAAATTAACAAGTCACCATAAACATAATCTTTTGCATGCTGTATTATCTTATGCATCTTTTGCACATGCATCATCTTTTGCATGAAACATGTAATGTCTATGGTGATTTCCTAACTTGAAGCAATTCACCTCCAAATGGTATGCCATTTGTATAATAACTAGATAAGAGAATTTTGACATTTGATACCTTAAAATAGTCCAGTACTCATTCAATTCAGTGTTTTGGCTGGTTATTTTACTCATGGTGCAAGGATGTTAAACCAAAGAGCCTTCCTTCCTCAGCCCCTAATTCTTTACTTAAAATATATGAAAAGTTTATTAAAGTACTGTATTCTTCCTATTGTATAGGCCCCATTATATACCTGCCAATCTCAAAAAATATAGGTCTTTCCTTTTAGAAAGGAAAGCAGATTAGATCATTGGTTAATACACAAGACACCTGAACAAAAATGTGAACACAAAAATATGCTTAATAGATGCACAATGCAAATGCATTTAATAATTGCTTTGATAAGAAGATTCTCTTCAATAGCTCACATACTCATGTAACTATTCTTCAGTAATCTTTGTCTTTTGTTATGCACTATCACTTAAATAGGCCAATTAATTTTTAAGTGCCTACTCACACACAATTAACTTTCAGTAAAATTGATGGTTAGAATAGATTTATATATATGAATAGACATATATGAAGAGCAGCCAACTATGCTGAAACCCAGAAATAGGCAGCACACTCAGATACATACAAGAATCTGAAGGTGTTTAAGCTGTCAATATCTCAATTTTTTCATGTGCCAGGGCGTATCAGAATGTCTTTGTTCTTTTATTATTTATTATCATATATAATAAGACACAATATAATCCAAGACACAAATAGCAACACATTTTCGTTATATTTGATAAGTGATATTATAAGTGATATTATGGAACTGTTATCAGGCTCCTTCTCTATATGGTCACTGTTACCTACTCATGGTCCGTTCATGGATTGCTGCCTTGTCGTGGAGAAGGGTTTGAGCAATTCAGAGAAACTATGGGCTATGCCGTGCAGGGACAACCCAAGACAGACCATAGTGGAGAGTTCTGACTAAACGCAATCCACCTGGAGGAGAAACTGGCAAGCCACTCCAGTATCTTTGCCAAGAAAACTCCATGGACAGAAACAAAAGGCTAAAAGATATGACACTAGAAGATGGGCCCTCAGGTTGAAAGGTGTCCAACATGCTACTGAGGAAGAGCACTGGACAAGGACAAGTAGCTCCAGACCTAATGAAGTGGTTGGGCCAAAGCTGAAAGGATGCTCAGCTGTGGACATGCCTGGAAGTGAAAGGAAAGTCCGATGCTGCAAAGAAAAATACTGCATAGGAACCTGGAAAGTAAGATCTATGAACCTTGGTAAGCAGGATGTGGTCAAACAGGAGATGGCAAGAATAAACATCGACATCCTGGGCATCAGTGAACTAAAATGGACGGGAATAGGTGAATTCAATTCAGACAATTATCAATTATCAAGATACAAATATAGTCCAGAACACAAAAGATTTATCAATATGGAATGGGTTCAAAGCAATCAAAAACTCAAATCCAAGTTATCTATATAGAATCCCAAGATCAGGAATTTCCATTATCTTTGTGCCAATATCAACTCTGCATGTGAAATTCAGATGGCTGCACAGGTGCATGCCTGATCATATCAGAAAGGGTTGCTTTGATGCCCCTTAAACAAACCCTTCAACAAAACCCCAAAGGTACCCTACAGCTGAATCAAAAAGACTCAAATTGAGCACAGGTCTGATTCAGGCTGGAGTGCATGTCATTGCATGTTGTGTGTTCGCCAGGAAATAGATTGCATTGGACCATTCCACAAGCGGTCCAAATTATCATCTATTTCCCCATATGATCACACCTTGAGACTTACAATTTTCATGTGGAGCAGGTTGCAGGTTCTTTTCAGTACTGAAATGAATCTGCAACCTTTGCTCATGCAGGAAGAAACTGCCCATTCACTGCAGATCCCTCCCCCCGCCCCACCCCGTTCTATCCTAGGAAGTTTTACTATTGTACTGTTTGGGCTGAGATATTCCGTATAGCAGAGATTACACTCATTTCATAATAAATGTTAATAGAATTGGGAGATGCACTCACAAAAAGGCTACATTCTCAACACTATCTTGAACATGAAATGCAACATACAAGGCAATTCAAGTGGAAGGATAGAAAGGAAGCACAAATGCGACTCCAAATACAGAAAATATTGATATAAGCCCACTTTTAAATTCTTTAGTGAGGCATAAATAAAAGGCCTACGGTGAACTGTTGCTGAAACTCCTAGTTCCCATGGAGATGTACCTTCTGTGCATAGACTTGTAAATAGCAATACAGGTCGGAGGGGGCTTTAACCAGAGATATGAAGCACACACAGCAAACGTGTTGGAAAATTTAATCAATTGCATGCAAACCCCATTCTAACATGGGGTGTTAATGGGAGGGGTGCTTTCCCCGCCTAAAGTCTCAATCCCTTCACATTAACCAATTAACAAACCCACTGGTCTCCCAGAACTCAAAAACAGCCATCCCATAGCCTTTGTTTCAGACCACATGCCATTGAGATGACCAAGGGGATGGAGGTCTGAGCAAAATTCTCCGTAAAGAAATGGGTTCTCATATTAAGCCATGTAGGCTGAGATGTCCATATTTTTTACTATCTTTATTCTTCTTTTCTTCCTTTAACTTCTGGTCCTTTGTGATAACTGCAGAAAGTAAACAGAAAGTGCCTTCTCTGTGGCTGATTCTAGCTGAAGATCCACCTTTTCAGGGAGGCTTTTAACAATCATAACTGAGTCCCTGAATGCTGTGTTTCAGTTTTCTGAGATATTATTAGGAGAAAGAATAAAAAATTCATTACTTCAAGTGAACAGGTAAAACTGAACAAAACATGACTGCATTCAGATAGCAGACCTCAACAAGCTAACTAATTTTCAACAGACTGCAGAGAGGAAAAGGACTACAGAAAGGTCTCTCCCAGCCAAATCTACTAGAGGTAGCATGCAAGACTGCAAAAACTCCAAAAAATAAATGAATGTCATTCTTTTAACCTTGAAATTATGTCTGAGTGACTATTGTGCTGGTTATTGTACGAGAGATGAATCTTTTGGGAGAACTGCTCCTAAATTCTAGCTGTTACTCAGTGTCCTTCCACTGGGCAACAAAAAGGAATGAAATATATTACAAGACATCTGAACAAAAGTTACTATATTCTAAGATAGGAAGTACCGTATTTCCCTGTGTATAAGATGCCCCATGTATAAGACGCCTCCCCCTTTTTAAATCCAAAATTAAGAAATCTAAGTGGGACTTAGCAAGTGTAGGGGAAAAGGGATCAAAGCGCTGCAGGATTGCTTTGATCCCTGCTTTCTCCCTTCGTACTAAGCCCCGTGGGGCTTTAAAAAAGTACGGGGGAAAGGGATCAAAGCAATCCCACAACTACATGATTGTTTTGATCCCTTTCCCCCTTATGCAACCATGGGATTGCTTTGATTCTTTCCCCTATCCTTTTGTTAAGCCCCATGGGACTTAGCAAGCAGAGGGGAAAGCAGGGATCAACGCGATCTTGCAGCACTTTGATTCCTGCTTTGCTAAGGATTAGGAAGTGGAGGAGAAAGCAGGGATCAAAACCCTGCAGTAACAATTTGATCCCTGCTTTCCCTTCCACTTGTTTTTGTACTCTCCTCAGCTTACTTTAGTGTATAAGATGACCCTCAATTTTTAGTCTAAAATTTTTAGACAAAACTGTGGTCTTATACATGGAAAAATACGGTAGTTCCTTTATATTGGGGAATAGTTTGCTTAAGGAATTCCAGTTGAAAACTTGTTGGGCTTTGGGGTGTTACATTTTTGTCTTCTCGTTTCCCTCTTTCTTTGTGTAACATTGATTCTTTTTTCAGTTTTTTCAGCCTCTAGTTTGAGAGCATTTCACCAGACATTTCAGTTTTGAGTGAGAGCTTCCCAATTGACATGACTGCTATTAATGATATTAAATTCCATCAGCTTTCTTCGATGTGTCCTTCAATCATTTCTTTTCTCTACCATTCAGTCAAGGACATGCAACAAGTTCTTCACAGAAAATAAATTTTAAGAGATGGTTGTCCAGCATCCTAATTACATGCCAGTTCACTGAAGGCATCATGGCTATCATTGTTTCTAAAAATGCTTGCTACATGTATTTGCTCTGGGACTTCAATATCATGGAGTTTATTTTGCCATTTGATGTTGAGTATTCTCTGAAAACAGATAAGATGAAAGTGACTGAGATTTCTTGCATGGCATTTATTGATAGTCCAATGCTACAAGTATATTTACAAATAATGCAGGAAATGTTCTGGGACTGGGATGATCTGATTCACATTTTCCATTGACTACATAAAGTCAATGTAAATCAGCCTGGCATTTCCCCTCCCCCAATCTGCACTCTCTTTTTTTTTTTGTTCACTGCAGGGGCTTCTACCCTGGTTCCCCTAAAATAAGACCTAACCTGAAAATAAGCCCTAGTATGATTTTTCAGGATGCTCGTAATATAAGCCCTACCCCAAAAATAAGCCCTAATTAAGTGAAACCCCACCCTCCACCATAGTACAGCATTATGGAGCAACCAGAAGATAACATGACTGTATTTGAATACATGTAGGTTGTTGTACATGGAAAAAAATAAAACATCCCCTGATACGCCCTACTGCATTTTTGGAGCAAAAATTAATATAAGACCCTGTCTTATTTTCCATTGTACTTCTTTTGGAATTGCAAATGCTTAGAAGCCTTTAAAAGGGGATTGGACAGATTCCTGGAGGAAAAGTCCATCACAAGTTACAAACCATGATGGGGATGTATAATTTCCAAGCTCAAAATGCCAGATGCAGGGAAGGAGTATTAGGAGACAGGTATCTAGTTGTCTTGTCTGCTCCCAGAGGCATCTGGTGGGGCCACTGTGAGATACAGGAAGCTGGACGAGATGGGCCCTTGGCCTGATCCAACAGGGCTCTTCTGATATTCTTATGTATTTGCATCAGTTCAGGTGGTGTGATTACTTAAGCTGATGTGGAAGGATTTGCAGCAATTGCATCTATTCAGCTACAGCAGCAGTGAGAAAGGCAGGGCAGTGAGGAAACTGGCTGCCATTTGAATTCTCTCCTCCCCACATATTGTGCCTGGATTTGCTTTCATAGTACAGTACCTTCCTCCTTTCCATCCTTCCTTCCTTTCTTTGCTGTCCTAGCGCTAGGGCAGCTAGCTGACCAAAAAGAAAGAACAAGGAGTCAACAGAGAGAGAAGATGAAAATTTAAAATAGCTCTGATCTAACCATGCTTCCTGCAAATCTGGACAGCCAGATCAGAGCTATTTTAAGGCTAAGAAGGGAAGGGAAGAGGAAAACAGTCCCAGGCACCAGGTTTCAAGAGGAGATTATTCAAATGATGAAGAGACTGCAAACAAGGCTGATTTCTTCCGCTCCTGTGGGGTTGGCTGAAGAAAATTAACATGGAGAAACCCAACATCTCAGGTATGACATCACAATGGATCAATTCACATTTTCCCACTGCACTTCAAATCTCCAATCTATGAAGCAGAAAGAACAGAACAGCTTTGTACATGCTCAGCTTAATGAAAAGATCGATTCAGTTCTGATTCCACAAAGAGGATCAAAGACAGTGCTGGGTTTAGAGATCTGTGAGGCCATTTCATCCTCAATGACAATGCAGTGGCAGACGGTACTTCTAAGATACATGAACTTATTCCATTGTAGAAAGGGGGGTCTTCATATACTTTCAGAACTGGTTCCTCATAAACTACACCAAGAGTGGATTGGGACATCACCATCTTACTAGAATTGATCTTCAAGCTGAAATTGTTACAGGCAGAGAAAAACAGATCAAGACTTCTTTGCATATCCAAAAGTGTAGTTGTAATAAGAATGTAATAATTGACGAACAAGAGCTCATGCAATGTGCAAAATGAGCGATGGCCAACGTTTCCTATAATCTTCTGCTAGTGTTGGGTTGGGGCCCCACTGGGTTGCCATGGGGCTTTTGGCCATGACCAAAAGCCAATGGACATCAACACTGGCTTGGCTGTGCAGCACTTAGAGGGAATGTTGGCTATGACCTAAACACACCATAGATTAAGCAATCCAAATGTACATGCCTTTATTCAGACCACTAAAAATCAAATATTAAACACAAGCTTTCATGAATAAAATTCACTTCCTCAGACTTAAGAGTAGAGACATTATGAATGAAAGCCCCAATATGATCATGGCAGAGATGATTCACCAGGAACATTGCTTAAAGTGAGTTAAGAGCTAGTTTCAACCAGTTTAGGGGAGGGTGTTTTTAAATGCATTTGGTTGTAATTCTCCACTCAGCCTCCAGGATAGGAGCTAGCTCCTGAATATACTCTCCTCCCAACCCGCACAACTCATATTGCCTGTTTGGAAATCAGTTTCCTTATTGGAAGTGTGTGTGCGGGAGGGGTGGGGTGTGGAAGAGAAAACCCACACAGACACTTGGCTATCCCCATCCAAAAGCTGGGATAAATTTTGTTTAACTCACCTGATAGTATGTAGCCAATCCTGCCAAATTAATTCCAAATTATTATGTTGCTTTGCAAGTAGATGTTATTCTGATATTATTTTGACTTCATCCAGCTTGATGAAGTCTAAAGTCTATCAGTCCATGTATTTCCCTTGGTGTTGCCAAGATGCCTAGGTCAATCCCCAAGTTTTCCTCCCTGTAGGCATCCCACAGCATCACAGAAAAGATAAGACTGAAACAAGCTGGAGCAAAACCACATCTCCGTTTCACATCATTTGGAACATTTAAAGAGCAGTTTTCCAGTACAACCCCCCCCCCCCAATGAGTTTCAATAGCTAAAGAGAACTATAGATACTGTGGTTCGCACAGTATGTTTGTCACCCAAACAGATGTTTGGTGCTTCAAAACCAGCCTCCTCCCTTGGCTGCCCACTCAAGAGGCAGCACCCAGAGGAGGCGGGGCAGGGAAGCCAGGCAGCTGCCTCTGAGTGGGGAACTGTCAGAGAAGGTAGGACTTTGAAGTGCTTAATAAAGATAACGTTAAGCCAATAAACGAATTGGCGCAAACCACCAAAGCCCATCTCTTGTTAGAACCAAAGTGTCCTGAATCCTAATCTATCACTCTGTATGCTGCATCACGCTGGCAACTCATTTATAATTTAGGTAAAGGTAAAGGTTCCCCTTTACAATTTTTGTCCAGTTGTGTTCAACTCTAGGGGGCGGTGCTCATCCCCGTTTCCAAGCCATAGAGCCAGCGTTTTGTCCGAAGACAATCTTCCGTGTTCACATGGCCAGTGCGACTTAGACACGGAACTCTGTTACCTTCCCACCGAGGTGGTCCCTATTTATCTACTCGTATTTGCATGCTTTCGAACCGCTAGGTTGGAGGGAGCTGGGACAAAGCAATGGGAGCTCACTCCATTGCGTGGATTCGATCTTACGACTGCTTGGTCTTCTGATCCTGCAGCACAGGCTTCTGCAGTTTAGCATGCAGCACCACCACGTCCCTCCATTTATAACTTAGGAGTCCAAACAAACATTTATATGTTTGCAAGAGAAGGGAAAGAAGAAACAACAACCCCGAAACGGCCACTTTCAAGCAAGCCGTGTCATGAGGGATTAGCAATATACTGTACAAACAAAGTTCAGTTCTGCTTCAAGTTGCCAGGAACGAAATGCTGGAGACCTATAGCAGGCCTTTTGCACCAATTTTCCCGGGGGATTAAATCTTTACTGAAATATGGATATAAACCACTAATGGCCATTTTCATTTTGAAGGCCGAATTCTAGATCAGCATTAACTGCCATGCTCCCTCTTGGCTGTAGCTGAAGAAATTCAGTTAGAGGAAGTGCAAAGATACTTGAATGGGAACTGCATAGTGTCCCTTTATAAAAGTCTGTCTTTCTGTCTGAACGGCTTAAACAGTTGATATTAAAAAGCAACAAAGTGGAGCACTTGTTCCATATATTTTAAAGCTTTTTTTCTTTGATGCGATATGTGATTTGATATGTCAACCTTCCTTGAGTTTAGTTCTAGTCTTTTGGGTTGATAAAAATCCACAGAAAACAGTATGTTTTGCTATTATCTTGAAGTTATTTTTCTGGGCCACAATCTAGTCAGACCTAAGTACAGTACTTTTTAGTAGCTTTTGATTTAGGTGACAGAGTTAAGGATGTGTTTAATTCTTTTTTTAATCAATGATAATGAAAAGCATTAAGCATTGACTATATTGTGCCTGTTAGTTACAGTCCACTAAAAGTTCAACATCAAAGAAAGAAAATATAAATTGGCATTAGTTACACACAGGGTATGAAGTCTAAAATCATTAGACTTCCAAGATAATGTGGAAAAGATGGGCTAATTGCGGCAGAGGTTCTTTCACCTTCCAGAGCAGGAAAATTAGTTTACATCTTTTGTGATAAGTCTTCAGAACATCAAGGTGGGATTCCTTTTTAACGTTTCATTTCTTTAAGGAAAGGGTGGTCTTTCAGCACTAGCATGCTTTCTCTATCTCCCCCCACCCCAGCAACTGTGGGGATTGGAGGGGATTTGGATCTGCAGACAAGATATTACTGCTGCATAAGGTTATTTTTCAGTATCTTTCTCCTCCACCTGACTCTGTGAGTATACCTATGTAAGTACATTGTCCTTATCTTGGACAGCTCAGTGATTTCGGGTTAGCAGTCCGATTCCCCGCTTTGCCTCCTTGACAGGGGCCGCAGGCAAAGAGTTAAGGGCCCGTTCCAGCTCTGCAGTGCTAAGATGATGTTGTGGGTGATGATTTCTTCAGTATTTCAACGTGACTATTCTGAACGGTGTTTCGATCGTCTTCTTCAGGTATCGTGATGTGTCAAGGTCTGGAAATGCTTGCGTTCTTTGCCCGTATCTTTCCACAGTGGAAGATGGAAGATGGCGAGACTTTCATTCCCGGACGACTCTCTGAAGGGAAATGTTATTTTGTTTATTTTTTGGAGTCCCTTCTCCTTCTCCTTTTATACGTTCACATGTTCTTCTCCCAACAAGAAAAGCCAAAGCAAGCGTTCGTGTCTGTCCGCCGTCGTGCAGGGCGAGTGGAGTGCGGGGCCGCCGCTGGACGTCCACCGGCAATGAATGGCCTTCCCGGTGCGAAGAAGCGGTGGGCGTGTCGATGCCTCCCCAGGGCCTCCCCCGAGCGTGTCTTCGGTCCCTTCACCCCCCGACGGCCGCGTTGCCGAGGTAGCTGGCTGGGTGACTCATCCGGCCTCTGAATGGCAGGTCTGGGCTTTATAACGGCGGGAGCGGCCTCAGCTCGACTTCTGCTGCTCCTCCTCACGGTGGCGGCGGCGGCGGCGGCGGCGACTGCCCTGAGGGAGACCCCCCGGACTTGAGGCTCGCTTACCGCCCGGGCAAGCCGCAGAGGGAGCCCCGGGGACCGAAAGCGGGAGCCATGCGGAGCCTGCGCTGCGCTCCCCTCCTCTTCCTCCTGCTGTCGGCGGGAGACGCTGCGGTCATCACCGGGGTGAGAGAGGCCACCTCGCCGGGCACGGGAAGCTCCCTTCGCCGGCATGGCAGCACTCCCACGTCCACAGGGACGAAAAACCTGCGTGTCCGTCCGTGTGCATGTGTGTGTGCATGTGTGTGTGTGTTCGCGCGTCTGTTCCGTCCGTGCCTTTGAGTCTGACGGCTATTTTGGCGGGAAACTCAGGAAGGGCTGCAAGCGCCGGCCGGTGTGTCGAGGCAGGTTGGCTTGGCGGGTGGCGCGCTTGGAGGGCAACCCGGAGCCAGCGCCGGGAGCAGGGAAGGGGCAGCTCCTGGGAGCGGCAGGGAACGGCGACGCGGGCGCCCCTTCCTCTTCTTGCGCGTGTGCGGGGAAGGGGGGCGCGCTATGGGGAGGGGACATCCCGTTGGCAAGGTGGGTTCCTATAGAAAGAAGACCGGGGAAGGGGGGCCAGAGCTCCGGCTCTGTTTCCTGGCATCCCCGGTGTCCCTGTTGGGCGAAGGGGTTGTGGCTTGTTTTAGGAGTTTCCCTCGGGAGAGGGGGCGGAAATCACTCAATGACGCCGTTTTTAGGAATGGGGGGTGGTGGATCCGGCTGGGAGAGGTGGGAGCGCCCGAACCGACCCCAATTCTTGTGGGCGTCTGTGGGATAACAAAAGAGGCGGGAAGTGGCACAGAAAACGCTGTGGGAGACGACCGGTGACCCACCCACCCCCACCGCACCCCTGGAGGTTTGGGGTACTTTACAGACCCGGGAATCATTTGCAAAGGACGGGGAGAGAACAAGAGGGGAAGGCAAGTGGAGAGTTTTCTGGCCGCGGGAAGCATGCAAAGGGCCCGCATCCCCTTAGTTACTGAGACACCGTAATGTTCTCTTTCTAGGGGGTGCTTCCATATTTTTAGAGAGGGGGCAGAAAGGGCGGCTCCCTTCTGCCTGTCCCGGAGTGAGTTTGGAATTACCTGCCTCGGCGCTGCCCTCACCTTTCAGTGGCTGCGGAGTCAGAGGTTGGGAGTTCGATTCCCCCCCACCCACCAAGCCTCCTTGACAGGAGCTGGACTCGATGATCCAGAGGGTCCCTTCCAGCACTGCAGTTCTAAGAATACTATTATTAAATTCACTTTCCCCCCCCCCCCGCGCGCGATTTGGACGCTGAAGTGCTGGAAGTTCAAACCAAGCTGGGCTTCGCGCTGCAGTCCCGCTGGCTTTATAGTAGGGAGCAGGGAATGAGCACACATGGGCACCACTGAGAGTCTGAGCAGACATGGCAGAAGTGCAGTGTTAATATCCTGGTCTAATAGCCTAAACGTGGAAATTTTCTTTCTAAGGCTAACCATCTCTTCGACACCCCCTCGAGGGCAATGTTCACTGAGCTCTCTGAGAGATTCTGTCATGGGGGAATCCCTTCCCCTTAGTTTAGGACACAGAGGTGTAAAATGGTTTGCAGCTCTTTCCTTGTTGCCCTGCAGATAAACTTTTAGCTAACCGCTTCTGTGCGCAAACGGGGGGTGGGGGGGGGAGCAACCACTTGAACTTCAGTTTGAAATGTTTTGAATTTTAAAATTTAGATATTTTCATCATGCATTTGTCAATGCATGCAGAAACAAACAAACAAAAAACCCTACAATTATTTGCACTGGTCTCCTTGAAAAAGACAGCCTACAATCTTTTAGCTTTTTAACTATTCCCTGATCCTTCCTCTACTAAAAATTCTGCCATTAAATAAGCAATAATTTGAGAGTAATTTAAAATATCTTCAGATATATTTTAAGAATTTATGTATTGAACTTTTATATTGCCCATATTAACCACCTTTTCACCTTTGTCTTTTGTTCATTTTATATTCTATTGTGCTTTTGATCATGAATCCTCAGACATGTTTCCCATTACCACCACACTGGTATTTATTTCCATTGTTCAGTAAGAAGGAGATCATTTTTAAGGTCAATCTAGTAATAGGAAGGAAGGAAGGAAGGAAGGAAGGAAGGAAGGAAGGAAGGAAGGAAGGAAGGAAGGAAGGAAGGAAGGAAGGAAGGAAGGAAGGAAGATACAGGAATGGGTCAGAGGAGGATGTACACGACATTTAGTGCCTCAGAAACATACTGGGCAGAGTTTATTTATTTACCATTCCATTTTCATACTGCCAATTAGTGGAAAGCACTGCTCTGGGCAGAAAACAAACAAAGTAAGCACAAATTATATAGCAATAAAAGTAAATAATAAACAAAAAAAGATAAGAGCAAACAGGTCAACAAAACAGAATAAAAACAACAAGCCAAGAACAGACAGGCAGGACAGTGTTGGCAGATATATGAAACGATGCCCATAAAAACTTCTTTTAAAAGTCCCATTTTAAGTAGCCTCTTTAGGGAATCAAGTACGACTGTAGTACAACCTATTCAGATTCTTTCCCACCATCCTCTACTGCTTGACTAGCAACTGCAGGCAAGCTCAGTAAGAACAAAGGATTCCATGATCATTTCACATGTGGTTCTTCCACTCAGTATGATTTCTATGTTGCTGTATCACTATAAGAGAGTCTCTGAAATCTACTGTATCTAACACATGAATGAGTGCCACCAGCAACATTAAAGAAATAATAGAATAACAACACAATAATACAGGGTAGAGGGGAATACCCGTTTAATTTAATATATAGGGAGAAATGTTAAGTACACATTTTAAACTGCATTATTCAGCAGAAGCATCTGCTGCATAAATAAAGCTAGACAGAATATATGTGCTGATTTCCAAATAAAACATTGCAGCTGAGTGTTTATTAGATCAGGCTATAGTTTAAACTAAAAAAATAACTACTATCAGTAGTATTTGGTGATTTTAAATTGTACAGTATGTGTGTTTTGTTTTTTTAATGGTGAAATCATTGATTGAATCCCTCTTTCTGCAGAGGAGCTTGGAAACCAACCACACTATTAAATGCATTCACTGCACTGCTGTTTCAAGTCTTTAAAACTGTAATAGTGAGAAGGGGGAGGTTATTTAGCATGCAGGAAGAGGAGAGACCTCCCCCTTGTCTCAGAACTCTGATGCTAACAAAACTGCCTCCTTGTTTGGCACCAATGGGTCCTTTCATCTCTTCTTAACTGAAGGAGAGGGTGGAAATCTGTCGCCTTCTCAGCTGGTTAGAAAAGATTTTCATCCCTAATCTTGTAAAAACTTCCATCATGTAAAATTACTTGGTGATATAGGATCTGTACTATGGTTGCTAGGAGAGGACAGAAGCAAGAACAGCTGGGATATGACTGCACCCCCTCTGTGCCATAATATTTTGAAGGGCTATTTTGGACTTAATGAAACCGTGAAGCAAAGGTACAGTGCATACAATGGAAAAACATACACCTTTTGAAAATAGAAAAAAAGGGGGAGAGCTGGGAGTTAGCAAAGATAACTTGGTTTCTATCACTAGAAACCAAGGTCAAAACCTTTATTTATTTATTTATTTATTTATTTATTTATTTATTTATTTATTTATTTATTTATTTAAACTTATTTTATTTAAACTTATTTTATTTATTTAACTTATATGCCGCCCACTCTACCCAAAGATCTCTGGGCGGCTTACAACAATTAAAATTCAATTAAAATACAATAAAAGATAAAATGATTAAAATACAATTAAGATAGATACTTTACAAATTGCCATCGGGACCCCCAGGGGCAGAAAATCAGCTCATTTGAAATGTGGTGTCGGAGGACAACCATACAGATATGAAAAACAGCAAGAAAATCAGAAAAGTGTGTGCTCATTCAAGTCAAGCCTGAACTCTCACTACAGCAAAAATGAGTAAACAGGCTTTCCTAGCATGTACATACAATGAGAATACAGAACTGACAAGAAAAAACATTGCTGGGGAAAGTGGAAGGAAAGACTGTAGGTAAAAAGCCAAATATGAGACAGATTGTTTCCGCAAAGGAAATCATAGCTGTAAGATTGCAGACCTGAGCAGAACTTGCTGGAAAAAACAATATCACTAGGAGGAGTGTGCCATAGGAAGAGAGAACAACCTAAAGAGTTGTTGTGGTTTGCAAGATTTGAGCAGATCTGTTAATGACATTTTGGAGGTTTCAGAAGTGACTTGAGGGCACATAACATATTTGGATGTTTTTTTCCTTAATTGCCAGCCAACTGTACAATGAATGATAGGTGGAATGGTTGAAACTCTGACAGGATATAGAAACCAAAGCTCTGCTAACCTCAAGTAAGACCGTCCCCAGCCACAAAGCATAACACAGTACGTAATTTCATAGCTTAAAATGAGTGGGCTTCTGAAAATTTGTTCTCTGTTCTTTTTTACAACCTGATACAGAATCCCTTTGCCAGCCTCCAATGCCTGTTTACTGTAGCTGGGAAGGAATTAAAAAATTCTCCTCCTGAGAATCTGCTCATTGAGTCTTACAAGTCTGTTTATTTATGATGTTGTTATTCAGCAGAATCTTATAGTGGGCAGCAATAAATATAATGAAGCCCCCAAATAATATGACAACACAATTCCCCGTATATCTGCCCATAACTTCTGTGGGACTTTCTCCCCATTATGTGTCTATAGAGTTGAAACTAAATTTGTAGATTTTACCAAGGCATTTGCACAACATGGCCAGCCTCCCTCCCATTCCATAGCTCTGCCAGTGCAGTGAGAGTAATGTCACTGACAGTGGCAGTTTGCTGCTAATTCAGGAGTTCCTGCTTTGATCTGGAGTTGCTTACAATTTAATCTCTTTGCACACAAGTTGTGTATAACCCAAACTCAAAGCAGAAATTCTTGAATTAGTGGCAATCTGCTGGTGGTGGTGGCATTATTGCCATTACACTGGAAGGGCTGTGGATTCAAATGCTAGCCAGTGTATTGAAAAATGACTTTCTCATTCACCTCGTTCACATCACCACTCCTCAGGTGACTCTCATTATCACTGTTTTCAAAATGTACTTTTTCCTCACTGTACATTTTGGTTTAAGATGTATTTTAAGTCTTTAATTACTATGCAGTGAAACAATATGTAGTCATTTGTCATATTTGTCATTCTAGAGAGCTATGACAGCTGTAAAGTAAACATGCACTTTTTAAAAAAGGCTCTCTATTAGAAAACCATAAGTCGAACAGGCTGAGAAAGGTTTTTGTCCCTCCCCCCTTTCCCCCTTACCCCTTGGAGACCTATTGTACCACTGCCTGTGTAAGAGATCTTTTGTGGCAAATAGTTGGCTTGTTATCATCTCATAAAACTAAAAAAATTCTAAATACTGTAATTTGGTTAATGTCAGCAATGTACCCTACCTTACACCAAGACTCACCTCATGCAAATGCCATCTGCTATACTTTTTTATGATTTAAAAGCTAATCTGAAAACTATCACCATAGATATTTCACTAGAAATAGTCACTGACCCATATCCTTATTCTGTTTGGTCTTAATAGAAATAAAATAATAGAACACATCATAACCCCTCCATTTATTCCAATAGGATACATGTGACTCAAAAAAGGAGTTCAGCGCTGATAAAATAAATAGCAAAATATTAAATAATAAAAAGCTTGCCCAACAAACCTAAACTGCTGTGTTTAGGAATTTTGTATTTAAAGGGCAAATAGGTTTATGGCTGCTCAGATATTTTACTCCAAATGTGCAGTTTCCTTGCATGAGCAAAGCTTCTTCTGTAAAATAGATACGTAAATAAGGATAATGCAGGCTTTTGGTTGTATGAGAAGGTAATCAAACAGCCTTCATAACTTGCTATATCTAATGTTGTACTATCTTCTGTTATATTTAAGGCTTGTGAGAGAGATCTGCAGTGTGGTGGAGGGATGTGCTGTGCAGTTAGTCTCTGGATTCGGAGTCTTCGAATGTGCACTCCAATGGGCCACTTGGGTGAAGACTGTCATCCCTTGAGTCATAAAGTGAGTGCGTTATTCTGGTACCTTGTACAATAGTGTAACTGACGGGGTAGAAGGAAATACGAATATATTTTCTTGCAAGTCAAACCGCATAAACTATTATCCATTGCAAAAGTGCAGGAACATATACGTTGCCCAGGAAGTTATCTTTTTATGGAAATAACGTCATAAGGACATACGCAAGTAAATTTATTACTGTCAGTATTATTCCATTAAAAATCTAAAGTTTAAAAAGGTTTATTTCTTTCTTTTGCAGTACAGAAGATATCAGTATTTTGCATATAATGCTTGCTTTTGTCTTACATAATCTTGGTTTTGATTTGTTGAGTATTTTTTTTACCCTATGGGCAAATTGTTAAGATATTCAAAGCTCCTCATTTTGTCCATCCAGGAAGAGAAGACAGACTGCTCCTTTTTAACTATATATGTGCAAAATCAAATTTGAAGTTCCACACTGCTTAAATACTAGAGGTTTTGTTATAAACTTGATGATCTTTATTTTCTTACTGTCCCTATTACCACACTCTGAACTATGATTTCAGTCTGTTAACACTGTGTCCTGTAAACATGGGTGAAGCTTCCTTTTCAAATACCTAAAGGTACACAAAATAACAAAAATGGATTTTCCATAGGATGGCAGCAGTTCAATCAGCAATTTCTTTTCTTGGATCCAGACTATGTTTGTTGTAATTAACTTCTGCTGAAATCAGTGAGACCGATTGAATCACTGATTGCAATGGGGTCTGCATTTAACTAACTTGCTTTTGATCCAAGAGCCAGCATAGCATAGTGAACAGAGTGTTGGACTAGTTTTCAGGAGACCAAGGTTCAAAACCCTGCTTGGCACTGAAATTCACGGGGGGGGGGGGTGTGTGCAACGGGAAACCACTCCTAAAACACCTCACATGCCTTGGAAACTCTGTTAGCTTTGCAAGTTGGAAACAACTTGACAGCCTATAAAAATAACAGGACAACAAAGGAGCACAGCATCTCGTAAGAGATAACTAAGCCAATTAAAATAACTTATGAACTTCTTTATATACCTTAAGCACCACATTGTGGACCTTCCAAGATTATCTGCCAAACAAACTTTGAGTTCCCTTGAAAATTCATGAAGAAAAGAGTAGTTTCTGGCCCCCTCCCTTCACACAACTAAAGTAATTTTACAGTTAGCTCAGTAACAGGGAACAAACTGATCTGGCCTTGAAGTTTGCCCAGAAGATAAACTGCAGATCGTACTCCCATTCCTCTGAATCTGCCCTCACCTTCTACCTACCAAAAGTTGTTCCCAGGCACTGACAGAAAGCCTGAATTTGTCCAGAGAGGTGCACAACCCATTTTCTTCAATTTCTCATGTTTTTTTACGTCTACAAGAGTATTCTACATAGAAACATATTTAAACATTTCACAAATAAAATATTTTGAGATGTTCTATAAAGATATGTTGGAGATATCTCTATACATATAGTTTGGGGGGGCGCTCTATGTATATCTGTGCATTTATTTATTTGATGCCCCATGTATCATGAGGAGCATTGGCTCTATAGGGTAGAACTCCAACTAATAGATTCAAACTACAAGAAGGGAGATCATGACTAAACATTAGGAAGAATGTTCTTACTAAGAAGTATTCAGCAACAAAACAGAAGACAGATTTGCCTTTATGGTAGGTTTTTAAAGAGTTTTGATGGCCACCTGTTAGGGATGCATTGGCTTTGAAGTCCTGCATTGGCAGGGGATTAGATTACTCTTAAGATGCACTCCAACTGTATGGTTCTGTGATAACAAGGTTTTAAGACCTTTAATAAGAGTTCAATTCCCCATTGTGCCTCCTTGACAGGGGCTGAGCCCGATGATCCGTAGGGTCCTTTCCAGCTCTGCAGTTCTAAGATGATGATTATGATAACACAGGAGAAGGCCCAGGATCTGGAGCTCCCTCCATGGGAAACCAGGCTGGTCCCTCCCTACTATTCCTCAGCCAGCAGCTAAAGATCTTTCTTCTCAGGCAGGTTTTTAATATGAAAACTGCACCTGAAGAAGGAATTTTTAAGGGGAGAGATGTATTATCATCTTTTTAAATGTATTTTTTAAATTGTTTTAAAGGGCAGCAAATATTTGATTGGATTCTGGGCACCAAATATTTAATGTTTAAATATATAATACAGGAAAAGATGTACTGGATCTGTAAAGGAGATTGAGGATGTTGTTCAGATTCCTCATGAATCAGTGTGATAACAATGTTGATTACTATAGGAACTGGCGCTCCCTGTTGTGGAATGTTTTGCTTGTCTCCATGTCTTTCATCTTTACATATTTCTTTCCAGATCCCATTTCATGGAAGGAGACTACATCACACTTGTCCTTGTGTGCCTAACCTGGCTTGTATTCAGATATCTCCTAGCAAATACAAATGTTTGCCAGACTTCAATGCTGAAGATGCCTTCTTCTAGCGGAAGCATGATGAAGGATTCTGTGCCATTATTTATTTTTACTACTAGGGACCCTGTCTCTTAATTATGATGGAAGCTGTTTGCCAGAAGGAATTGTCTAACATACTTTCTCTCCTTGTCAACATTGTTTAATCAAGATACTGTATCATAGTTTATTTTTTAATAGTATAATGGTTCCAGTTAGATAATTATGAAGCATTCTGCACATTTTACCAGTGCAAGAAAAGTTCAGCTGTACAAGTTGTGATGGGTTAGACTGAAAACAGGCTATCAGCCATATAATACACCTCATTAGGCAATGCATAAACCTCCTGATTTTGCTAATTGCAAAAACAGGCAGTATCTGGAAACTGTTAGGCCTTACTTCATATTAAGTGGATTATATTTGGCTTAACGGGTTACAAACTGTGAAGGCAGTTTTAAGGGGATATTATGATTAACTCCTCTCTCCTAAAATATGGTCACATGTATACTCCTGCAAATCATTTAGAACACTAGACATTAAGAAGTGTCAAATTAGTTTGTATAAACTGGACCAAGATTTTTATGGATCTACTAAGCTAGACTGAGAATATTTTGTACTGCAATTATAGTTATATTCTTTAAATAAGGGATGGAACCTTCAGACTAGCAGCAAAATTTGATCTGCTCAGCTGGTCAGTCCAGTTGTGAAATCTCAGGATAAATGTCCTCCTGAAGCTCCATCTCTTTCCAAATGAGAATTGGCAGGAGACCCACTGAGCTATAGCTGAATATGATTTGCTCCTCCCTTTCCTCCACTACAGCTCAGTGAATCTCCTGCCTTTTCTCATTTGGGAAGAGACAGAGTTTCAGGAGGACATTTATCATTAGATCCCACAGCCAGATTGACCAGCCAAGTAGATCAAATGTTGCTAACAGTCTAAAGCAGGGGTCTTCAAACTACGGCCCGTGGGCCACATCTGGCCCGCATTGCTGTTTTGTCTGGCCAGTTCCCTTCAGCCCATGTGTGCATGCTGGCGGGGGGGGTGCGGCTGGGCACACGTACGCATGTGTGTGCGCACACATTCCTGTTCCTTCGGCCCTCAAAAACTTTGAAAATATCCGGTGTGGCGCTCACTATAAAACATTTGGAGACCCGTGGTCTAGAGGTTCCATCGCTTATTTATAGAATCTAACAATTAGGCAATGGTGAAATCCTGTTAGCAGAGCTGCGTGTTGTAAATGCTCTTGATGTCATCAACAGGCAATGTTAATATTAAATTAATTAAATTTAATGTTTCCTATCCAACCCCTTTTGGGTTCCAAGGCACCCTATAGATCTCTTTCAATCTGGGAAGCCTTTGGGAGCCTTGGGGGCAGTGGGGAGAGAGACTTTTATAACTGAAAATTGCAGCTGTCAATCCCACAGCAAGAATTAGGAACTATGTTGACCATTTTTAAGTATTAAAGACTATCCCCACCCCCACGACGGGGAGGGTAGGAACTTTAAATTAAATTAAAGATTAACTCTCCCTGCTGATAACATCATCAGAATTTACAACACAGTTCAGAGTAGGTCTTTGGTCTAGATAGGTGGGATATGTCTAATAAATAAATAAAATAAAGTTCAGTCAACAGGATTTGAGACTGTGATATATAAAAGGAGAAAAGAATGTTCTGAGTTTCACCTGGCAGATGTTAGCTACTTGTCTGAAATTAAATGTTTGAAGAGGACTTTATATGTTTGTAAAAATCAGATAGTCTTTTGAGTTGAAGTACCTGATTTGTTATGTAAATATATTAATATTGCTATGCAAAAAACCTGTATGAGAATAATAGTATTATATATCGTTTAAGATTATGTTAGGGTCTATAGTCTTTGTGTTTCAGTTCATGACAGTTACTACCAACACTGAAGTAAGAGAAACCTAATTACAGCTCACAACAAAAATAAGCACTGCTGAAAATATCTAAAAACACTAACAAATTTGTCAAAGGCAACTTCTATAGAGTTTAAGATGTTTTTTGATATTCCAAGGTTCATTAAACCCCACATATAAAAGAAACAAAAGAATAACCCTATATATAGTATATTTAAAGCAAATCCCATTGAATACAATTGGGCTTACTATAAACTGTATATAGGATTGCACCTTATGGAGCTTTGTTCCATTCAGCTATCATTTCTCTTTTCCTCTTTTCCTCTATGTACTGCTTATTGTTAAAGCATATGTGTATTATTTAAATGAATAAAGCTTTTACTATATCATACATATTAATGTTAATGTTTTTAAAGTTTTGATATTGTTGTACGCCGCTCAGAGACCACGGGTAATGGCGCGGCTTTAAAATCTTGTAAATAAATAAATGCACAAGTTGCCTTGCAGAAACACCTGACCAAGGTTGTTTGATTAATCAAATGTGATAAATCCCCTGTGTCAATAACAGTTTTTATATGGAAATGAATAGTGCAAACTGTATGCACACAAGACAGGGGCAGCCATTTACCTATCTATATCTTAGTACTGGGCTATTATGAAGGAGTTTAAACTCTTTTTTAGCCAGGGTTACTAAGGGACCCATTTATACAATAAGCATAATTAAATGGAAGAAAATTTATTTGACTACAGTATATGATTTTTAGACTGCTGGCAGACAATTATAAGTTTGAATATTTCCAATTTTTATAAAAATACCTCCTACCTATTGAAAAGGAACATGCTGGAGGAGAGGCTGGGCTGAATCTTGGATGCTGATGTCTAAACTTACATTATCTCATTTCTGCCAGTCTTGAAACAGAGTCAGTTGCCAAGTGGCTTTGTTATAGCACATCAGGTATAGCTGTTTGATGTCCCTTGAATAACTATATAGATTAGCCTGCTGCTTAAAGAAATGTGTTCCCTAAATAAAAACATTTATTATATCTTTGTTTAGTAGTCTTTTAACTATCTTCACCTACAATGTATTGACTTAACGAAATAATGTAGTACATCCAGCAGAGTAATTCTTCAACTTGCAAAATGTAGCATTTCTAATATCATGTGAAGAGACACAGAAACATCAGTTTACAATAAACATTGTCATGTGGAGTATCAATACATTGGTTTTGGATTCACACAGCTACAAAAAAGAGTGTTTAGGCATGTTACATTTTATAGATCCTATTTTCTTCAAACTAAAATTACCTTTCATTAAATCAAAAGCTTTGTGGAATTCTAATCAAACCTTTAGCACATTATAGAAACAATAGTTTGCAGTGAGATTAGCAGATGCACTCACAAAGTATACTGCATGGTACATGTATGTAAGCATAGGAAGAAAAAGACAGGTTACTTACCTGTAACCATGGTTCTTCAAGCGGACCTCTGTGAATTCACACAAAAGGGTTGCAGTTTCACCGCATGCTCCACCCGCCTCAGCTCCCAGTTCCATTTATCCGCCACCATAACCTGAGTTTAAGCTAGATATGTTCAGTGACGGATAGTGGGGAGGCCTGGCGGGATGTGTGAATTCACAGAGGTCCACTCAAAGAAACATGGTTACAGGTAAGTAACCTATCTTTCTTCAGCGTGGCCTCTGTGAATGCACACAAAAGGGTGACTAGCATGCCCACATACCGGAAGGAGGGCCGTCACTGAAGGATGGATGTCAGCACAGCTCTCCCGAAGCCTGTCTCTCTTTTAGCCCTCAGGTCTAGTCTGTAGTGGGTTACGAAGGTTGAGATGTTAGACCAAGTAGCTGTCCTGCAGATGTCAGGAATGTCAATGCCACATAGCAGGGCTGTAGAGGCAGCCATAGCTTCTCCTGTCTCACTTTCTACCTTGCTCCAGTACTTACGTCACCTTTTTGACCTTGGTCTTTCTCTGTCGACCCTTAAGGTTTATATTGCTGCAATTGTATCTTTTCAACCCAGGGACTCGAGTTCAGCATGCCTTTTCTCTCATCCTACACTCGAGGCGTTCCTTAAAGGCCTCACTAATCTTAAGCCACCCACTAAGTCACCTACACCTCAGTGGTCTCTTCATGTGGTTCTGCATGCACTGACTCATCCGCCTTTTGAACCTATGGTGACATGTGATCTGCGGTTACTATCCTTTAAGACCTTATTCCTCGTGGCCATCACATCTGCACGAAGAGCAAGTGAACTTGCAGCTCTTCGATCAGATCAACCGTATTTGCAATTTTTTAGAGACAAGGTGATGCTACACCTAGATTTGTCCTTCTTGCCCAAGGTGGTCACTGACTTTCATTTAAATCAACCACTGCTATTACCTACTCTTTTTCTCAGATCCGAAGACTGACACTGAGCGCATGCTTCACACCCTTGATGTGCGAAGAGCCTTAGCGTTTTATGTTTCCCGTACCAAAGACTTCTGTGCTTCTCCTAGACTGTTTTTATGCTTTTATGGCTGTAAAAAAGGCTCTGCAGCTTCGTCATCAACCCTCTCCAGATGGCTTGTCTCGACTATCTCATTGGCGTATGCGCTACAGCACAGGACTCCGCCTGAAGGCCTTAGAGCTCACTCCACCAGAGCTATGGCTGCCTCTACAGCCCTGCTACGTGGCATTGACGTTCCTCCCCACTATCCGTCACTGAACATATCTAGCTTAAACTCAGGTTATGGTGGCGGATAAATGGAACTGGCGGGTGGAGCATGCGCTATTGGGGCAACTTAAACTTTGTTACTTTTCTCTTGAAGGTCTGGAATATTCCGAGAGGTCCAGCGCAGGCGCTGACTTAACCCTTTTGTGTGCATTCACAGAGGCCACAATGAAGAATAAAAGGCTCACATAAGTTTTCCAATTTTGAAACCGTTAACATTTCCATTTGTTTCATCATTCCATGTGGAAATATTTTTTCCTTTGTCATTCCTTCTAAATAGTTCCCTGATATGAAATGATTTGGGGTATTTCAAGTTTAAAATTTTATCATGCAATTTTTTGTAGGCAGGAATAATTTCCTTTTGCAGTTTTCCTTATTTACTTGCTGTCAAACACATTGCCTTGCCAATAGGATTTCAACAGGGTGAAACTGCACCACAGGAAACTGCCCTGTTAATTTCTATACATTTTGTGCCAGCAGTGACAAATATCCATCTGGCGCATCTTTTCATTAGCAATACTTTCATTTGAGAACATCCTTACTAAGCCAGCAGGTATGAGACAATCAAGCTTAGGTATTCGATCATCTTCTTAGCTTGCTTGAAATACAGAAATCTTCATTATAGGGCATGCCCCTAGTGTGCCTCATAAAGTGACACTTTGACTAATTAGCCTTATCTGTATAATGAGACATAGCAAAATACATATGGCCACATTCTAAAGCCTTTTGCTTGCATCAGTGAACATGTGCACGAACATGTATATATACACACACACATTATATGAATACTGTACAGATGGGTGGTTACGGGAAACAATCTCTTGATTTAAACAAGACGTCTCAAGAATTTGATCCTGACAATATGGAACATGTTTTCCTGTAGGAGCTTTTCATTTCAGAAGAACCAGCAGGACATCGAAAAGGACAGAATTTTATAATCATAATGCTATGAATTACAGAGCAGCCTACAGAGCTGTCAGTGTCCTATCTTCAGGAAATTATTTTATTGATAATGCTAACTAAATCTGACAAGAAACATAGGCTTTGCATCAACCAATATGAAGTCGTTCATATTGATGTAGATGAGCTCTTTGGAGGTGTAATCACCTCATACATCCTTTTGAAGAGTAATCTCCATCCCATGGATATTCTGACAGAACTATTATCTTGATGGAACTCAAGTACTATATTATTCTACAGTCATAGCAGCTTTCTGTTCACACTTTCAAAGGAAGCTAGAATAGAAACATTAAAAGGCTGAATTAGGGGTCAGAAACAGGAGACATAAGCTGTCCTCTTAAAACAAGGTGGGCAAGTGTGGGAGGTCCTAGAACTAATTCTTCCTCTCCAAATACAGGGGACCTTGACCAGACTCCTTGGTGCTGTGTTGCCACAGGGGGAATCTCTTTATTTCAAAAAAAAAGGAAATGCTCATTTGAAAAGGATTCTCGCAGTGTGCTGTTAGGAAAAACACTTTATGATAAACATCCCACTTGACATAAGGAAGTTGTTCTGTTTGTTGTCCTCCAGAAATGCGGTGGCATTACTTTTATGGGGCAATATGTGTCACAAGATTGATTTTGGAAGCTGCATGAAATCCACAAGTCACATACGGCTCATCCCATCTCAAGAGGGGTTGATAGGTAGCAGCTGAAGAGAGAGAGAACTGCTGCAACCAAAGCAGGCAGTCCTTGGCTTGATGGATCAACAGTCATACTAATGCACATTTATTTCATTTGCAATCTATAGACAAGGAAGACATAGGAAAAAAAGTAATTTAAGAAAAAGGTAACAGAACATGTGACATGGACCTCTTTTGTAATGGCAAGGTCCTGGCCCATCACTGCCTGCTCTTGTTTGCGACCACCCAGCGGAATTAGCTGCAAACAAGGCACAAATTCAGGCTGCCCTTTGCTATATCAAGTTTGGCATCCTTTTTCCTGCTGGCGACACAGGGACAATACTGTGAAGAAACATGGGACAAATTCCTGGTAGTTTGAATGGTAGTTTGAAACAGAAGCACAATAACCCACATTCATAAGCTGCTGTGTGTGCGTGTGTGTGTGTGTGTGTGTGTGTGTGTGTACGTGTACGTGTGTGCGTTCATGCATGCACACACGCACACGCAAAACCCATCTCTGATTTACTCCTGTTGATGAATTTGCTCAAGTGTTACCTTTTCTCCATCTTTCTTCTACAAGTTCAATGATAGTCAGAAACCGACTGAGTGCTTTGACTGAGTGAACTACTACTCCAATAAATCACTGTTTTCTCTTTATTTCACAAAGTACCACAACTTCAGTATTCAATTGTTGCCCCTTTTCTCCTGGTAGGAAAAGATAATGATTCACACATATATACATGTAAACAAATGATAGTCCATTGAAATGCCAGTTTTTGTGACAGAGAAAAACAGGGGATAACATTCATCTGAGATGATTGCCTAAGCTTTTTTTTAAGCAAGCATTTGTGTGGTAGGCATACTCACAGGCTTTTAACAAAAAAGAAATGTATGATTCATTGATAGTAGGATGTTTGGCATTTTATGTCATCCTTGATTCTTAATCTATTGCCTCATAATGACTAGTTAATTCTGCAATATGTGTGAATACGGTGCCAATTTTTCAAGGAAAAGAAACATTTTGTAATCAAGTTGTGCTGTGCAAATATAACTGAGTTGTGCACAAATAACACATTGTACAAATGAAATACAATATGACAGTTCTGACTGCTGGTTCAAGAATTATGAAGAACAGAATACTTGCACTAAGATGGTCCATTATGGATCTCTTCACAGAATTATTGGACCAACAGTTTGCCTAATTCTAATGAACAACAGGAGATGTTCACAGTGATATAAGTCTGAGGCCATCTGGCAGTGAGCATTTGCTGTTGCCCTGCACCTCAAGGAGCCTCCTCCTTCTCTCATGCTGGTGTTTGCACTAGCAGCACCTTAGCTGGATGGGGATGGGCACAGCAGGACCCATCAAGCATCTCAGGTGCCATGGAGCCATCAGTCCAGAAGCCTTCTCCAGGGCTGAGGTGGCAGTGGCCCCTCTTTATCCACCACAGCCCCTAGCCACCAGGAAGCTGCTCAGAATCTCTTGCCAGGGGTTGTCCTCTCACTCCAAGGCCCGCTTAGCTGCAGCACCAAAGATGGGCTCCAGATTTTCTGTCACTGTGCCCCCAGGTCTCTCCCCCAGATGTCCCAGGCCCAGAAGATCCCGAAGCTTCCTCCCCACCATTCTTCAACCTCAGCAACAGGTTCTCTTCCAGCCCTGCCAGATCCTTCTCATCACCCTTCTCCCAACTCTCTCAGAATTCCATTGTAGCTGCTTCACCCAGACTTTTGAGGGAAGCAGGAGGGCAGACCCATATGTCCCATCTCTAAATTCCATCTGACTTTAATAGTTTTGCAGTATTTTTTTTTTCAGTGCAATTTAGGACTGGACTCTTAGTGGTCACAAAGTCAGTCATACTCCTTCACTGGATTCTCAGTGTGACCTAGTGGACAGAGTAACAAACTAGGACTCTGGAGAACAGGGTTTGAATCCTTACTCAACCATGGAAACTCACTTGGGGTGCAGAACTGGTAAAACCACTCCTTAAATATCTCACTTACCTTAAAATCCCTGTTAGGGTTGCTATAAGCCAGTTCTGACTTGATGGCGCATGAGAACAAAATTGGTTTTTAACTCCCGGATGCGCCACTTTTACTGTATTTTAGCAGGCACACCTAACGTGTGCATTTAAATAGTTTGTCGCTTCTGATTTTAGATGTATGGAAATTGCAGTTTTAACTGTGTGTCTTTACACAGGTTTGTATCTCACTCTGAGGGGTGATTTATATCTAAAAAGGGCCTGGGTATAAATCAAATAAGTAGCAGTAACAATAATACACACATTGGTTTTTAAGGTGCCACCACAATGCTCCTCTGTGTTTCTTCCTGCCTTTCTAAGGGCTGTAGAGCTGCCTGCAAAGAAATAATCCATAGATATAAAACTGTGATGAGTAACTCAGTGACTGAAAAGGATGCCATCTACTGGGCTGGTTGTTCTTTCGTCTGGGAGCACAAGCCCTACATCCTTTTCTTCTTCATTTTTGTCTTCGAGAAGCTTACTTTTGGGAGCTCACTTTCTAGGAAACAGCAACACCAGAGGGCAGTTACTTGGCCATACCAGATCGAGAACTACACCATTTCCCTCACTCCATGCTCTCAGGCACCAGCAGATCATTTGGAGATGCTTACAGGCAACAGTAAAGACGACTGTAACATCACAAGACTATTCATGTTCCCCCTCTAGGTGGAAAAATATATTTTGTCCAATTATAAAGGTCAGCCAGCTGATTCCAACTATATAAATAAGCTTGACTTACTCTGTATTTCAAAGGTATATTAATTACTGGAAGAGAATGCTGCATCTGTAACTAATAAATACAATATGTATCTAAATACTGCGATACACATGTTTTGCTTTCCTGCAGATATTGCTCTGGCTGTGTATCATGATGCTGATACTTTTCTCTGCTACTACTATAAAATCTACCTGGACAGACCCATTTCTTGTTACTCCTTAGGCAAAACACAGGGGTTTCTGAGTAAGGATCTTATTCCTTTTCTACATAATATTGGTGAGGTCCACATTCTGTTCTCAGCCAGTTAATACAATCTTACTATAATGCTTATTTCCACTTTCAAGTTTTACATATTTTTCTTTCACAGCTGGGCAAGTATCAAGTACATATGCCACCATTTTTGTACACTCTTAGCTGGAGGGCAAGTCCCACTGAGCACATTAACCTAATGTCCATGAAGCATAAATAGGCTCAGGTTTCTCAGTAGCTAACCTGAGGGACATAGTTGCAGTTCCATCTGGGTATGTTGGAAATTGCAATCAATAAAACAGAACCATTTATGTCTGTTCCAGACATACCCAGCAATACAATTTCATGTGCTAGCATACACATGTGACTTGCCATAGAATTCCCCATGAGTAGATTCTGCCCACAGGACATTCGTGCTGCTGCTAAGAGCAAGTGATCTGGACTAGTTTCTCTTTTCCTGATGCATTCTCTGATAATCTGCATCTGAGGACTGGAATATCTCTCAAAGGCTCAACCAGAGGTAGCAGAGGAGGGATGCAAGCAGAAAGGAGCACCAGGTCAAAGCCATTTACTCCTTCCACCAATGGCAGATCAGAGTCACTTAACATGGTTGAAGAGAGCCCTTCTATGAATAAATGCCAATATAGAATGCAAGCCAGCTGTGTCATGGCATTAAAGCAGGAAAGTTTGTTGAGCTTCACAAAAAGCTTAATACTGCTTAGATTTCAGTTCCATCTCTTACCAAAGAACAACAGCTATGCAAAACCTTTTTACTGTGACTTCCATCATTTTCAGAAATGTTTGCTTCTTTTTATTCTTTAGTTATTTGGAAGGTGTAGTTTTTTAAATTTCATATAATAGATCTGAAGAGAAGACCAAGAATTTGTGTAGCTTGTTACAGTCTTGTTTTTTGTTCACCAGGTTGTGAGCTACCAAATAACATTGTCTACTGCAGCATTAACATTCTAATTATTTCAAAATCAAATCAGAGAGATGTGCTTTTTATGTGTGCCAAAGTGAACTCAGCAAATGTAGTTAATGCAAAACAGCTAGCTCAGTTATATTTTTAGAAATTTTCTGTGCATAATCTGCAGTTTTATAAATCTCAGAACATTAATAATTTAAAAATAATCTCTGCTCTAACACTGCAAAGCAGCTAAGCAATTATATGCAGGAACTGCTTTGTCTACTAAAATTAGTGATCCACAGTTATCGAGAGATTCATCCAACATTAACAGATGAAAAAGCATTTTTAAGTAGAACTTAATTTTAGAAAATTGCATGTGGTAGGACACAGGGGTAGTTGTTCTGTTGATGTCCCCTATTACCATGAAATTAAAAGATACCTTCTCTAAATACATTGTTTTTTTGTGACAGCTGGCTAGGTAGCTCACTAAATAGAAACACCTGGTTATAGCAAGGCAAAAGCAAGGTGTGCTGCTAATATACTGTCCCAATGTGCTTAAAACACTCTCTTGAGTAGTTTACAATTTAATTATACAGGCAACACATTGCAGATGGAACTGCAAGCTGGGTACTCAATTTATTAACCTCAGAAGGGTAGAAGGTTAAGTCAACATTGCATCAGCAACCTGAGCCAGGATGGAAACTCATGTTGTGAGCAGAGTCTTCACTACAGTACTGCAGATTAACCACTACACCATAAGCGCAAGGTATTTGGAGTCTAATGCCCCACTTTGTCTTGTTAAAGGATAGTTTTTAAGGCCTTGGGACAGGTATATGATCTCAGAGCAACCCCAGGAGGTACTAGTTAAATCCTTCCTGAGTACTCTACAGTATTCCTAGAAGACCCAGGAAGGGTCACCATAAATCAGAATCAACTTGACTGCATACTGTATAATAATTATGATTCTAAGACACTCACTCAGCCCAGTCTAACCCAGCCCAATTGCTTATAACAGTGGTTCCCAACCTTGGGTCATGGGATGTTCTTGGACTACAACTCCCAGAAGTCTTCACCACTAGCTGTGGTCAGGCTTTCTGGGAGCTGTAGTCCAAAAATATCTGGGGATTATTACATCCCCATTGAGTTAGGTGCATATCTTCCCAATTTGAGCCAATTTTTTTAAAAGGATAATTTGTTCTGCATATACCAAGGTGGTAAATATTTAGCATTCCAGATGTTTTGTACTTCGGCTCCCCGAATCCCCAGCCAATATTGCTAATGATAAAGGACTTGTGGGAGTCGAGATCCAAAACATCTGGAATACCAAAGGTTCACCATTCTTTGCCTAGGCAAACTCATAACCTCCAGATGCTGACTTCAGACTAAAACTCCCTGGCCAGCATTATCTAAGGATGAAAGAAACTGCAGCCTAAAGCACCTTGAAGTCACCCCATTGATATAGGTCAGTGCTTTCCCAACCTTGGGTCCCCGGATGTTCTTGGACTAAAACTCCCAGAGGTCTTCACCACTAGTTGTGCTGGTTGGGGTTTCTGGGTGTTGTGGTCCAAGAATATCTGGGGATCTGAGGTTCAGAACCACTGCTACAGGCAATGTAGCCAAGCCAAGATCAGGAAAAGAGAATATTAGGCAAGAAAGTACAACCCAGCCATTCCAAACACATGCCGTGTATGAAAATTGGGCAGTGTTTTATTAAAACAGTCAAAATGTACAAGTTTTACCCATATAACATCTTATAAAGCCAGTGAACTATGAAAGTCATAGTTTTAAAAACCTTTTTTTAAAAACCTAATATTGACAGTTTTCAAAGTTGATATGTGATCCTCTTGTTTTTAAAACTATTGTTTTTCAAAGGTATCTAAGTAAATATCAAAGGAACAGTGCAACAAGAAAAGGTAAGTTTGTTCTACATCAAAGCAAGTGAACCTAGTTCTCTTTAGGTCAATAAGAAATGACCTAAAACCTTGAATGCAGTTAGGATTATATCCTGCCTTTCTATATCATGCAAAGTTAGAAAGTTGCTGCCTGAAAGAGTGAAATAAAATTAACCCCCAAAGTTTCCCACAAGAACTGGTTTCTAAACTGATTGTAATACAGTATTTTGAGATCATCAAAAATAACTTTAGTAAAAAAAATGGCCCATTATTAAATTTTACATCAAGACTGATGTTTTTGAAAATTAAATTTAACAAAACCCTGTTGGTTTTGATAAAAACTAACACAAAAGTATGGCCTTTTCATCTATAACAATATCACTTATAGAAATCTTAGAAACAGCCAAGCAAATTGGAGCCCTGCTTACTCCTTACTCTGCACACTGTGCATATAATAATAATAATAATAATAATAATAATAATAATAATAATAATAATAATAATAATAATAATAATAATAATAATAATAATAATAATAAATAATCTTGCACGTAGATAAAGAACTAGAACATATGGGTGAAAGGAGGTCAAGGTATCTCCTTGGACAACTGTCTTGCAAGTGCATATACAAAACAAAATTTTGGAGATTATTCAATTGTTTTCTGTAAACGGGAAGATGGATTTACATCCCCAAATTCTTCAGATCACATAAAATGGTGCCTTGGGAATTCTGTATGCTTTGGCAACAAAGGAAGTGAGCTCTGAAACAAACTCTGAGCTCCTTGTTGAAAATGAAGCACAGGATGGGGTTGACCCCTGCCTGGGCAAAGGTCATCCAGACAGAAGTGGTCAGATAAACTTGCGGGATCGTGCTGGCCTTCATGAAAACACGCAAATAACAGGCCACAATGTAGGGGGACCAAAGGAGCAGGAAGAGCAGGGTGATCATGTAGAACATCTTGCAGATCCTCTTCTCCATCTTGAATTCCTCCAGGACCAGCAGCCTCTTGATCTGGCTATGGGTAGCATTCTGTCGGATGCCCACCAAAGTCGGAGGAGTGGGACCCCGGCCAAAACCAGCTGTCCAATTAGCAGCTGCCTGGCCAGTGGCTCCCGGCCCATGGAAAGTCCAGTTCTGGCTGATGGCCGGCACCAATTGAGCTGGCTTCATCTTGCGGTGGCTGTGAATGAAGAAGAGGAGCTTGACGTAAACCAAATGGGTGGCGGCAATGACCGTGGCCAACATGAGCATGAAGCCCAGAGTGTCGTTGGCCTTCACGTAACGATGCTCAAAGATGCACTGCTCCTCCTCCTGGATGAACTTGTAGGTGCCCACATCGAAGACGGGCGGGAAGGCCATGGCCATGGAGAGGGTCCAGACCATGCACACCACCGCCAGGCAGGTCCAGCCCGTCATGCGCTTGGCGTAGAAGCGGTGGTGGGCAATGGCCATGTACCGGGTCACGCCCACGCAAAAGAGCAGGAAGGCTGCGTGGAAGCAGAAGAGGACGGCCAGGAAAGCCAGCACCTTGCAGCTGAGCGGCCCGTGGGGCCAGGAGGCAGCCCCGCTGTGCACCGAGAGCATGACGAAAGGGAAGCAGGCCAAGGAGCGCAGCCCGTCGGCCAGGCACAGGTCCAGCAGCAGGTAGTAAGGGGCCCGGTGCAGGTGGCGCTCCTTCAGGATGAGCCAGGCGAAGAGCAGGTTGCCAGCCAGGCTGAGGCAGAGGATGAAGCCCAGGCTGGTCAGCTTCAGGCCGGTGGCGCTGAGGAGGCCGCCGGGGCTGGGCAAGTGAGGGCTGCTGCTGCTGCCACCGCCGCCGGTGCTGCCGCCGCCGCCCGCCCCGCCGCCGCCACCGCTGCCCCCGCTTCCCAGCTCGCTGGCGTTCGCCATCTAGCGCGGCCCACGAGCGTCCCCCGGGTCGCCGACTCTCTCACGCGCGCATACACGGCGGGAAAAGGGGGGGAGGGCCGGGAAGACGAGGTGGGGGATCAGCAAGGGGGTCTCTCCGTCACCAGCTCCCGCCGCTTCCTCGCCTTGCCGGGCTCTCCCACTGGGCTTTCTCGCCTCGGAGCCAGGCGGAGGCAGCCGCAGCCCCCGCGCCCGCCGCCCGCAGCCATGCCGCCGCGCCCGACCTCCTCCTCCTCCTCACAGCCCCGCGGCTCCCCGTCAGCAATTCCCCGCCTCGCTCGCGGCCCCTCCGCGGGCTCCGGGTTCCCCAGGCGGCGGCGGCGGATCCGTCCTCGAGTCGCTCGGGCTGCGGTGGTGGTGCCAAGCGGCGTCCCCCTGCCCGCATGCTGCGCTCCGCCGCGCCGAGCCGCGCCACCGCCACCGTCTCGCCGCGCTTCTCTCCTCAGCGCGGGCTTTTCGCCGCTCCCCGGAGCGGGAGGGGCGGGGGTAAGGCTCCCCCCTGGCTGGTCAGGGCGCGGCCATCTGGTCCGACTTTAAGAGGCCCCCGTGGGCGATGCAGGCCGGCGAGCAGCCGAGGGCGCAGGAAGAGAAGAGGCGAGGCGCCCCAGCCACCTCCTGCCCGTGCCCGGGTGGCGCGGCTGCTCCAGCATCGCTCCTCGCCGGCTGCCTTGCCGGCCGCCCCTTCCTATTGTCTGCTGCCTTCTGCGCGGGCTCGCTACTGTCTCCTACCGCCCGCTCTTCGCAGGGAACGCCGGGCTTCCCCCCCCCCCTTCCTTTTCCTCCTCCTCCTCCTCCTCCTTCTCTCTCCCCCCACCTTCGCCTTTGGGGCTCCTCCCCCTCCCCGGAGAAAAGGAGGAGCGAGCGCCGCCGCTATGGCTCGCGCAAGGAGCCCCGGCCGCCGCCGCCCCGGTTCAGGGTTTAGGGCAAATCTCTTGCCTTATGGGCTCGAGCCCATAAGAGGCGGCAGCGGCGGCGGCGGCGGCGGCTGCTCAGGCTGGAGGGAGTTTCAATGCGGGAAGCGGGGGTGGGGGGGCGAGGTGGAGAGGGGCCTCGGCTGAGCCTGCAGAGGGTGAAGGGAAAGGATGAGCGCCGCAGCCGGTGTTGTCGTGTTGCCGCTTGACTCTGTTGTTGCTTGTGGGGTTTTGCCTCCAAGGGGGAGCCTTCCTTGTTCCACAGCCAAGCCCTCTTTACAAAACCTCACCAGGAACCGGAGGGTGGTGGACAGTGGCTAGTCATCCCTCCGGCCCCTCAAAGAGGGCACTGCACGGAGGGTTGACCACCAAGGCAAGAAGGACGCGCAAAGAGGGGCTGCACAGATGGCCCCCGGGGTGCAGGATCTATCCAAGGACCTGAGGTGACTAGAGCCGAGCCACCTGAGTCAAGACATCATTCACATGGAGGAAAATAGATCGTGCCAGAGCCAATGTGGTGTAGTCGATAGGCTGAAGGACTGGGATTCTGGAGACCTGGGTTCAAATCCTTACTGGGCCTAATGAACTCAAGGGGGGGGGGCTGGCAGAGTTAAAAGTGACAGTAGTAAAACCATTCCTTAAATATCTCACTTCCCTAGAAAACCCTATGAGCGTTGCCATAGTAGGTGTGCGTTAGGTGCCCTTGACTTGAACATGAAGACACAGAGACAGCAAAATAAAACAGATCCCTAGATGACAGGAAGTTCTTGTTCCATTTAAACTGCTTCCTTCCTTGCCTTTCTCCAGGTACTGTGCAGTGAATCAGTGCCACAGGGAGACAATGCTCATGCATTCCCAGGTCAGTGCGCACACATACGCACGCACGCACGCACACACACACACACACACACACACACACACACACACACACACATCCCTGCATAAAAGATCTCCCTGATGCTTTAGGGATGTTTTTCTCCTGCTTCACTTCCCATGTGTTTTTTTCAGCTGGACTGCTGTGGAGGGAAAAGGAAGCAAAGGCTGTGTTTCCTTCCCTGGCAAACCTCCAGGGACTCCCTTGTTCCAAATGTAGCAACTGGGGCATGAGGTTGCATCGGTCTTGGATTACTAAAATCTTGCCTTTGTTCAAAACGCAATCATCACCACAGATTAAAGGTTCAAAAATCACTGCTTGGGTAGATGGTACTGTATTCTAATGTGTGAAAGTGTCCCGGCTTGGACCTTAGCAGCATCTCCAGGTAAGGCAAGATAAACTCCTGCTTGAAACCCTTGAGAGCCATGGCTGGTACTTGGCTTTGTCACAGCAGTGAGCCCGAGGGTCCAACGATCTTTTATGGTGTAAGGCAGCTTCCTGCATGTGCAAAAAAAGGCTGTCATTCCATGATTAAACCCCATGGTTTAAGTGCCAAAAATGTCATGTTCAATCACTAGTAACTCCAGGCAGGGTAGGATCCTGGCCACTTGTCTTCATGTAGTATAGAGCAGTGTTCCTCAGCATTAAGCCCTCCAGATATGTTGCACTTCAGCTACCAGAGGCCCAGCCAACATGGGTAAAAGTCAGAGATTATAGGAATTTATATTCAAAGCTTGTGGAGGACAAAACTTTTGCATTCTGAACAAGCTAGATTATAATGCTTCAGTATAAAAACCCTGGTTCCTTGATATATCTAGAGTCTTCTAGAAAAAGCATATGAGACCTATCAAAAACTTTGCCATCAAGAGACTGGAACATGAGGGATCATGGTTTCTGTTGGCCTTCTGGAAAAGCAGGTCTTGCCTTTCATGAACTGAAGGGGAGGGGGGGATGTCCGCTAGTAGTTGGATGGCAGCAAACACCTGCGCCTTACCTCTGTGGGAAAGGAAACTTAAAGCCTGGACAATGAAGGAGAGAGAAGTTAGCATCTTCCTGGAAGTTTGGGAAAACTTCGTGCCTGACTGGCAAATGTTTTAATGCAGTTATTGCTTAGGACAGTGGTTCTCAACCTCGAGTAACCCTGGTTTTCTTGGACTGCAGCTCCCAGAAACCGCAGCCAGCGCAACTGGTGGTGAAGGCTTCTGGGAATTGCAGTCCAAGAACACCTGGGTTATCCAAGGTTGGGAACCACTGTCTTAGCAGAACTTTGTCCTCATCTCCTGCTTTGCTACATGAATACATGTACCATATTTTTTGCTCCATAAGACGCACCTGACCTTAAGATGCACATAATTTTTAGAGGAGGCAAACAGGGAAAATATATTCTGAACCAAATAGTGTAATAAAATATTTAATAAACTATAACAGAATAACATTTGAAGCATGTAAAGTGAACAGCAGTCAACAGTGGCATTAAGAACCATTACCACTGTCATTAACAAATGGAGAGACTTAAAGCTTTGGGTACTCTAGTTTATGTACCATAAATTTGTGTATCATAAATTTAATTCAAGTACATATAGACCATTATCAGCCAGTGATAAGACCTATAGCACTCTACCTATATTTTACATTTCCTTTCATCCACCTCCTCCCCATGCTTATAGAAATGTCTCAATGACAGATGAGATTGTTGTGCAACTCTGCTCAGCTACAGCTCAAGCCTATATTAAGTTAGAAATGGTTTGTCTGATTTGGCACTGCATTGAGAGGTCCCTTTTAGTTGTGTGGAGGATAAATAGTGGAATTAAAGTATTTAACAGCTGGTTTTCCTTATTTACTTTCGGTTATGCAAAAGAACAGCAACACAAAGCTTAACCTGATCCCATTCACCAGCAGTAGCACATGCTCAGCATTAGACCAAATCTCCATTTTCTGACATAATTGAACGTTTATAGCATGCAAGGCACAACAGGTTAGGCCACACAAAGCCATGAACAATGTTCTTGATGAGCCAAAAAAACTGAATACAAATTATAGTAGCTGAAATCAGGAAGCAGGTACTGTAATCCAGTTAGAAGTCATGAGGCACAGTTAGTTTCCTTGCTGCAACACCCTTTGAAAATACATTCTCTATTAGATGCCCAGAACTAGTTGAAAAGTTTGCAAGTTGAATCCAAATTTCCCATAGAAATACATTGAAAATTAATTAATGCATTTTTATGGGGGAAAAGGTCAGAAACTTTAAAAAACTTAAAAGAAAGTCACTTACCAGGTACTGTAGACTGAGCCTGGCTCTTCACAGTGCCTTGGTAGACCCCAGAACAGCCAAAAAAGAGCCCCAAACAGCTAAAAGCCAGCAGGCAGATGGCAGCCATATTGTGCTCTTCTCCGCTCCTGCTCCTGCTCCTTTTCCCTCCCCTCTCCCCACCTAACAGCTGATCGGCACTGGTCTGTACTGCTTCCCATGCACGTTTCTACACAAGCAGGTTTCAGTTCAAACGGAGCACCTTTTCACCCAAGCACTAACCCCAAACAAACAGCTTTTAAACTAAATTTTACATTTTAAAACGACAATACCAGGCAGTCCCAGGTCTCTCTCCCAGCTCTCTAACTACTTGGACTAGCAAGGGAGCAGACAAGCAGCTTCTTCACTAACTGAAAGTTTGAATTTCCCCACTTTCCCTGCCTTCCCTGCATATTAGGTATGCTAATATCTGTGCACTGGAGGATTGTGGGAGGAACATCCAGCCCCTGATGGGGGTCCTGTGGGGCACCCCAAAACACTGAGTAGCTCTCTTGGCCTCTTTTGGGACTGGGGCTGTGCAGCCCTGTTCTGATCAGGAGGTGCAGCTGGGGGGTCACCATGCCTTTGGGAGACAGGACATAGAGAGGGGCAGGAGGTTCAGGGGCCAATCCAACTCATACCTGGCAGGGAAGATACCATGATCATCAAAGTGGTTTTCCCAGGGTGAGGCTCATCTATTGCACTTTGGATGTGCTGATGCCTGTGATTTCCCCAAATGTGGAGAAATCAACTGCCTAAGTGGGGGACTGTGTTTGTGGTTTCCCCTGGTCTTTCTAGAATCACTGTTTCCCCTTTGGTCCTTGGCTGTTTTCACTGCCTGCTGCCATAGGCCTGTCGGCCTTGCTGGTTTTCCAGGTGGGCTCCAGGAAGCAGATCCTGGAAAGCTGGCAGTGCAGAATGGTGAGGTGCAAGCAGTCTCTGGTGCCAGTCCAGAGGCCTCCCAGCATGGCAGTGGGAGGCGTTTGGGTCGTGGTGGTTGAACCCTGTTTTACTGTATTTGCTCCATAAGATGTACATACTTTCTCCCCCACTATTTGGGGGGGGCAGTGCATCTTATGGAGCGAAAAATACGGTATATACTCTGAGGCGATGCTGATGATGTGCCAGGATGTGAATTCTAGCCTAAATTAGTTAGCTTTCTTATTTTCTGGAATTGTTCTTGCCTCAACCTTTTGATTGCTTATTGTGCTCTCTCTGCTGATTGTTCTATTCCTCTCTTTCATCAATTGATGGCAATTGTTTATAGCTCTTGATCTGTTCAGTTGGTTGCTAGTATGTGTGCAGTAAAGAAAGCAGTATACACAAGTCTCTAATTTCAAGCAGTTGCAAATAAAGAAATGTTATAAAATTCTTTTTCCTGCAAATGTCTCAGAGTGAGTTATTGAGACTTTAAGTGGGGTGGGCTTTGGGGACCTTGTTTCGTTTAGTCGTTTAGTCATGTCCGACTCTTTGTGACCCCATGGACCAGAGCACGCCAGCCCCTCCTATCTTCCACTGCCTCCCGGAGTTGTGTCAAATTCATGTTGGTTGCTTCGCAGACACTGTCCAGCCATCTCATCCTCGGTCGTCCCCTTCTCCTCTTGCCGTCACACTTTCCTAGGAGTCTTCTCTTCTCATGAGATGGCCAAAGTACTGGAGCCTCAGCTTCAGGATCTGTCCTTCCAGTGAGCACTCAGGGTTGATTTCCTTTAGAATTGATAGGTTTGTTCTCCTTGCAGTCCAGGGGATTCTCAAGAGCCTCCTCCAGCACCACAATTCAAAGGCATCAATTCTTCGGTGGTCTGCTTTCTTTATGGTCCAGCTCTCACTTCCACACATCATGACAGGAAAAATCATAGCTTTGACTATTCGGACTTTTGTTGGCAAGGTGATGTCTCTGCTTTTTAAGATCCTGTCGAGGTTTGTCATTGCTTTCCTCCCAAGAAGCAGGCGTCTTTTAATTTCGTGGCTGCTGTCTCCATCTGCAGTGATCATGGACCCCAGGAAAATAAAATCTGTCACTGCCTCCATATCTTCCCCTTCTATTTCCCAGGAGGTGATGGGACCAGTGGCCATGATCTTAGTTTTTTCGATGTTGAGTTTCAGACCGTTTTTTGCACTCTCCTCTTTCACTCTCATTACAAGGTTCTTTAATTTCTCCTCACTTTCTGCCATCAGAGTGGTGTCATCTGCATATCGGAGGTTGTTGATATTTCTTCCAGCAATCTTAATTCCGGTTTGGGATTCCTCCAGTCCAGCCTTCCGCATGATGTATTCTGCATATAAGTTAAATAAGCTGGGGGACAATATACAGCCTTGTCGTACTCCTTTCCCAATTTTGAACCAATCAGTTGTTCCATATCCAGTTCTAACTGTTGCTTCCTGTCCCAGATATAGGTTTCTCAGGAGATAGACAAGGTGGTGAGGCACTCCCATTTAATAATAATAATAATAATAATAATAATAATAATAATATAATTTATTGTCATTGTAAGTATATACACAGTATATCATACAACGAAATTTACAGACACCCAGAGACCAGACACATGCACACACATAACATTCCCCAAACACTCCCCACCCACTAGAAGTCCCCCACTAAAAATACAAACATCTACACCTCAGGCCAAGTAACACAGTCCAACTAATTATTCACTACTGGTGGTCTTTAAGCTCATTATTAATTGCAATTATAGCTCTAGGATAAAAACTATTTAGAAAACGTGTGGTCCGAGTCTTAATTGTTCTATATCTTCTGCCAGACGGTAACAGTTCAAAAAAGTTATAAGCAGGATGGGAAGAGTCTCTCAGGATGCTGTGTGACTTCCTCAGACAGCGGGATGTGAAGATGTCATCCAGGGTTGGTAGCTGGAGCCCGATGATATTCTGGGCAATTTTAATGGTTCTCTGTAGAGCTTTTTTGTCTGCTACAGAGCTACTCCCAAACCATGCCAGAATGCCATAGGTTAGGACACTCTCAATGGTGCTACGGTAGTAGGACAGAAGTAAATGCTGTGATAAATTTAACTTCCCGAGCATTCTCAGGAAATACAGCCTCTTCTGTGCCTTCTTTATTAGCATGTTGGCATTTATAGTCCATGAGAGGTCCTCTGAGATGTAAGTACCCAGAAATTTAAAACTACCAACTCTCTCCACTTCCTCACCGTTTATGTACAGTGGTAAATGTACATTTCTCTTCCTCCTAAAATCAATTATGAGTTCTTTAGTTTTTTTGATGTTAAGTGTGAGATGATTTTCTTTACACCATAGTATCAATCTTTGTACTTCCTTTCTATAAGCAGACTCATTGTTCTTATTTATGAGTCCCACCACTGTCGTATCATCCGCAAATTTAATAATTGCATTGGTGTTATATAGTGGGGTGCAATCATGTGTGTACAGGGAATAGAGGAAGGGACTTAGCACGCAGCCCTGGGGAGCTCCTGTACTTAGTACCAGGGTAGAAGAATGGTGGGATCCCATCCTTACTGACTGTGGCCTATCTGTCAGAAAATCCTTTATCCACATGCAGATCTCCTGAGGTAATCCCAGGTTGATCATTTTAAAAAACAACCTATTTGGTAGAATGGTGTTAAAAGCAGAGCTATAATCCACAAACAACAGCCTCGCATAAGTTCCCTGTTGTTCTAAGTGGCTCAATACAGTATGGAGTACGATGGACACAGCATCATCAGTAGATCTATTTCTCCTGTATGCAAATTGCCATGGATCCAAGGAAGGTGGAAGACTAGCCTTAATGTAATCCAGCACCAATCTCTCAAAACATTTCATAATAACAGATGTTAAAGCTACTGGTCTATAATCATTGGGAGATACCACAGCTGACTGCTTCGGGACTGGCACTATAATAGATGTCTTCAGGCAAGTGGGGACAGAACACTGCAACAAGGATAGATTGAAAATATCCGTAAAAACTCCAGCTAATTCTGCAGCACAGCCCCTAACAACTCGTCCCATGATTCCATCTGGTCCAGCTGCCTTTCGAATATTAATATTCTGGAAAGTGCGTCTCACATCTGAAATCTGCAGTACTAGTGGTTGTCTGTCGATGGTAGATTCTAGTGATGTATTATGGACAGTAGGTGCTGGAATAATGGTTGTTCCTGTTTCCACCTCAAAACGGCTGAAAAATTGATTTAACTGCTCAGCCAAAAAATCACTGCTGCTACACAGACTGTTTTTGTTACTCTGACCAGTGATTTGTCGTAAGCCGTGCCACACTCGGCGAGTGTCAGAACTTTCAAGGTGTTGTTCAATTCTCTGGCTGTACATAGCTTTGGCATCCCTAATGCCCCTTTTCAGTTTAGCTCTGGCCTCTCTATACTGTAGTTCATCACCAGAATGAAAAGCAGCATTTCTGGCTTTTAATAAAAGGCGCACTTCTCTATTTAGCCAAGGCTTGTTGTTAGAAAACACTCGTACTTGTCTTGTTGTAGCAATAACATCGATGCAGCTTTTGATATAAAACAGTACTGTCGAGGCATAAGTATCAACATTGTCCTCCTCAAACAGTGTCCAATCAGTGCTCCTAAAGCAATCTTGAAGTTGCTCAGTTGCATCCACTGGCCACACTTGTATTTCTCTAATTGATGGTCTGATTCATTTCTTTAAGACCTTGCCATAGTTTGCTGAAGCTATTCTCTTTTGAAGTTTGTATTTGTACTGTGTATCAAAATGAGGATTTTATCAAAATTCAAAACTCTGCAACAAAAAGGGGCACATCATATGGTCCCTTAACTCTGTTGCTGTGTTATATATAATAAATTATAATACAAGAAAGCATGAGATGAAGATTAAAAGGCAATATTGGCAAGAAATTCCCCAAAAACTGCCCTGGAATATTGGTGAGAATATTATGCCTGCTGAAGATGAATGCTATAAGGTCTTGAGATGTAATGAAAGTTAGGTAGAATGAAAGTGCCCCAAACACTGGTATCACACCATTTACAATATGGGACCAAGTTCTGTTTGCTAAAGAATACAGGCCTCGCCTTTCAATATCATGCCATCTATGAGGCACTACTCTTAAGTGCTCTTCAAGCATTAAGACAGATGCAAGCGGGAGGCTAATTGATCTAACTGTAGGCAGAACCAGAAGGAGACAATTACTTATACATTAACACAGGGTGCACATAAGTGAGGTACTCAGATGGAAAGTGAAGGTCCAAACAAAAAGTTATAGCCGCCTAGAGTAGTCCACCATGACTAGATAGGCGGGATATAAATTAAATAAATAAATAAATAAATAAATAAATAAATAAATAAATAAATAAATAAATAAATAAATAAATAAAAATAATAATAATAATAATAATAATAATAATAATAATAATAATAATAATAATAATAATAATAATAATAATAATAATAATAATAGTCTGAATCCAGGTTCTAGTTTCCAAAAAGCTTTTTAGACAGCACAATATTAGGCACAGGTTTATATACACAATGGCTGAAATCCAGTAGTAAGTTGCAACTAGAGTAGGCCTGCTGAATCAGTGAAGATTTGGTCAGTCAGCTCCTCTGCACGTTCCATTACTTCTAGCGATCCTATTCTTGTTGCAGCTTACTACAGTACTGGGTTTCAGCCGTTGTGTATATTGTGGGGGTGGCAGAAACCAAGGAAAGATACAAGCAGAGCGAATACACTGTCAAAATGAAAATGGTATTATTAACAAAGGCAATGAGTTCTCAAAGCACAAATTATATGGACATCTTCATCACAGGTACAGCGATTAGCTTACACAAATTGACTTCAGGCTGGCAGAGCAGTAGTCTTTGAAGTGCATGGAATTTAGCTTTCAAGGAGGAGCTGGGTCTTCTTGAATCAACATCGCTCAAAGTGAGCTTTCTAGGCTCTCAAGTTTGGTTTTTGCAACAGTTAAATTGCTGCTGATTCAATCTCAGTGGAAGTATATAAAATTGAATATATAAATTGCATATAAAATGCCCTTGGTTCAGTCCCTGGGATCTGCAGATGGAAAAGGATAGCCTGAAACCACAGCGCTTGTCCATATAAGCAAGCACTGGCAGCTGGTGCCCACGGATGGCTACTACTGTATATTTCTGCAGGCACCCAGCATCGCTTTCCTGGGTCTGATACACTGCTTCTTTCTGCCTCCTGCCACCAAGCTTTTTTCTCATATATTTTATTTTATTTTATTCAATCCTCAGTTAGTTTTAGTCACCTCCACTATATCTTTGACCTTGGCTTCCACCTTTGTCCCCTCAGGGCAGAAGCACAGTAGCCAACAGTGTATGGACCTGGAGTGACATGCTTCCATTTTGTCCCATTTATTCATTCTACAGTTCAGCTGGGGATAAAAATCTTGCCTCTTCCAAACACAACATGTTCCAACCTCCTGCACTGCTACTTTCCCCCTTAGTGCCTGATTTCGAAGCTAGGCACTCACATTCATCGGGCAAACTTCTGTTGTGCAGCTACTCAAACAGCTTAACTTTTTAATATGTGAGTTGCCATAAGCTAAGAAATATTTGGAGACATCCATGCAAGATGCTCAATTCAGTATACAGCAGACAATCCCAACGGAGATTTCTTAATTTAGAGCGGTTTGTTTCCAAAAGTTACACTATTTGCATAAATGGATTTCAGCTGTTATCTTGTTTCCAACACCCATACACAGAATAAAAGCTACTACAAAGAGGTTTTTTAATTGAAAAATGTGTTTAGATGGGGAAAGGGGGGGGGGGCTGAAAAAGCACCTTTGCACCCTCTAGTGGCCAGGAATAAATTTTTCTTTTTCTTTAAACATTGGGGACATAGCCCCCTTCCCCCAATGCGGAGAGCTCCTCAAACAAGGCAAACTTGCCATCTCATCTCTATTTGATGGCAAAGGGAAACTGCTTTGAATAATTTGTTTCAAAAACAATATTTTAAAATACCTTTTTTAGAATTCGGGGTGCTAAGGGGCACAAAAATGGTGCTGGGGATTCTATGTAGTCCATGTGCTATACATGTTGTCCACTTCTGGTACAGTATATGATCATGTCTGATACTGAGGTTTCATTGAAGGCCCTCCGTGACAATTTCAGCTCAGAAATATACACAGACAGAAATTTCCACAGAGGTAATTGTGTCAGTCCGTTAGAGCAGGAACAATGAAGAGTCCTACTTCACTTCTAAAACAATTTTATAATCATCATCATCTTAGAACTGTAGAGCTGCATGGGACTGTACATTATCAGGTAAGATCTCAGATTAAAGTAGTTTTAGAAGACAGCACCATGTTAGTCTGTGCTAGCATATCAGGCAAAAACAAAACAAAAAATTTAAAAAATAAAGAAGATAAAAAGTTTGTGGCACCTTAAAGATTAACTGCTATATTTTAATGTGAGCTTTCATGGACAAGGCCTGAGAAAGTGGACTTATCCTCAAAAGCTCATATTAAAATACAGCAGGTGGTTTTTTAAGATATCACCTCATCTTTTGTCTCCTTTCTTTTAATTTTATTTTGGTTTTGCCTGGTAGATTAAAATAGTTCACGTTATTTTATGCGAACAATACAGGAGTTAAAGTTGCCCACAGTGTCTGTCATTAAATAAGTGTACTTTTCTCCCAGTTTCAATGCTGTGTATTTGGGACCAACAGGCCAAAATCTCCTTCAGTTTACACCATAGCAAATGGGATACATTTCTGTTAAATGTGAAACTATGGAACAGTTATGGCTTGCACAACTTACTCAGATTATTCTGCCCAGAAGAGCCATCCAAGGCAATTTAGCCTAATTTGTCATGTTATCCTAAGCAGATTGACCCGTGGCTTTGTTCCATTTACAGTTTTAGATGTTGCAAGTGTTGGCAAGCTGGGGAAACCCTGGTAGCAAAATACAAGATAATTAAATTGGATTTGTTTTGCTTCTTACTAAGCACATCCAAGCTGGTTTTACTTGTTGGGTTTCTCATCTGCATGCAGACTTCACACTGACAGCATATCACCCACGGACCAGTTAGTGCTTGTCCAGCTTTGGAGGCATTTCACGCATTTTATACAGTTAGCTAATGCATGGATTTTATCCCTTTGAATAATTTTATACCCAGTGGCTAGCAAGTAAGTACCAATGCCTTCTAGAAGAAAGCTGCAGGCAGTATGGGGAAACCTTGTGTGCAGGCTGTGTTTAAGGCAGTTTGGGTTTCAATCTGCATGCAGTCAGCATGGCCGTGGGCCTTTGATAAAGCACTGGCTTCCAGCCTTAGTTCTCTATACGCAAAGCAGAAACTGCCTGAGCAGGAACAGGGAGGACAAAACAAGGTTGCAAAGCATTTAAATATTAAAAGTTCCAAACCATAACAATATTATTTCAATTTTATCCCGAGAAAACCAAAAGAAATGTGTATTCTTTACCAAGCAAGCTCAAATGCTATGCTAAGAATGAATGAAAATATGTTCATTTTCATTAACATGGTTGATTAGCTTGTTTAACTCACAACTTGGGATTTTGTATATCTCTTAGAATAGTGACTCCCAAGCTTGAGCAACCAAGATGTTCTTGGGCTGCAGCTCTCAAAGCCGTCACCACTAGCTGTGCCCGGCGGGATTTCTGGAATTAACAGTCCAAGAATGCCTGGGTCACCCAGGGTTGGGAGTCACTGAGTCTTAGAATATTTTTTAAAGATATTGTATGTTGCCAAATGAAGAGCAGTAAGGAGGTTTAAATTAACTGTGTGCTGTCAAGTAAATTCTGACTTACGGTGACACTTTCCAGTGTTTTCTAGGGACAGTGGTGCCTCACTTGATGACATTAATTCGTTCCAGCGAAATCGCTGTAGAGCAAAATCGTCATCAAACAAAATTAAAAAAACCATTGAAACGCATTAAAAACCGATTAATGCGTTCCAATAGGTGAAATACCTAATCGTCCAGCGAAGATCCTCCATAGGATGGCCATTTTCCGGTGCCTGTAGAGCAAAAAAATCAGTCCTAAAAACAGCGGGAGGGGGGCATTTTGCACAGCGGTGGCCATTTTGAAACCCGACAATCAGCTGTCGGAAAATCTCTGTAAAGCGAAAAATCAGTTCCCGAAGCAGGGAACCAATCGTCACTAAGCAAAAAAAAAAACCCATTCAAACATCGTTTTGCGATCACAAAAGCAAAAGTGATCGCAAAAACATCATCGTGAAGTGGATTCGTCAGTATACGGGGTAATTGTTAAGCGGGGCACCACTGTACAGAGTACTCAGAAGTAGTTTACCATCTCCTTCTTGGGTTGGGCTTCTGCGATTGTGCAGTTTGCCCATGGCTACATATATTGGTTCTATCTGCTGGAGGTGCAATGGGGAATTATGCTTGCAACCTCAGGCTCTGCAACCAGATACCTAACTCAGTGAGCTATCCAGATAGAAAACCTGTATGTGGACTGCAAAGAAGCATGAAAAATACAAAACCGAAGGAATTTGCAATGAAGATGTGAGCCTTTGCAGACAGTGCTTGTAGGCTTACATCGGTAATCACAAAGGCAAGAAACACCACCTGCTTCTGGTACCGATTAAATATCCTTTGCAAGGCATGAGAGTCAACACAAATGTTCCATACTGATCAGGTTCAGAAAGAGGAATAAAACTTGTCTAGAGGTAAATGTCTAACGGCAATTATGATCTGGTAGCCTACTTTTCATCTCAGTTCTATTTTGCTGAAAGAAAGGATTCTCACACAATGACTGCAAACAATGTTGGCAGTCATAGGATATAGATACTAGATCCAAGAAAGATAAATAAACTACTGACATGTCATGTTATCATGTGATCATTATTGGATTGAGAGGTCATGCTCCTCATAGTTCATCCATTTTGAGCCCAACTGCTGAATAAATAAATACACAAACATCTATACAAGATGTACAGATGTAATCTAAGGCCACTATGACATTCTACTTCCCCCTACTTTCATTATGAAGAATGCACACGCACACACATATGTGCCACCTGTAATATGCACTGGCTTGCCTAACTTTATTATCCTAATGCTTACCAGTCCCAGCAAGTCCCACTACATTTAGGATCTCAAGAAGCTGTTTAAGAAAGATATTGTCAAGCTGAAACATGTCCAGAGGGAAGTGAACTAGATGGCAAATAGTCTAGAAATAGAGGAGATGGGGTATGTTTCATTTGGAGGAAAGAAGGTTAGGCAATGATGTGATAACTATTTTCAAATATTTGAAGGACTCTCAGCACGGAAGATGGAGCAACTGCAAATGTTAGAGGCGGAACTAGCAGAATCTAATTACAAGAAAGGAGATTTTGACTAAATATTGGAAGAACTTCCTGACAGTAAGAGTTGATTGACAGTGGAATGGATTACCTTTGACTATCACTGTGGGTTGCCTTAAACCGGAGTCCTGAATTTGACATCAGAATATTAACAGTAGAAGGTATTGAGGCATTCCATATCAGCTAATGAGACTTAAATGGATTGCTGCTTGACACAGCGATGTAGGCAATAGGAAAACATATTCAGAGAAGTAGGGGTAAGGAGCATTCCTCCACTCCCACAAAAAGGGGTGCAAAGATGTGGGTATGGTTAGAAAAAGAAGGGGGAGAGACAAAGTTGCTTTTCTTAACCAATGAACCTCCAGATGCAGACATGGGGGACTGCAAGATGTGTGAATATCCAGTGAAACTGGAGTTAACCATCATCCCTCTCCTGTACTCCTGGCAATTTCTGGTGTCAGCTGAGCTTCACTCCTGTGCTTTCAAGGTATTATTGACCTGTCTGAAGTGTTCATCTGGTTCCATCCCAATCCTTGTTTGTAGCTAGCTCTCCTTTCATCCTCTTGTAAGTCTAGGTTCTGGTTCTCAGTTCCCAAGAACATATGCCTCTGTTGTCAATATGGCTCAGGCGTGACACATTTTGGTGAGTATTCCTACTGAAGGACTACATTGTAAACGCTTTTGTTTGTTGGTTGGTTGGTTTGGTTTGGTTTGGATTGGTTTGGTTTGGTTTGGTTTGGTTTGGATTGGATTGGTTTGGTTTGGTTTGGTTTGGTTTGGTTTGGATTGGATTGGATTGGTTGGTTTTTTTTGTTTTTTTTTTGCTTGGGTTTGGTTTGGTTGTTTGCTTGTTTTTACTGATGGGCGAATTTGTTGCTGCTTAAAATCTTTAAGTACCTTCTGTGGAACTGTTCTATGCTGCCTGCAAGTCTTCATTGCCACAAGAACCTCTTTTATTTTCTCCATCTGACTGTGAGTCAGGGCTTGGCTTACCTATTCTTCTTGATAATTGAGAAGGAGATTATTCTGACTGGGGGGAAAAAACAGACATGAGAATCCTCACAGTGAAAATCTCTTCTTGCTTTCCACTTGCTGAGTTGCTATATTCCTTTGTAGCACACACACACATACACACACAAAAAGAGTCCTTTAAAAAAAGATGAGCTGTCTTAATAGAATGGCAGGAGAAAAAGAAGATGGAGCAGAATAAGCAGCTACACAGTTTCATCACTGCCTTTTGTGAACTGGATGCTTTAGCACCACAGGCAGCAACATGCCATTCTTTTGAGACTTGTCTTTTGTAGAACAGCTCCCCTGGGATCCCAAGACGCAGGAGAAGCAGCAGCAGCAGCAACAACAATGAGGCAGGATGTACCCTTCAACAAGAATTCACATTGTTCCGTGTGAACCTTTGCTGCTGCTCCCCAGGCACCAATGTTTTGCTTTCCAGATTTCTAACACGATGCTTTTAGCTACTAATTTTATTTCCTGAAAACATGAACATTGCATTTTTCTTATAAAAATTATGGTAGGTAGCTTGCTGCATCAAAAAATTCATGTTAGAAACAATTTTACTAAAGAAACAAAATTACTAAAACCCATTACATATCAACCCCCACATAAACACACACAACCCCCCCCCAAAAAAAGCTAATGGTAGGGATAAAACAATCCAAGAAATAAATGTTTAAAAGATGCTTGTATACTTCCCAGATCACCAGAAAGCAGTAAGACCTGAATCTGCTATTCATCAGAGATATAACTATATGAAACAAGTAGTGAGAACTTCACCAGTCTGATCGCCTGAGACGAGTATAATTCCCTTGCCACCTTCCTTTCCCTGAGAGTCCAGTGCCCTCAGAATGACAATTGGGAACCTCACCATAGTTCCTCACTTGTGGTAATGGAAAGGATCACCTCCGGGCCCCTGAAGCACTTTAGCTTGACAAGTGCTTAGCTTGATGTGGCGAAGCAGTTCAGTGTCATTTATAATGAAGAAGCGTATGTGGGGGGTGGTGGGCAGGGGGGGAAGGTGCTGCCATCACACAGCGAGTGTGCTGTCAAAGTGAATTAGGGCAACAAGACACACATCGAATTCCTTTCATTCATTTAAGTTTCAGAAGGAGTCTCCAGAGCATAGCCCAGAAACTTGGGAGAAGGGGTATTCAGGAGAGATGGGGAGCGGGGTGAAAGCGAGACAGAGGCAAGAACTTTTTTAAAAGCTTCATGGACTTCACAATAAGGCAAATTGTGAAGCATCCTCTCCTCTTCACTGTCATAAAGTATTGGAGTATATATGGTCTTGGCTAATGGACCTTGCATTTATTGTCCTTTGTATTAGAAAATTTAAAGAAAGCAAGAATATGCAACCTCTGTCTTAGGTCCCTCCATTATACTAATAAAGTTCTGGGAGATGCATCTGAGGAATCTGATAAAGAGGGCTGCAGGGTTTTGCCATATCAAACTTAGTAGTCTTTTAAGTTGCCACAAGTCTCCGCCTAAATTCAGCTGATCATCCAAAATAAAATAATACCATAAGTGCTGACTTAACCACTAAGCAATTAGTTCAATGGCTTTATGTTACTTGGGACTAGCAATTTAAAAAAAAAAAGCTCTGAAAGACTAACATCACCACCACTGTGGAAAAGAAATTATGTCTTTTAAAATTGGACATATGAGTCTAGCTAATTCGTTTATTTGTATGAGTTAAATTCCACCTTTCCATCAAATGACTGTTAAGGTGACTTACCAGTAACAGCTTGTAATAATGCAATAAACGTCTCGCATGCAACCCAAGAACCTGGAGTTTTCTCCTTGATGGACATTGCCAAGCACTTCAATTTTGCAGTCATCCAGAGGAAACTGTAGGAGGCCAATCCCTTTTATTTATTTATTTATTTATTTATTTATTTATTTATTTATTTATTTATTTATTTATTTATTTATTTATTTATTTATTTATTTATTTATTTAATTTATATCCCGCCTATCTAGTCGTGGTGGACTACTCTAGGCGGCCAACAACAGAGATAAAATACAATAACATTTTATTCCAGCCACTGCCTCCCTGCCCCCCGTACAACTAGTTCTGAGAGGTAGGGAAACACTGTTTTTTTTGGGATAATGAAAGGCTGCTTGGAGAGAAGAACATTTCAAAAATTCTATCAGAAGAAAGTTGGATTTAGCTGAAAGCAAGTGGCAGAAGCCAAATTATTTGAAGGCACTCCTTTCCTGACCAATGGGTATAACCACAATAGTCTCCTGAGAGATATGGGATGAACTTCCCAGTGGATCTTGAGTGCATCTTTTGCTCAGGGGGCAACATAATAATAAGTAAATTTCAAAATGAAATGGCTGGATTGACATTAGTACACTATCTTATCTTATCCTTTACTCTTCCCAAACAGTTCACTGTATGACTTCTGACCTTGAAGTCTCATATTCCAGCACTATCTCTTGTTTCATTTTGAATTAACTCATCATACAGCTTAAGATATGAAATATTCAGAAGTGCTTTAACATTGGCTTCTTCTACAAGTATCACTGTTGTGATCTAAGAAAAAAAAATCTTTGCAAGTATCACTTTCAGCTACTACCTACTGCTGCCCAGAAGCTGATCTTTGATAATTTTTTGCCCTCCCTCACCATTGAAATTATTCTTTTTCTTCTTGTAATGTGACCATTAACTTCTGAAAAGGAAGAATACACCTCAGTATTGTGTCTCCACTCTAAACATTCATACTTGGTTGACTCTGCCACATTGCTATAACCAAGTCTACCTTACTGACAGTATTGTCCCTCACCACATTAAGGATATTTTTCAGGATGTGATCTGAGCACAGTTGTTTCATTTTGAATTATATGAATTTCAAAAATGCATTTCCCTGCTGTAGCTTCAAATGAATGAATTCCACGGGCATTATTTCAACAGATGGCTTTATGATGTGCATCAGGAAGACCCACTTACCTTGACCAAGCAGCAACAATGTCGGTTGGATATAATCTGAAAAGTACAGCAAGTTCTGCCTTCTAATACATTCTCACAGATACTTGTTATCTGGTTTTTGTTCTTTTTGGTTTGGATTTCACAAGACTTTAGACTTCTAATATTTATTTTTTTAAAAAAAAAAACTAATTCCAAGCAGATCTAATTCCTCAGATCTTTGAACAGCAAGCCACAAATAAATGTATCTAACCTAGCTTAAAGCACAGAATGGTGCAACTAATAGCAAAGCAAAGGACATCAACTAATGAGCTTGTGGAGACATTAAGACACAGTAAGCTCCTTAGTCCAGTTATAAGTAGCTTGCAGCATTTAGAAGCTCTACTACTTCTTTGCACTAAAGCTATTATTTCTCTCAAGTTAAATAAAATCCGCTTCTGGAGAGGTGAGCATTTCATGTCTTGTAATTAATTTAATACACAATTAGTTACTTATAGGCACACCTACCACAAGGGACATGGCTACCTCCATCTTTATTTATTTGTTTGTTTATTTTATTTATTTATTGCATTTATATGCCGCCCATCTAGACATAGTCTACTCTTATAGATGCATACAGATTGAATATATTGGATTTGAAGTAGGGCAGGGAATCCTCATTCCTGAGCAAAAATAAGACCCGCTGCAATATGGTATGGAGAGATGTTCTGTTCCTGGAATGGAATGATACAATTGCTGGTGGTATCATAGAAGCAACACAGCCTACATTCTCAGGCATTTGAGAGGTTTCTTGCAGGCACCTGGTCCCAGGTGGACCAGAACCAGTTATCTCCTTTCTCTGGTGCTTCTCAGCATGATGAAGCTCTAAAAAGGACTGGATAGGCAGAAAGGCACACACCGACACACCTGTAAAATGAATGCCTGGAGGGCTTAATTTCCCGTGGAGAATTTTTAGAATTTAATCTAAGAATATGGGCACAGTTTATGCACTTGACACAACAATAAAGTCCCTTTTTAAAAAAAGAGATTACTGGTTTATTATGCATATGCTTCCATAAAAGAAATGCTACTGTCAACGCTGGTTGGATTTATTATTTTGAAATATAATTTATTACAAATGTATAATGCATTCTTGCTTCAATAGATATACAGTATGTTCCTGATGAAGCAAAAAAAAAAAAGTAAGAAAGCTCTGTTTCATCTGTTCCATTCATAAAATGATTCAGGCTCCCTCTAATGTTCAGTTTATGTAACAGTTTATATTAGGTTTATATTAAGCTTGGTGCGTTATCAAGGGATCTTCACAGTCTACATGTATATTAGGCTTGGGTCAGCAGCAGACATCGTGCCAGAGAACTACACAGGTAACAACCAGGAGGTGGCATAGATACATAGTTAATGGTTTATTGTAGTCCAAACTTTTTTTAGGGTACAGAAAGCTTTGGAAAGCTCACTGTTGCTGTTACATGCTGTCAGGTCGGAACCAACTTACAGTGACCCTAACAGGGCTTTCAAGCTGAGTGAGATATTTAAGGAGTGGTTTTACCAGTTCTACTCTCCCAATCATTTTCCATGGCTGAGTGGGAATTCAAACCCTGTTCTCCAGAGTCCTAGTCTGTCACTCTATCCACTGGAACAGGCTTATCCAACCTGCGGCCCAAGGACCACATGCAGCCCAGGTCAGCTTGTAATGCAGCCCAGTGCAATTTTTTATTTTAAAAGAAATTCCAAAGTTTCAAGTTACACTGCCGGCGCTTGCGGTCGGGGCACATCACAACAGTAGAGGGGGAGAGAGGGAAGGAAGGAGTGGGAGGGGAGGGGACGGGGGGGCTGCGTGACTGCATTGCGCCGTCCCCGTCAATAGGTGGACCCCCTCCCGGCCCCATAAAGCCACCGGAGTCAAAGCTGGCAGCCTCTGCTGTCTGAGATCGCAGCTGCCGGTAAGCGCGCATGGAGCAGGGCTGTGGAGGATGGCTAGGTCTGCCCCCCCCATGCGGCCCAAACCAAATTTATGTGTGGCCCAAACCAAATTTTCATCTTCTAATGTGGCCCAGGGAAGGTGAAAGGTTGGACATCCCTGCACTAGAACATACTGAAAGCTCAGTACCTTATTTAAATTACTTCTACACAACCTGTGCCCATAAGACATTGGTATGTTGGCACACCTAACAGAAGGTGTCTATCTCCGGACTAGATCAGATGGAAAGCTCTTTAACCTCTCTAGACTGAGAGCAAAGACCAAAGTTCAGCTGAAATGCATGCGGGACTTCCTCTTCGCCGATGATGCAGCCATTGTTGCCCACTCTGCCGAAGACCTCCAACAACTCATGAATCGTTTTAGCAAGGCCTGCCAAGACTTTGGGCTAACTATCAGCCTGAAGAAAACACAAGTCATGGGCCAGGGCGTGGACTCACCTCCTTCTATTTCCATCTCCATGCAAGAATTGGAGGTTGTCCATGAATTTGTGTACCTTGGCTCAACCATCTCTGACACTCTTTCCCTAGACGTCGAGCTGGATAGACGCATTGGCAAAACAGCTACCATGTTCTCAAGACTCACAAAAAGAGTATGGCTCAATAAGAAGCTGACAGCATACACCAAGATCCAGGTCTATAGAGCCTGTGTCCTGAGCACACTCCTGTACTGCAGTGAGTCCTGGACCCTTCATGCACGGCAGGAGAGAAAGCTGAACACGTTCCATATGCGCTGCCTCCGACGTATTTTTGGTATCACCTGGCAGGACAAAGTTCCAAATAGAGTAGTCCTACATTGAGCTGGAATTTCTAGCATGTATACACTACTGAAACAGCGACGCCTACGCTGGCTTGGGCATGTTGTGAGAATGGCTGATGGTTGGATTCCAAAGGATCTCTTGTATGGAGAATTAGTGCAGGGAAATCGCCCCAGAGGGAGACCACAGCTGCGATACAAGGATATCTGCAAACGGGATTTGAAGGCCTTGGAAATGGATCTCAACAGATGGGAAACCCTGACATCGGAGCGTTCAGCCTGGCGGCATGCGGTGCATCACGGCCTCTCCCAATTTGAAGAGACCCTTGCCCAGCAGGCCGAGACAAAGAGGCAGTCACGAAAGCAGCAAAATCAGGGAGCTAGACGGGGTACAGATTGTATTTGTCCTAAGTGTGGAAGGGATTGTCACTCTCGAATTGGCCTCCTCAGCCACACTAGACGCTGTTCCAAGTCCTCCATACAGAGCACGATACATAGTCTCTCGAGACTGAAGGATGCCTATGATATGCATAAATAAGTGCTACTGGGTTCAGTGGGCCTTATTTCAACGGTTAATGTGTGTAGGACTGCAGCCTGATTAAGCCATTGTATTTCAATAGATCAATACATTCCTAAACCAGCATATCATCCCAGGCTGGTCACTTTGAGTTATACCTTTAGGGTGATTCTTGCAACCACACATAAGGACTGAGTGGTTTCGGGGCAGGAAACTACATTGCACCTAAAGTGACCCCATTTAGCCCATTCTTCCATTTAAAAGGAATGCTGCCATTTCTTTTGAGAGAAAATTGTGGGAAGCTGGGAGAAAGCTGCAATGTCTTTTAAATTTATTTTTAAGTGGCTGAATTGACTTGCCACTAAAGTGAGTCCATACCGGCTTTTTTTAAAAAAATTCAAAACAATTGTTTGCATGCTCTTCTGTCTCTCCCTTCATGGGAGGAGTGGGAGAAAGGTGGATTTAAATTTATTAAAATAAGTGGCACCTTTTATTTTTCACCCATATGTTTGGATCCTGCAGCACTTCAAGTAAGGACAGCTTTTTAAAAAAAACTAAGGACAGCAAAGGGATCTGCTTTATTTGATACCGATGATCACACGAGCAGAATCTGAACTAAAATGAAGGGATCCTACTTGCACTCAGAAAATAGTAGCCCCTGCCAAAACCTCCAAAAGGTGCAGGTAGGCATCGATAAGGGCCAGGCTGGTTCACAAATGCCTGTACATCATGTGGTCACTGGAAAATGGAGTGAACCTGCCCTTTCCCAAAGTGGTCCAAACTGCAGGACAAAGAGTCATCTGATCACATCCTCAATTAATAACCTATTGAGTAAGGAATTTATCTCCGCTTCATCTCAGAGCAATTGAAGCACACAGCTTGGAACATTGGTCTGTCAGTCTTTTTTTTTTAATCTGTATGAAGGCAACTTAATTTGTTTGAAACAATGGGTCCTGATTGTTTTACAATATTAAGGTAAAGGTAAAGGTTCCCCTTGACAATTGTTGTCCAGTCGTGTTCGACTCTAGGGGGCGGTGCTCATCCCCGTTTCCAAGCCATAGAGCCAGCGTTTTGTTCGAAGACAATCTTCCGTGGTCACATGGCCAGTGTGACTTAGACACCGAACGCTGTTACCTTCCCACCGAGGTGGTCCCTATTTATCTACTTGCATTTGCATGCTTTCAAACCGCTAGGTTGGCGGGAGCTGGGACAAGCGACGGGCGCTCATTCCATTGCGTGGATTTGATCTTACGACTGCTTGGTCTTCTGACCCTGCAGCACAGGTGTCTGCGGTTTAGCCCGCAGCGCCACCATGTCCCTACACGTCCTTACAATATTAGAGATTGACAAATCCTCATCCCTCCAGATATGCATGCTATATTTTTAACAGACTACCTCAAAATTATAGAAGTGAGCATATACATATTTGGGTACAAGGGTGCAAAACAAGAAGGGGAAAGCCTAGATAAAAAGGTAGAAATCAATATTGTGGAAACGTACTAAGTTCACACATTGTGATAATGAAGGATAAAACTGAGTGTACTGAAATCTGATGAGAATGGTGCAGCGTGGCACACTGTACCAAAAGCTAACACATCTTGAGGCAGCCCTGTGTAATGCCAGTTGGGAGACACAGGATACTCGGAAAGTGTTTTAACCGCCACTGCCTAGTTGGCCCTGCACATTGCATGAATACTGAAGATTTCAGATTCAATCCTAGGAGAAGACAAACAGGATGGAGAAGCAAATGATATGAAATGACTCTTCCTGACAGCCCAGAAATCTCAGCTAGGCAACATTGAGCAAGGTGGACAAAGAACTCAACCAAGTAAAAGACAGCTCAGCGAGGGTGCTTGATAGCTCAATGATGGATGGCACGTGGTTATTAAGCTGGCTGGGCAGCTCAGTGGTTTAGGTATCTAGTTGAGGAGCAAAAGTTTGGGAGTTCAGTTCCCCACTGTGCCTCCCAGTTGCCTTCATACAGATTAAAAAAAAAGTCACCCTGCGTTGTCTTGGGCAAGCTGCACAGTCCTAGGGCACCCCTAGAAAAAGGGAATGGCAAACCACTTCTGAGTACTCTCTACCTAGGAAACCCTAGAAAGGGTCACCATGAGTCAGAATTGACTTGATGGCGCGCGCGCGCGCGCGCACACACACACACACACACACACACACACACACACACACACAAAGAGAGAGAGAGAGAGAGAGAGAGAGAGAGTAAAAGGCTGTTCTCTCCCCCCCCAAAAAAAACCCACACATACCTCAATTCCATACAATTTAATTGTTTCAAATATATCTGTACTCAATCCATACCTATTTAAAAATTCTGGTTTAAGTATGTTACAGTATATGGCAATTAAAACAAACACAAGAAGCAGCTCCAAAGCTATAGGCTTAATAGGTCAAATTTAACAGACAAGTTTATATCACAAATGTGATCCAATTATCAACATTTTTCCTGAGACTGCCTTCTGTCCAAGTCCAATTCAATTGCACAAGTGTGCAAACAAATCTCTTGAAATCTCTATAATGCTGATGGATGGAAAATTTCTTATCTATATAAATTTCCCAGTCATGATTTCCACAGATTACAATTCATGAGGGACAACAGAAGTCAGTTTGGACATTTGGACATTGTTGTTGATGATATTACTCTATAGTTTTAGAAGTCTCACAGTGTAATAAAGCTAAATGACAGCTTTGTGGTATACACATCCACCATGTGATTATAAGAAGTGTTGTGTACATCAGACTGGCTCACTTCTGAGACTTGATCCAATATACCCAACATTTTTTTAAAAAGACGATTTCACCTTTTGCTATAACAGGTGGGGTATACTGTATTAAATAAGTATTAGACTTATGTAAGAGATGTTATGATTAATAAACACGTGTAATTAGAATCCACAAAGAGCCTATTCACAGTGCATATAGCACCCCATATATGTCCATTATCTGTAAAATTCATTTGGTTTCCATGACAACCTATACTGAAAAGCTCAGATGATGTGAAATATTTCCTGGATGGGAAAGTCCATGCCAAAACACAAGCCTGCCTGGGAATGTTCGCACGCATAGAATATGTACATATGAATGACGACCCCTGTTTTAGAGTACAGTATATATTTTAATTATATTTTAATTGTTTTATCTTTTTACTGTAGTTAAATTGCTGTAGGGTACCCAGAGACCTTTGGGAAGTGTGGGTGGCATATACGCTAAATAAATAAATAAATAAATAAATAAATAAATAAATAAATAAATAAATGAATGAATGAATGAATGAATGAATGAATGAATGAATGAATGAATGAATGAACGAAAATTATAGCTTTGCTCACTAGACAGCTATCATTATCAAAGAGCATGGTTCTTGCTACCAACACAACTGAACCCAGAAATCAAGATTATCTTTTGCCTTCTTTTTGAGGAGAAATAGAAGATGAGTAAATTAAATTAAAACAACATAAGAGCACAGTACTCAAGATTTTATTCAATTGGGAAGCAATTAAAATTTTCCATCTGCATGATGCAATTACTATTCTGTCTGCTTCCTCTTTACTAATGCGCATTATCTCTTTTATAGCTGGTTCATGACATTTTCTGTTGATTTTAGTGTATTGTATGAGGGAACAGTTTTATTCATGATTGTTTGGGGAAGAGGTATGCAAGAAATCATCCAACCAACTGGAAGTACTTTCACAATCTTATATTATTTATTGCTCCACTACTCAAACACTGTAACTCAATTAACAGTGTTAATTTGTTAGCTCAATTAGCTCAAAAAACAATGTTAAAACAATGTTCTTGCGAAGGCGAATGTTAAAACACATAGAATGCTATTATTGACAGAAAACCACAATCTTCAAACTACTGTATGTATGTAGTGCTTCCTGAATAAATCTGAATGGATTGTCTAGTTTCAAATTGTGAAGCAACTCCTAAAGCTGGAAGAATGAGTTCTCTACCTCTTCCTGCATGGCCGAACGGTAATCCATCCACACCCACTTCTCCTGTCATCCCAACTAACCAATCAGGTTTGGACTGTGGTTCCAGTCCATGGGGAACTTGACCCAGTATGGGGCATGGGGCACTCCTTCCCTTGTTTGGACTACAGATAACTGATACAGTTAGCAGAAATTTGAAATTAAATTTTTGGATCTCAGTGGTTCAAAGAAGATTTGTTTTAACAGTTGTATTGAATTTGTCTCCTTTCTCCTCCAACCACTAAAACATACACCTTAACAAACAGCAGCCTGCAAGATCCTTTTTCAAAGCACTAAAACAGCAGCAAAGTTGCCCACAGTGCTCTTAATAGATAAAACACAACAGATGAAACAGCAGAAAACACTGTGAAGCTGTTGAGAGTATGCCTTATGGCAGGCACATTTTATTCAGGTTTTTTTGCCTTCTTTACTGTCTGAGGCTTTTGTTGTTGCTATGCACCATCAAGTCACCTCCAACTTTTGGTGATTCTGTTAATTATTAATATTTGTTAGAATGGATGACACATAGACACCCAATGTCCTGCGGGAAGCTCCAGTTGGATTGATGATTGAACCAAAATATACAAAATATTTAACAATTTCAATTTCTTCATTGTCAGCATTAAAGTTAGGGAGTTGTTCTTTAGTTGTGACTTTTATTTTTTATATATTCAACAGCAGTCTTGCTTTGGCACTGTCTTCTTTCACTTTCACCAAAAGTAATTTCATGTAATTACTGCTTTCTACCATTTACATGGTATTATCTACAAATCTTAAATGATCAATGTTTTAATGAAAGGAAAAAATGAAAGAGAATCTCATTTTGTTTCTGTGTTCTTTTGTTGACTCCTTAAAGAGAACATCTTAAGTATGAATGAGAAGGGAACAAATGTTTAATTACTTGTTTGTATTTCCCTTTTTTATTTAACCTTTCTTCACCCCTTATCTATCAAACTGCCCATGTAATTTTTAATTCAATAGCACTGTGAGGGCTGGTGACAGCAGTCGAACAGAACATCTGGGGGGAGTGGGAATTTGAAGTAGTAAAAGGGCTTGGATTGTTTGAAACCCAGTGGGAGCACTTTTTTGTTGTTTCACTGTATTTACCTTATTTATTTTGTTAACATAATTATCACAGATTTAAACACCTAGTACACTGATTCCTGGCCTTCATGTTTAATTATTGCAATGCATTCGGGTAGTATTGTTGGAATCTCCCTCAACTCAAGAAGGTAAATAGATTGAAAGTTCATATTTACTAGCTGAATGGAACCAGGGCTGGGACTGCAACTCTGGAGGATGGGAAATTCCACAGATTACTGTAGTTTAGATCCTTCAGTCTCAAGAGGCTATGGTAACATGCTCTGTATGGAGGACTTGGAAGAGCATCTAGTGTGGCTGAGAAGGCCAATTCGAGAGTGACAATCCCTTCCATACTGAAGACAAATACAATCTGTCCCCTGTCCAGCTCCCTGATTTGGCTGGTTTCGGGACTGCCTCTTTGCCTCGGCCTGCTGGACAAGTGTCTCTTCAAATTGGGCTGCCTTTGAAGACGGTCTGGGTACTGCAACTGGTCCAGAATTGAGCTGTGCGGCTAGTGAGTGGTGGGGCCACTAGGGAACACATCAAGCTGATTCTGTTTAAATTACATTGGCTACCATTTGCTGCCCGGGCCCAATTCAAAGTGCTTGTTTTGACATATAAAGCCATAAACGGCTTGGACCCTGGATACCTGAAGGACCACCTCCTTCCATATGAGCCTACCCAGTAATTAAGATCTAGCCAGGGAGTCCTTTTGAAAGAGCCATCCCTCAAGGAGGTAAGATGGATGGCTTGTAGACAAATAGCCTTTTCAGCAGCTGCACCCAGACTATGGAATGCCATGCCAATTGAGATTCGTCTGGCGCCGACACTGATGACATTTCAGCGCCAGGTCAAAACCTTCCTGTTCCAGAAGGCTTTTAATTGAAATAACATCAACAGTGGGTCTTGATGGCAATTTTTAGAGTATATATTTTAATTGTATTATCTTTTTATTGTATTTTAATTGTTGTACCCAGAGATTACCCTGAGACCTTTGGGTAGTGTAGGTGGCATATAAGTTAAATAAATAAATAAATTGGGAGAGGTCATGCTGCACCACCTGCCTCCAGGCTGAATGCTCAGATGTCAAGGTTTCCCATCAGTTGAGGACCATTCCTAAGACCTTCAGATCCCGCTTGCAGATACCCTTGTATCACAGCTGTGGCCTCTCTCTGGGGCGTTTTCCCTGCACTAATTCTCCAGACAGGAGCTGAAATGCATGCAGGACTTCCTCTTCGCCGATCATGCAGATGTTGTGCCCCATTCTGCCGAAGACCTCCAACAACTTATTAATTAATCATTTTAGCAAGGTCTGCCAACATTTTGGATGAACAATCAGCCTGAAGAAAACATAAGTCATGGCCAGGGTGTGGACTCACATCCCTTTATTACCATCTCTACACAAGATTTGGAGGTTATTCATGATATGGTGTACATTGGCTCAACGAGCTCAGACACTCTCTCTCTAGATGTCGAGCTGGATAAATGCATTGGCGAAGCAGCTACCATGTTCTCTAGACTCACAGAGTATGGCTTAACAAGAAACTGACGGCATATACCAAGATCCAGGTCTATAGAGCTTGTGTCCTGAGCACACTCCTGTACTGCAGTGAGTCCTGGACCCTTTGCGCATGGCAGGAGAAGAAGTTGAACATGTTCCATATGCGTTGTCTCTGACATATTTTTGGTATCACCTGGCAGGACAAAGTTCCAAGCAGAGCAGTCCTGGAACGAGCTGGAATTTTTAGCATGTATACATTACTGAAACAGTGACATCTACATTGGCCAGTGCATGATAAATACAAAAATGAAAGAAGCACACACACACATACACACACACCTGAAGGGACCTGAAATGAATAAAAATGAACATTTTCACCATGGACATCCCAAATAGCAAGCTCATGTTTGAAGAAAAAGCACAGTGGACACATATAGATACAATCATGTTCCCCTGCACCTATCATGTGTGACATGTAAAGATTGCCAGGAGAATTGTTTCTAGACCAGCCTCGGTGCAATTATTTCTTCTTTTCCATCTTAGCAACAAAAAAGTGGCAGGAGTATACAAAATAATTATCAAATTAAAATAATATTTGGATTTTCCCTATGAATTTTAATAAGGAACTATTTCATCCATCCTTTCATTTATATACTGCCCCATTCGTGCAATGTGCTATTCTAAGTGATTTACAAGCTGAATAGACAAATAAAGCAAACACACAATAACTAAAAACAATTAAAAAACGCATCAAAACAAAATCAGGAAGTGCAGAATTTTGTAATGGCAGGCAAGGGTGAAAAATCATACAAGACTGCTATCAAATTCATCTCTAAAGAGCAGGGTCTTCAGCTGCCTTTTGAAGACAGGGAAAGGAGGGAGCCAGACATAGCTGGCCAGGAGTTGATTCCGCAGGGTGGGTGCCATAGCTGAGAAGGCCCGACTTCTTGAGGTTTTCCTGGCTGGCTTGGCAACCTGGAGGAGCATTGCTTGGAGGATGCTGGGGAAAGGTGCTCCACCAAACAATGGGGTCTCAAGAGCTTTGGACATAGGTAAGCACCAGAACCTTGAATGTGACCTGAGATGCAATGGGTCACCAGTGCAGTTGGAATGGGACTGAGGTGATGAGATTAAATTTAATCGCACCCATCACCAGCCTGACAGGCACATTCTGGACCTGTTGTAGTCTCCGGATCAACCTCAAGAGAAGCTCCACTTAAGAGAGTTTGGACTGGAGAACTATGACTATGTAATCACCCAGCATGCACCCTGGAAGCACCTTGTATGGCATACCAACGCCATCCTACTCTTGAGACGATCAGGGCTGTTAGCCACAGAGGACACTAATTCATAGGGCTGCTCCATGTTGGAAATGACTTTAATGGAACATATGCACCGCTTAGATTGCTGAAGACCCAGGTTCCAGTCTACCGGAAGCCACATTGGCTGATGTATGGCCAGTTATAATCTCTCACAGTCTAACACACCGAACAGAGTTGATGCAGACCAAGGAGGACAGCTACAGTGAATTCACGGGGGGGGGGGGGGGAAGCGTGATACAAATAAAATAAACGAAAGATACTGTACTTTTGTGGGTGTATTTCTGAATAAAGCGTGTGTGTACAACCACACTCTAAAACCCTGGTGCCAGTTAACAAAACACATGCTCAGCCTCGGTGACCCTTTGCCTGGATGTTAGACATTGCGGTTCTTGGGGTGGCAGGGGGGGGTGATCCCCTGAATCTCCCCGCACTTGAACGGCTGTCCGGCTCGCTCGCTCTCGCCCTCCCTGAGCGGCGAATTCCTTCGCCCGGGATCGCGCCCGGCTTTGCCTGGGCCAGGGAGGGCCCCCTGCTGCCCGCCGGCTGTGTCTGCAGCGAGGCGGGCTTTCGCCGAGCGAGGCGGCGCTGACTCAGCCTGGGCCGAAGGAAGCGCGGAGGGCAATGGCGCTCAGCCCCCCCGAGAGGCAGCCGGGCCCGCCCGAACCCCCGCGCCCGGCGCCCCCGCAGCAAGAGGACGCCGAGGCGGACGCCGAAGCCGGCCTCGACCCTCGACAGCTGCGCGGCCTGGAGCCCGAGGCCGGCGGGATCCCGCTCCACTCGCCCTGGACCTTCTGGCTCGACAAGTGAGTGCGGGCGGGCGGGCGGGGAGACCGGATGGGGGAAGACTCGGGGAGGAGGAGGAGAAGGAGGAGGGAGAGGCGAGCGCAGGCTGAGCCGGCTCGGCCCGGCGTTGGGTCGCTCGCATGGCGGGAGGAGAGCGGGAGTCCGGGTGGGTCGCCCTCGCCTCCCGCTGCCCACCGTCGCCTCGGCCTGCCTCCAGCCGGGGCAGCCCCTGCAAAGAAGACGGGCAGCGAGGTGGCGGCGGCGGCGGCGGCAGCGGGGGGGGGGGGGAGCTGGCCTTTGTTTGCCTTCTCCGCAGCCCTTCCCCCACCCGCTCCGAATCCGCTGCTCTTGTCAAGTCAAGGGCAAGGAGACCGAATCATCCTGTGGCCCCCCCACCCCCGACCTCCCCCCCACCGAGCACCGCACTTCCGTTCACACGCACGCCGCCTCCCCGTGCCCCCCCCCCCGCCGCCGCGAGAGCTTTCGCCCACTTCGCCCCTCAGGTTTCGCGCCCTCGGGCTCTTGGCTTCGCTCGTTCTCCGGGTTCGCCGCTCACATTTCCTGATGCAGATTTTTCTCCTCCTGCCCTTTCCGAGAATTAAGCCACTTGCCAGTGCCAGGGATCTACATTTAGACCGCTGTAAATGTGCCTCTGAACATGTACAGAGTACCTTTCTTTTAGGGCTCCCCCCCTTTCTTTGTGGTTGGACTTTGTCCAAGACAGGGACTCAACAAGTGCAGGTCCCACCTTCATTGTGGGTGGGTGTTATCCTGGCTTAGCATTCTCCCTCACCCCACCTTTTCTTTTGCCACCAAACAGGACTGGTTCTCAGTTCAGTACCTGTTTCTGAGTTTGTTATGCTTCCATCTTAAGGAGGCTTGATTTGCCAGTACGTAATAAGGGGCCTTTCAAGGTTTTAAAGACCAGGTGTGCTGCTCTTTGGAAGATCTGTCCCTAGGGCATGGATTCCATAGGCTAAATATATATAATAGATAGATGGATAGATAGATATAGATCTAGATATATTATTATTATTATTATTATTATTATTATTATTATTATTATTATTATTATTATTATTATTATTATTTTACCTACAACATGGAAATGTTCTGATGGGGGTGGAATATACTGTTTTGCACTTCCCCCTTCCCCCTGTGGTAGTGAAAAGTGAAGGGAAACTAGCACCAGACTTCATTTGCTTTGGCAAGGTAAGCACTCTGGAGATCTGTAGTTATCTAAAATGCTTATCTCATCCACAAATAAAGCGGCTGCAGATTGATTGGCTATCATCAGAGGAAAAATCTGCACCCCCAACCTGATTTTGTCAGCTTCACAGCTTCTGTCTCCTCCTGTTTGCCAAATGCTGTTTCATGCCATCTTGATTAGCCATGGATGGGCATGTTTTCTGTGGGCAGTATTCATGGTGGAGGGAAAGGGCTCTATCATAACAGTTTTCAGATGCACACTGCAGACCAGTGTCTCATGAATAACCCTTATGAAAATACCCACATGGACTTTATCTAACTTGGGTTACAGTATGTACTGCGTCTCCTCAATTAAATCAAGATATAGTGATGTGACCGTGTGTCAGAATCCGAAGAATGAATATGTAAGGTCACTTGTAGCTGATTAGTCCCCCCACCTTCCAGTTTTCTTTTTTACTTTTTACTTCAGTACAAACTTTAAAAAGCCACAGGTCACACATAAAAGAGGCTTGCAGGGCCAGACAACTTGGGCCCTCCAGATGCTTATGGACTGCAGATCCTTCCAGCCCTGGCCAGAACTGAAGGATTATGAGACTCTCAGTTGAAAAACCTGTGGAGGTTTATCAAACACTTGCCCAGTCTTGCTTTAAAAGCACGATGACAGGCAGAAATGCAACAGGGAAAGCTTAGAGATAAACTTTTATGGCTTAACACCTCTTTCAGAAGAACCCATGCCCCAGTATGGGATGTTTTAGTCTTTCCAGAGATTACCTTTTGCTACAGAATCCACACAGGGGTAGGCATTTTGTGGCATTGCCACCTGAAAAGTGGAAAACCATGTCCCTCCGTTTCTACCAATTCCAAGGTTCACATTTTTTTAACAGTCAAAAATTGATGGCCTTAAAAACTGTCACAATAAATCTATTGCTTTTTGCCACTGGGATACTTTTGTGTGTTGATACTGTTTGGTAAACTGATACTAGGGAGGAGAAGTAACATAGTCCAGTTGTCAATAGACTGGCAACATTCAAGGTGGTAGGGAGAGGACCCTGGAAATCTAAATAAGTTCAGGGCATATAAGAAGTATACATGAAACCCAACTCCTGCCTCCTAACCTTGACTTACTGCTAACCATCAGTACAGTACTTTCCAATTCCAGTGAGATTGGAAAATACTCCAAACCTTACTCAATGCAATTTATTTTGTTGGTGATTGTTGTGGGGGGTTTGTGGATGGGTGTTTGGTTTTTGCTGTGCTTTTTAAAAACCATGTAGCATGAGGATGGAATGCTCCCTCTCCCTTTTCTTAATAACATAGCTATTCTTGCCACATTTTCCTAAATGCTATTCAATAAGACCTAATTAAAATCGGTTCTTAGTTTATCTATTGCTGTTAAAGTGCACAATTAAAGAGCTGCTGGATAGTTCGGTGGTTTTGAGTGGTTGGGAGTTTGATACCCTGCTGGGCTTCCTTGACAGGGGCTGGGATCAATCATCCAGAGGGTCCCTTCCAAGCCTGCAGATCTAAGATGATTCTAAGTTTCTAATCCATGCATATCTGCAATTTCTTCCTGCTTTTTAAAAAATGCCACTCGTGCTGCCTAGTTGCCTTTTTTAATAGTAATAATCTTTGTTCCCTTCTCTTGCTGGAAAAAAGCATAATCATTTCCAAAACATCTCCACAGGTGTTTATTTTCCAGTAGATTTTAAAGCCATTTCATTTGTCATTCTGAAACTTGACTGAAGTGCATACTGGCTTGTACTACTTCCAACTGCAGTTTGGCTGTTTGTATTTTTAGTTTTTAGAAGTTCATGATTTCCCAACTCTTGCTACTTGGCTTCCAGCCTGTCCAGTCAGAGCCTTTAATAGGTGTTTGGCTCCTTTTCCTTTACAGATTTGTTTTTGTAACTTGAGAAAGAAATGAGTCTCTAAGGTATGAACAGCTTCCTTACCAATCGCTGTTGCCTGAAATGATCCTATGACCAACTTTTTTATTGCACTGCATTTTATTAACACACAGACTTTGATACAGTAAAATGCTGGGGACCAGTAGAAGTTCCGTGCGTCCATGCATCTCGACATGGAATGTAGAAAATGTTACACAGAAAACGCGTGAGTCTCAGTTTAACCATGAAAGGGCCACGTGCTGAGGTCTGCTGATACCTGCTTTTCATAGGTTCTTCAACCTGAAACATTTTGTGCAGCTTCAGTCTCTTTGGAACTGGAAATTGATGAAGGGGGAAGGGTGTTTGGAAGAGGAGATGGAGGAAAGTATAAGATAAGGAATAGCATTCTGCACTTTTCCTCTGGGTGTCCTTTTTAGATCCTTGCCCTGTCCCCATTTTTACATTTAATTACAAACTACAGTTACATCTAAGTTTAACATTATTCTAGGTTGGGATTGTCTCCATTATCTTTGAATGGTAGCCATTTTGTGTTTAATGTATGCATGACAGCTTTGGAACGAAAGACGCCAGGAAGCCATGAACAGTAATTCAAACTGGAGCCTTGGATGTTACGACCCAGGAGGTTGCTGCACCTCACAACCAGAGTTCATGCATCAGGTGCCCTCATTTACTCCATGAATCCATAGCAAGCAAAATCAGAGGCCAGCAATAGTTCAGCAGACCTAGACATCAAGAAGTTACTTTTTAAAATAAATTAGTTACAGTCATAATTCTGCAACCTGTTAAGTAGTTAGCTGTATTTTAAAAGTATTATTTTAAAAGTATACTTTCCCAGGTCTCAAAAGTAATTAAAAATAATTGCTTTTCAAAGGTATATCTGAATGCTACAAGCCACCTGTGTGGCCTCAGAAGCCACAAAAGAGCATGAGGCAGCACAGAACACCACCCTGACAACGTTGCGTTCTTCCTTCCCTAGTGAGTCCATCCCACCCCCAACTATAAAAGTAACTTAAAAGAATAGAAAAGAAGTAAAATTCTTCCTCATTAAATTGCAACCATAATGCAGTTCCTTAGCTATTTGGAAAAGGAATTAATTGCAACTACCTCATTATCTGCAAAGAGTTATTTCCAAGATATGAGCAAAATCTTCACAAAGCTTCATCAAACAAATCAAACAACAGAAGAAATAAAGAAAATCCAGAATTTGCATATCCTACGAATAAGACTTCTAGGGTTAGGTCTTCTTGAACTCGGTAGGATTTGCTTCTGAATAGGTACATAAAGGATTGCTCTGCAAGAGTTTTTGCCCCTTTTTTTAAAGGTGTAAGAGAATTTGTGGTCACAAATGAATGATTGTGCAGATATGGATATTTTGCCTACAGTTGTGATAGAGTATTAACATTTAGAATTTTATTATAGTTCTGTTATAAGGATTAATGATGGAATAAACGGTAATAGACAGAGAGGAAAGGAAAGTGGGGAAATGGTGGTTGCTTCTAAACGTTTGACCCAAAAAAGCATGTTATTTTTCTTTCTAAAATAAACTACCATATTTTTGGGTTTCTGTAGCTGATTTCAAATTACATTATCTCTTTCATACTTTATAGTATGACATACGTGTGACAGGGTTTGTCACTAGAATGTGACAGTTCCTTCCTTTTGGCGGGAAAAGATGGGTAATTTGTTTCTTTTATAACAAGATTTTTATTAACAGAACTAAATAGGGTTATCAACAACAACTTTTGTAGGGTCAATATGACCAAAGTCTACAGGTAACTCAGTCCACAAAAGAGGTAAACTGTCGCGAGAATCTTCCTTCCTTAGCGGGGAGGTGGCCCAAATCTCTCTTGGTCCATCAGTTTTCGCAAGGAGCCACTCCTCACTGCACAGATAGTCCCGCAGCATGGGTGGCAAGACCAGTCTCCCTCGGGTGGCTTCTGATTCGGTGGGATAGGTCCCGGCCGGACCACCTTCCTGCAAGGACCTCGTCCTCGGGGATAAATCACCACGGTCCATTCCTCTGGACCGTACTCTTCTAGAGTCCTCCCTCTTTCTTTCCTCCCTCTATCTTTCCGCGTGCCACATCTTTTGTATCTCTTTTCTCTGGTATTTTAAACACTCTCGCTTCTTTCCCTTCTTTTTGTTCTTCTTCCCACACCACCACTTCCCTTGTCTGTCCTGTCTTCTCTCTTTCCTCTGTCATTAAGAACACATCTACCCTCCTCCTTTCCTTTCCCGACTCCTCCCCCTTTTCTCTCACCACTAGTCCTGTCATTTCTCCCATTACTCTCCCTACTTCACTGTCGTTACACTCCTCCTTAGACGTTGGAGGAGACGGCTCACTCTCCTTTTTCTCAGTGCCTTTGTCCTTCAGCTCACAATGGGTCACAGAGCCATATAGACACTGAGAAATTGATATATCCTGTCTTTTCAGGCAGCGGAAAAGTAGAATATATATAAAAAATCATTATGTTGAAACATGTCTTACGTTCAACCTGTACAGATCCCACTATAAATGGCATGCTTTGACACATTGGCTGTTCATGTTCTACAGCAGCCTTGGCCAGCCCAGTCTCCTCCATATGTGTTGGGTGAAAACTCCCCTTCTCCTTAGGCAGCATGATTAGGCTAGTGTGCTATAAGTGGAGAGTTCCCTGCGGTTCACATCTTCTAAGCAGAAGGCAGTAGAATTGAGTGCAAAATCCTAATAGTAGCTCTCTGTGCTTTCCATCAAGCCCTGGAATAAGGCTGGGAACATTCTGAAGGTAATGCAGTGACTCATTAAGAGGCTGTGGTCTGGTTGGAGAGAAGCAGAGCAGGACAACTGCTTAATGATTGGAAAAGCTAGTCAGGGCAATTTGTTGTTTTGTGGTGCCAAGTCACTTCAGAGTTAAAGTGACCCTTTGGATGAATGACCTCCAAAAGGTCCTGTTGTTAACTGCCTTGCTCAGTACTTGCAAAGTTAGAGCTGTGGGTTTTTCTATTGAGTCAATCCATCCCATATTTGGTCTTCCTCTTTTCCTGTTGCCCTCAACTTTTCCTAGATTCATTATCTTTTCTCATGAGTCTTCTCTTCTTGTTATGTGTCCAGAGTCCAGTAGCCTCAGTTTAATCATTCTTGTTTCTATATAGGCTTAAGTTGATCAAGCACCCACTTAGTTGTCTTTCTGGTAACCCACAATATCTGCAAAACTCTTCTCCAACAACATGTTGTATTTCAAATGAAACAAATTTTTCCCTGTTGGCCTGCTTCATTTTCAAGTTTTCATATCCATATATAGTAGTTAGGAGTACCACAGTGTGGATGATTTTCTCCTTGGTCTGCAAGGACACATCCTTGCACTTGAGGATATTTCCTGGTTCCTCTATAGCTGCCCTTTCAAGTCTCATTCTTTTTTTTTATTCCTTGGCTGCAGTCTCAGTTTGATCAATGAAACTACATAAGTATACAAAATCGTTAACAGTTTAGTTTCTTTACTGTCAACATTAAAGTTACATAATTCTGTAGACGTGATATTTGTCTTCTTAATGATCAACTGGCAATGGCAGACCTTGCCAATGGCTTCTGGAAGTCAGGAGCTTCAGTAAAACATGACTATCTTATGTATAGAATAGGCTCTTTTTTAAAAAAAAATGTTCTCTAAGGGCTGTACTATATCAGCCATGCCATCAGATTTGGAGCAGGCCATTTGAGTCTGGAACAAAAGAAAAGCGTTATTGGATTAGCCCAAAGTTTCCTCTCTTCTGCTTAAATGAGAACTGCCCAACTAGATCCTATGTAGCTGTCAAAGCAATACTTCCCCTGCGTCTTTCACTTCTCATGATCCCAACTACAGTGATTGGAAGGGGCCTCATATATTACACCTTTATTGCAATCCTGTGCTGTGCCAGATTACCTTGGAATAAGCCCTGTTGAATCTGATGGTCTAATTTTGAATAGACATGTGCAGGTTTGCATTTATTGTCGTGCTGTTAAATTCATTGCTTGGCGAAGACCCAATAGATCATCTTGTCCAAGCAGTGATAATTGTGCGTGTTTTCAAATGTAAAGATGGGCAGTAAAAACAGCTCGTACCTGACATATGTGTAGATGAAGCTATAAGAAGGAGTCGGGCTTTTCAATAATTATTTTCTCTGCTGTTATCTCCCCCCAACCACCCCCTTTCTGTGCTGTTCCTTTGTCATTCAGCACTTTCCTTGACTCTTTTTCTCCCCAGGCATTTATTTCTGTTTTTTCCCTCTCTGCTTCTTGTGTGGTGCTGGTGGAGGCAGAGACGATGCTAGCAGCAGTCCTGGGCAAGAAAGGAACAGAATGTCCAAGCCCAGGGTAGCCGGAGGTGTATAGAGGACTTTGGAAGAACCTGCTTCCTTTTGAGTCCAACTAGGGTGGGTTGTAGACAGACATGTAGTTTTACTCAGAATTAGAATAATGCATCTGGAAACAAAGGTTGGGGGCAGAATAGATAAGAGTAGGAATTATGTGTCTCTTTTGAAAGTTACCAAAAAAAATCAACTACAGTTCCTAATAATAAATAGAGAGAGCTCAAGAAAAGAAAAGTGGGTCTTGGCAAGCCCCACGCTTTTGGGCCCAGGCTGAATTCCACTCTGACTGCCCTATCCTTGTTGCATTTAAGCTAGAGTTCTGTTGGTACAGTACTTACCAAGGAGCAAGACTGATAAATTCAATGCGTCTTCTGAGTACATAGGTTTAGGATTGTCTTACCAGATTACAATTAATTTGCTTAGTTGCCTCTGTAGAATCCCCAAGCCATATTTCCAGATTGTTTCCTTTTGCACAGCTCATTCAGGAGTGGTAGCTCAGCAGCTATATATATCTTTTATTAATAATTATCTTCCATTATCATTACATTTTGGTCAATTCCCAGCAACCTGCTATAACGAGTTTATCTCACTGTGAGTAGCTGGGTTAGATAAAATTACTGTACTGCTGTTGCCTGCAGTTCAAGAGGTAGGATTTACCTACCTCTTGAACTACAGAATTTGTAGTTCTGAATTACCTACCTCTTCTCCCATCCAGTGGGCTATAGCTGCATAGGTCACAGATGACACAGCAATTGACAACTGTTTGAGTTGAAATGGATCTTGATCGCTTAACTGACATCCTGCAGATTGGTCCCTATAGTTACTTGTCAGTCTAACCAGTCATATGTTAACCATCTGTGATACACTGACAGTTGAACAAGTGAGTTCTTCCCTTTCAAGCTAACAAATGTTTCCCTGTGTGATTGGCAAGAACAGTAACTTCAGCCTCAATTGGCTAACTCCGTGCAAGGCTGATTTATGATTTTATAGTCAAGATAGATCACAAAACACTGATAAACCACAGAGCCTGTTGGTCTTGAGGATATGATTCTAATCATGCACCATATAGGCCTTGCTGAAGATCTAACATTCAGCTGCAGCACTTACTTTGAAGTATGCATGTTCCTCAAAACATCCCCCCATTATTTTTAAAATACAGTATGGCTTAAGTGTGACCAACTGTATTTCATATATGTTCCATTACCTTTCTTGAACCTAAGAAGATACAGGTATTGCACAAAATGTTCAGGTAGCCTCTGTATTATTTTTTTAAGTGTTACCTTCTCCTATTAAAGGAATCTGGTGTGAACACTACAGCAACACAATCCCTACATGCACATTTGGGATTTGCCATAAAAGATTGTGGGAAGATCATGAGACTCATAAAGAAACTTTGCAATCTAGGATTAGCACCTACTGCTGCAGTATTGTCAGTTTAGATGTTCTAGCTTCCAAGGCAGGCTGGATCCTGGAATCTTCCCCTTTATTTGAAATGACGCTGACACTGTGAACCTGGTTTCTCAACCTGATTTTTATCTCTCCTGCATGTTGCACCACATTCTGCTAATAAACAAACATTACACTTTGTGCTTTTTATATGTATGAATGAATGAATGAATAACAGTCTTAATAGCACGGTATGTGTTTTTTTTTAAAATATATATCTCCCTCTTGGAAAAACATTGAACAAAGCATTGCATTATGGTTCTGCATATGTAAAGTACACTTAGGTTTTGATTCCCTCCCCCCCCCCAATCAGACTAAAAACGTTGTGGCCCATGAAATGGGTACAAAAGGCTCTGCTGTCTGTAACACCCCTAAACTGGAGCCTCTTTGAGTCAGAATATCTGACTTGAAAGGCCTTTGATCTAACTTGGCAAGGCTGTTCTTGGATTGAGGTATGTCCCATCTGATCCAGTTCAGGTATGTCCTCATCTTGAAAAGGTTACTTGTTTGGACTACGAACTCCTAGAATCCTCCAGCAGGCACGACCAACTTACATTTCTACATTCCATGGCAGTACAGTTTGTCATTTTAAGGAAGCACCTCTTTCAGCTGGAAGAAAAAAAATGTGGTGTACGGGAAGTAGCTGTGTTCCCCTGTTGTAGCAAAAGCAACAAAGAGTCCTGTGTCACCTTTAAGATTAACAAATTTTATTTGGTATAATCTTTTGTGGATTGCAACCTGCTCCTTCAGACACAACGGGAAGTACTGTATTATGCCAGACAAACTTTTGTTAGTCTTAAAATGCCACATGCCTATTTTCAGTCAGTAAGAATTCCATGTTCTGCTCTTTTTCTCTGTTCTCTAAAACGATTCAACCTCCTTGGAAGATGAAAAGGTGTTATCAGTAGCTTCATGGACTTCTTGTATTTTCTACAATGTTGATACAAGCTGCGGCTATTTCCACAGTTAGCTCTTCTTAAGTTAGTTGATGTGATTTCAGATATCCAACTACTCGGTGAGGCAGTTGGTCTAGAGCTAGAAGTTCTGATACAGTTGAGAAGACTTTATTCTACTCTGCTGTAATTTTTTTTCTCTAAGCAGGAGCAAATTGTCTAAAAGTACTCTAAGAACTCCTGTGACTCCAGTTGGAGCATTGCATTTCTTTATAAGATCCAGGTATATAAGCAACTTACCAAAGAAAGCAGTGGTGATAGTAACTAGTGGATTATTATTAGTCACTTAAAACACCTTACTGATTTATACATCTACTATTACTGGAAAATAAGCGTTTCACGCATGCTTTGAATAAAAATAGTTCAATAACTAAGTCTTCTGCCACCTATAAATGTATTGAATGTTATACCAGTCAACTGCAATGTAATTTTGGAACTAAACATCTTGGACTCTGACCCAAATAGATTTGCACAGCAGTAAGCTAGTTGTGTCTGGCCTTCTAGCAGGTGGGCAGTGGGTTTGTTAATGCCCATTCCCTCATTAGCTGGTAGGGGTGGGGTGAGGAGTTAAATCTATGCCGCCCCTGTCACAGATTTGGGTTAGTGTTGGATTTAACAGTGATATAATAATTAACACTGACTACAGCAAACATTTAAGGAGCACACAGTATTTTTTTATTTGTTCAGTAAATTGAAGCATCATATCTCTGTGTTGTAATGTTTATGCAAGTGTTAGCCAGAACAGATGTCTAAACAGACATTCTGCTTGAGAAAGATGATGTAATTGCTTTACCATCCTGATTAATGGTACACATATCTTCTTCACGCAGGGAAGGGTAGTGTGCATGACTCATTGTTATTGATATCTAGAACCATGAGCCAGTTCTGGGTGCAATATGCTCTAAAACTGATTTGTCTATCTTTACATCAAGGTTCTGCTATAAAACAGCAGTATTCCTGTTTTATAGGCTGAGGTGTAAAAATGTACCTCTAGATGAGTTGCTGGATAGACCTGTGGGCAGAGGTTGGGAGTTTGATTCCCCATTGTGCCTCCATGATGGGTTGGACTCAATGGTCCATAAGGTCCCTTCCAGCTCTGCAGTTCTAAGACTGTTATTCATCCATCCATCCATCCATCCATCCATTCATTTCTTTCCTTCCTTCGTTTCTTCCTTTCTTTCAACAACTCAGCAGGAACTGAATTCAAGTTTTACACTCTACTCTGTATGACAGTTGCTTTTGTGCTGTTCTTGCTTAACAAGCCTGCCCATTTTACCTTTATTTATTTTTTATGTAAAATATGTTTACTTCTCCTTGAAAAGGACCCAGAGTGGCTTACACCTTCCCCCAAATTAAGCGATTAAGTAAAATTAATTACCTCTCTCTGCTGACCATCTGTTTCCTTTTTTGTATATACTTCTGTCATTAATGCTACTTTACTTTCAGAGATCATATTTATCATGATTCCTTTTGGTATTTTGTCTGTATTCCTTTTCCTTTTTCTTTTATTTGTTGTTGTTATTAATTTTTATGTTATCTTGTTAGATACCCAGAGTACTGGCTCTGCTACTAATTGAGTGGGATAAAAATGTACCTACCTACCTACCTACCTACCTACCTACCTACCTACCTACCTACCTACCTACCTACCTACCTACCTACCTACCTACCTACCTACCTACCTACCTACATACATACATACATACATACATACATACATACATACATACATACATACATACATACATACTGTATTTTCCATGTATAAAATGCCACTTTTTCCTAAAATAATTGAAGAAAAAATTGAGGGTCGGTTTATACTTGGAAGTGAGGAGGGGGGAGGGATCAAAGTGCTTTGATCCCTGTTTCCCCCTCCACGTTTTGCAAAGAAAATGGAGGGGGAAAGAGATTTCTGCTACCTACATTTTCGTTGCAAAAAGCAGCTTCCCCCCTCCAGGTTTTGCAAAGAAAATACAGAGGGAAAGCAATTCCTATTTCCCCCCTGCATTTTCTTTGCAAAACCAGGAGGCAGGAAGCTGCATTTTGCAACGAATGTAGGGGGAAAGCAGAAATCACTTCCTCCCTGCATTTTCTTTGCAGAACCTGGAGGGGGGAAGCTGCTTTTTGCAACGAAAATGTCGGGGGATAGCAGGAGCTTTTCCCCCTCCACTTTCTTGCAAAGAAAGAAATTTTGATTTAGAAAAGGGGGGGCATACATGGGGTGTCTTATACACGGGTAAAATACGGTACATACATACAGACATCAGCTGAAGACAATGTTTAAAAGCTACAAACTCTAAGCATACAAATATAAAAGAGTCAAACAAATACTACACTAAAATGGTAAAGAAAACCAACATCAAAAACACATACAAAGCAACAAGGCCCAACAATCCATTAAAAACCTCCACTCAAGCAGCCAGTCACTCAGGGAAAGCTTGCCTGAAGAGAAAGGCCTTTGTTTGCAGGACAGCAAAGATGGGGCCAGCTTGGCCTCCTGTGGGAAGGAGTTCCAAAGTCTGGGAGTAGCAACAGAGAAGGCCCTCTCCTGTGTCCAACACGAAATGCAACTATGAAGATGTGATACTGAGAAAAGAGCCTCCCCTGATGATCTTAATACATGTCAGTTGTAGTCCCATTGAAATAAGGCTTCTGCTCCATAGTTAGTACTTAGATGTATATAATTGCTCCTGGTGCTAAATCCAGTTGTTAATCTGACTGGAGTGGAATCACTATAATGTACGGAACTCGTTGGTTCCAGTCTTAATTCCCCCGATTTAAGAGGTTCTATTCTAGTTTGGGATGCACCTAGGATTTAACTCCTCTGACGTTTTAAAATCTCTGACCACATTCCATTTTAAGTCTTTTCATAAATACATGAGATACCTATGCAGAACGTAAGCACTGAATAAACTATCCGTTATTTACCTTGTGTGGCTTCTTTGCTAGATTCTAGTCACCTAAAGCAGTCATGCTAGATTTATAGGATGTTGCCATCTAGTGGTGCAGACATGAAATTAATAAAGAGAACGTGTTCTCTTGTTCTGTTAATCCATATGGAAATCCAAGGTACAGTATCTTTAAAAGAGATCCCAGTGGTAATACGAGGGTTGGAATTAAACCCTCTGAAAGATTACTAATGAACTTCCAAATTAGGAAAAGAGTGAAGAGCTGATCCTTTCAAGCAACATTTTTCTTAGTTTGACACTATTCTGCATTTGGATTCAATTGTATTATTATGGTTGTGCTTGCTGTCTTAATGGAGCTTATTTACAAATTGTACATCTGACTTAGGCTGCTTAAATCCCATTGAATCAAATGAGGACTAAGCAAGTGAACTGTGTGGAAAGACAGCAACTTTCACAATTTTATCTGATGAAAGAAAATGCTTGAATCTTGCTTCTCATAAATCCTCCCCCCCCCTTCTATCTGTATTGCCTGTATTTAATCCAGATAGGCTCCCTTCCACACTGAGTTGGATGATCACACACACATATTAATCATCATGCCTGATGGTGGGACATTTTGGATCTTGCCAGAACCGCACAGAAATGGGTGTGCATTGTAGACATTATGCAACATGGTCACTTGAACAGTTATCAGCAGCAGCAGCAGCAAGATTCAGTCATTGCCACGTACATTGTTCTTTCTTCATACACAAAAATCTACCAAATGGTAGATTCTTGCCCTTGAGCTGTCCATCCCAGTATTCATGAATCATAACATGGAGAAGCAAAAGTGATGAGCTCTGGTTGACAGTAGTTTGGCCCCTTTTCAGATTCAGCCAGTGGACTCCATTCTCAAAGATACGTGGGCTGTAATGGATCTGGAATGGACAGAAGCCTCTACAACTCAGTTATCTCCCCTTATGCAGTCCGATTTCAGAACTGCTAGCCCAATTGCTATGCTGGCTGAGATCAGCCAGGAGAAAAGCGCCCAAAAAGAAGTGAGCCAGACCCTTCTTAGGCCAAATTTACAGCTACTATGCCAACACAAAGTTAGATCAGGCTCAGGATAGTTTTTAAGTCATTTCATTTTCATTTCATTGTATATTTATATCCTGTTTTTATGTCCAAGAGGACCCAAAGTAGTTGACAGTATTACAAAAGTTAATTTCCAGCATCCTGAGGCTGGGAGTTGTTTGGATTCTGCATAGCTTCAGCTGACAGAGTATGAGTTCAGTCAGCCCTCAGTCACCTTGGCTAATTAGGATTGTGCCCTTATTGGGGTTTGGAAAAGTGAGAATCATACGTTGAGCCTTGTCCCTTAAACTTAACTATACATACTACTAACGCTCTATACATTAGAGTTTGTCTTGGGATCGGAAAATACCCTACACTTCATTCTGTATAAGCTTTTCTTGGGTGCATAAGGATTCATGTTTACAAATAATGAAGTGGCACCTCACCTACAGTCTTCCTATGGAGCCTCGTGGCACAGTGGTTAAACTGCAGTACTGTAGCCAAAACCCTGCTCACGACCTGGGGTACCACGTCCCAGGCAGCCAACTTGAGATTGATTCCACCTTCCATCCTTTTGAGGTTGATAAATTGAGTACCCAGCTTGCTTGGGGGGGGGGCTGAGTGTGCATAATTAAATTATAAACCATCCAGAGAGTGCTGCTTTTTGCTTTGCTTCATACTGTAGGAGGTGCTTTTTAGTTTTCACTTTTTTTAATTATCAGGTTTATGACAGGTGCGTTTATTATAACTTATTAGTTTTGTTTGAATTTTAAGGTCACTTCCTGGTACTACAGCAGCAGAGTGTGCATCAAATTTAAAGAAGATCTACACAGTACAAACTGTACAGGTAAGAACAAAAGTTTTAACTTATGAAAATTATACGTTGGGTAAGAAATCCTGTCTGGATGGAAGACTTCCAAAAGCCACATCCAGCCCTTAGACTGGTGCAAGTTCTAAAACTTGCACCAAGAGTAATTCATTGGGATATTTCTCATGTTCTTTTGAGATCTTTGGATTTAATCTTTCTTTTTGAGGGTACAATAAAATGTATTAGTTCATCATCCATCATAGGCTGTCAGTGATCATTGACTTGAGAAACATATATGTAAGTACAGTGGTGCCTCGCATAACGAGCGCACCGTTTAATGATGAATCCACATAGTGATGCGGATTTAGTGATCGCTAATGCGATCGCATACCGATGGTCTAAATGGCCAAAATTCGCTTTGCGATGATCGGTAAGCGTTTCGCATAGCGATTTTTTAAATCAGCTGTTTGGCGGACCCAAAATGGCCGCCGGACACCCAAAATGGCCACGCGCCGCGTTTTCACGCCCTGCCTTCGCTTACCGAGGGCGTGAAAATAGCGGCTGGATGGGGAAACATCGCATAATGGTGAGTTTGGGCCCCATGGGTTTTTTCGTTCCGTATAGCGATGTTTCCCCATAGCGAAGGTTAATCCGGAACGGATTAACCTCACTATGCGGGGCACCACTGTACCCTAAATAGTAGCTATATGCTTTCAAGTCGCAACTGATTTACAGTAACCCTAGTAAGGCTTTCAAGATAAGTGAGATATTGAAGGAGTGGTTTTACCAGTTCCCCACACACACCAGTGGGTTTCCATGACTGAGCAGGAATTCGAACCTTGGTCTTCAGAATCCTAGTCTATCACTGTCCACTACACCACACTGGGCAATCTGCACTGAATGCAGAATTGCTGAATGAGTGTTCTTTGAATCAGCCACTTCTACAGTGATAGAAGGAAACAGCCTTCTTTAGTCAATGCATCCGGGCATAGCTCTCCTGCCTTGCAATCACAGGTGTGAGTGTACTTACTGTTCAAGTGAAAGGAATCTGTACAAATCTGTCCTCGATACTGTACTGCTGCTGACCAACAGCAGTTCTTCAAACAGAAGTTTTCCATGCAGAAATGCTTCTCCGCCCTTCTTGAAGATGTCAGGGAATCATCTTCTTGCAGAGCATGCATTTTGTAGCACTTTTCCTAAACATAGCAAGGTAAATTTCATTCTGTTTATTGTTGTGTATATATTAATAAACTGTAATCGTTCCCTCTAGATTTTCTGGAGTGTTTATAATAACATCCCTCCTGTGACAGACTTGCCTCTGAGATGTAGTTATCATTTAATGCGTGGAGAAAGACGACCGCTATGGTATGTATGTTCACATTATTACTATACTTCAGGCGTAAATTGTCATCTATATTTGTAAGTCATGACAAATAATAAGCCATAGAAAAGAAAAGTGGGGAGGCAAAAGATTAAAGGAGCCAGATTTTTAAAAAACATGCTTGGTAAATCTGCTAGGTTATGTTACAGTAACCTGTGTTTGCCTTTTCAAGCTTAAAATGTTTTAATATTAAAGTCCAAGTTATAGACTGTGATCTTTGTTTACATCATATATTCGACTGGAAGCAGGCTGCGCAGAATTAGATCGATTAAAGTTAAAACACTGAATAAAAATTTACCACAAGCAAGGCCAGAGCGCAGTTAAAGCTGTGTTACCACTACCTGCTCACTTGGTGGATGACTTCGAATCTGCACTTTTTTGTATTATCTTTTTTTGTGAGGCAGTTTCAGAACTTGGAAAACGTTTGGGGGCTTTTTTGAACTTCAGCCAAATCCTCCAGCCAACACAGATTCTGAAAGTGGTACCCTTAAAAAGTCATTATTTCCCCAAGGTCTGCTGTGGCTTTAAAAGTCAATTTGACTAGGGTTGGGGATCTTGGTTCGCAGTCAAAAATTCCACTTTCTACATTGAAGATCTTGGATGGTCTTGAAGAGTCTCCTTCAATCCTGGCCGATATAGGTATAGAAGTAAGAAGGATAAGGCAAACTCTAAAGACAAACCTATGCATCTTGCTGACTTGAGCAGGTCTTCTACATACAAAAGATTGTGGTGATAGTGGCTGCCATGCTTATTTAACATTTCGGTTTCAATACAATCCTTATAGGGGAGTGAGTCCTCTTACATTTAATTGAATAGACGTGCACAGGATTGCTTAGTCAAGCTTTGATTCAGTAGCTGCTGCTGTTAAACTATATTGCCCAAGCCTTTCTATAATAATCCGGCTTTATCAGCCAAAACGAGTTCTGGCAAGTCTGACAATAAGAGTCAGGAACCATACAGTTGACACAAGAGTAGACATTTAGACTGAGTTAACAACATTATTTTTTCTCTTCTCATAAAATAGTGCAGTATTGCATGGCACAGGTGAGGCAGTTCAAAGTCCTCTTATAGCCGTGATTGTGATGCACCTTTTTCAAGAGTTACATACTCTTTGGGGATCTGGTTCTTTTTCTGGAGATTGTATATTAATGGCCCAGTAGCCATTTAAAAATGTTTTATAGCTTCATAAAGTGTGTACTTGTATAACCTCATGTGGCCTGGCAATGAAAACAAGCCAAATATTGTAAATTATAGTTTACACTTAAATTCCGTATGGATGCATAAATAAAACCGAAAGCCCTTCTGTGCTCTTGCTTCTTACATTTCAATTCTGTAAAAGTAGCAGTTCATTTGGGGAAGTGACTAGTGAGTCTGCCAAGTGTGAAGCCCCAGGAGGATTTTTGTTGGCAGCTATACCAGCTTTGAGCTCATCCCACCCCCCGAAAAAAGGAAGAGTATTGATAAAACTGATGCTTTCACATTCCCACTCACTGTGTTGCCTTGAATGGATGGACCCAAGATTAAAGTATTCTCAAAATTACATTAGATTTGGCACGTGAAAGTAAGCTTACTAATTTAGAATTAGCTTGGAATGGTTTGCAGGAATCTCTTTATCTTTCCCCCCAAAATATGTAGTGAAGATGTTGTCAAAAGAAAATGAATTGTGATCTGATTTCTTTTTATACATCTTCTACTTGAAAGCTGTGTGAAAGAGGGATATAATCTGAGGGCCATACCTAGAAAAAGGATGCATGTATCTTCTGAAGCCAATAGCTCCATGCTTGCCTGTTTCACGTAAAAATTATGATACTGGTGTCATAACTGCCATTTGTTAGTCAAAATCTTATTGTGATTTTAAAGTGGTACCTTTTGTTAGCAAACTGTTGCACAGTGAATTGTACCACTCGGTACACAACACATAATGTCTACCCTGACTTCATAACTTGCAGCAATTCACCTCCAGAGATTATGCTGTTCATGGTTAGAGATGGGCATAGACCTCAGTTCAGAGGTTTGTGCTAGTTTGTCAGACCAGCACCGCCAATGCCACACATTCCCTTCTCCCATCCCAGCCCAGATCCTCCATTACCAGTTAGTGTTCTCCTCCTCTTCAGGTATTTGACCAGTTCCAGTAGGAGCTTGTGCCTTGCTCCTCCACCTCCTCTGGCAGCTGCCCACTCAAAGGCACCACTGCAAGAATCCCTGCCCCGCCTCCTTGCCTTGTGGGTGGCTGCCAGGGGAGGAGGTGGAGGATGGAAACACACACTCCTGCTGGGACTGGTTGAATGTCCAAAGAGGAGGAGACGAGCAGCACATGCTAGCTGGTGAGCCAGGAAGTGTGGGAACGGCATGTGCGGCACCTGTGATGCTGGTCCAACAAAACAGTATGAACCTCCAAACTGAGATTTGTGCCCATCTCTGTGGTACACTTGCAAATATAACTAATATAGTTTGGGCCACATTTTAAACAATAGTCCTATGTGTCTCCTTTAACTTGTCAAATGAGTTCACTTTTAGCTGTGTTTGATTTATGTAGTTGGTATATGGACCAGCATTATTTTATTTAATGTTTCCTTAAATCCTCACCGTTTTGGAACCATTCACTTGCAGAATGATGAATGGCCAGCAATGCAAACAGAGTATTTCAGCGCCTGGGGAGGGGGTGGCAGCCGGCAGTGCTTGTGGCTATACCTGAATGTTTACCTGCAATCTCTTTCTTGAATGTTTTCAGAGGGATTTTTATTTTACAAAAAAAGTGGCAATAATACCATTACATCACATTACATTTTGAAGTTGTGTTAATTTTATATATATAAATCTTAATTCTTTGAATGAAGAACATAACCAATGTGTGCCAAGATCACTTGTTTAGGCATGATACTTCTACAAGTGTAGAGAGTCAGCGGGAAACATTGTAAAAGAAGACTGAGCAAATAAAAAAAATTAATAGATCTAATATATTAAGGGTAGTGTGTTCTGCGTGCCTTTGTCAGGCCTTATGTCTATCATACTTTATTTTTAGAGTGATACACAGAGAGCTGCGATAAACTTGTATTAATCAGGTTACATTTTCAGTGGATTGCATGTCTGTTCTAATCTCTCCTCTTCATACAGTCTGCAATTTACAGCTTTTTCAGGGTTTAGAGGAATCCTTGTAAGTAAATAGATCTCTTTAAGTGCAAAGAAGCAGCAAGTAAATGCCCACAAATCGTGGTAAATGACTTTATTATTACAGCAGATGTTTTAGCAGTGGGTAGCTATTTTAATCATATACTCTGGCCTGTTGAGGTTAGGATGAAGAGAAAGAGAAGGCATTTCCCCAAGAATGTTTAACAGTTTCAAAAATACAGCTGCCTCGTTGCTCTTTCTCTTTTGGACTTATCTATCACTGGAGGGGGGAGGACAGGGCCCCTGAAGCTTCTGCTTCCAATTTCAACCTGCCCTCCTTCCAACCTGTCATGATGAGAAGCGCCATCCTGGTGCAATGCCAGGTTTATCTGACTATGCTACCAGGCTGGAAAAGGAAACTCTATTCAAAACATTTAAACTATTTTGTAACTATAACTGGATCTCCCATTTGAATTCTCAAATGATTCTATTACACAGAGACCCACATTTTATCATGCTGAGAAGCATTTGTGGAGGACTGTGAATAATCGATGCTAAAGAAATTCTGCACCAAAGTAACTCAGTCTTGAAACGTCTGTAAAAGCTAAGGAATAAGGAGAACGTTTTCTTGTTTTATCCAATTTATTCTGCTTGTCTTGGGAAAGGGTGAGGAACACTCCATGGACTGAAACTCAGCCATGACTTCCGAAATTTCCTATGTGTTGCCACACACTAAAGAACCTGAAATCTAGAAGGATCTTTTATATTCTGCTCTCTAAATGAGATAGGATTTTAGGCTGCAGTACTGTATGATCATACAGTATCAAATTTTTTGTTGTTGTTATACTTCCATGGAAGAAAACTCATCCACAAATATGACAAGCCATGTCTTGTGTTTTTTTCTCAAATCAGGGAAGAAGAAAGTAATGCCAAAGGAGGTGTGTGGAAAATGAAGGTCCCCAAAGACAGTACGGTATGTTGTGCTTAGCACTGTATTGTGTGTGTGTGTGTGTGTGTGTGTGTGTGTGTGTGTGTGTGTGTGTGTGTGTGTGTGTGTGTGTGTGTGTGTGTGTGTGTGTGTGTGTGTGTGTGTGTGTGTGTGTGTGTGTGTGTGTGAGAGAGAGAGAGAGAGAGAGAGAGAGAGAGAGAGAGAGAGAGAGAGAGAGAGAGAGAGTGTGTAAACTTCTAAAGCCCACCCTGTATCATAGGATCTACAAAACTGTATAAAACAATTTTACAACATAAGGTAGTTAAAACCAAAAAAATAGAAAATTAAAACATGCAAACATTAAAAACATAGCACTAAAACCTATGCAGGCCATGACCCTGAACCTCCAAAGGCTCCATTAAATAAGTATGTCTTGACTTGGCACCGAAATTATGCCAATGTTGGCAGCAATCAAGCCTCCAAGGGGAGGGTATTCCACACTACATTCGCAACACACATGCTATGCAAAATTAATTTGAACAGAGGAAAGTGAGAAGTTTTGTAAAAAGTTGCAGATCAGATGTTTGAGTGCCTTTGCAACAGTATTTCTTCATGGTCCAGGCCATTTAACGTCACCTGAACAGAAGTCAGCTTGTGCAGCAATACTTCCTCTCCCTTTTCTCTCACTAAGAAAAGAAACCCATAAACCCAGATTCTGTTCTGCAGGATGCTTCAAGCCCTGCGGGGCAGAACTTTGGGGTAGCCTTGGGGAAAGGGGGCATTGCACCAGCAATATTTTACAGGAGCAGATGAACAGCCATCCTTTTTACCCATAGTTGTCTTGCTTTGAATAGCATTCAGCAGTATGCGCAGCCTAAAAGCATCACGTTTCCTTTCCTGTTGCCACATGCTGGTGAACTGCTGTTATCTGTTTCCCCTGCCCCATCTTTAAATAATTACTCCCTGATTATCACCTTCCCTGGTTATACTACTGTGCCCTCCAGTATTGGATTAGATCCACGCTTATCAAAGGAGCTCTTATTTGATTTTCATAGCATGCCTCATCTGAAAGGTTTGGGTGTCTAAAATTGTGCTAATCTTAAAACCCTAATTGCCAGCAATTAAACTTTGCAAATCCCTGTTTCCTTCTTACCTCTGGTTACCAAACACCAGGATGCTCAGGCTTAGGCTTTGTGTCTTGAGATTAAGGGGATTCCAAATTTAATGGGTAGCCATCAAGACTGGATTGCAGGGAGACTCTGGCAGATTAGTTTTCTAAATGGTGAATCCAAAAATAGCCTTGTATTTAAGCTGTAGCCTGGTACCCAGGGGTGATCAGTAATTGTCTACAAGTGAGTACATGTAGTCACAGAGTGAACAGGTTGCCAGAAGAGAGATTGTGTGTGCCATAGAAAACAAGCATAGAAAGGAAGTTGGCTCTTGGGGGGGAAATGTTCCCCTGCACCCAGTGCAGAGACAAAGCTCTTTACATCCCAGGGTAAGCTAGTAAATGATATTGCAAGCTAGTAACTTCTGCAGAGTTACTGACATAGCTACTTAAGATTTTTGTTTTGCTTGCAGATGGACTGGAGGCAGTCAGTTGTCTATACTGGGCTCACCTATGGCACTACACACACACAGAGGAATGTAATGTTGTTGTTATTGTTATTACACCTAACAGAGTGGACATGTTCTATATGGGTGGTATATAAACAAACAAACAAACAAACAAACAAACAAACAAATAAATAAATAAATAAATAAATAAATAAATAAATAAATGTGCCGTCAAATCACTTTTGACTTATGGAGACCCCATAGAATGAGCCATCTCGAAAATGTCCTGTCCTCAAAAGCCTTGCTCAGCTCTTGCAAACGTAAGCCTATGGTGCCTTCAAGGAATCAATCCATCTTGTATTTGGTCTTCCTCTTTTCCTGATTCCTTCAAGCAATATTATCTTTTGCAGAGAATCCTGTCTTCTCATGGTGTACCCTGAGTAGGACAACCTCAGCTTCAACATTTTTGCCTCCAGAAATAGTTCGGGCTGGATTCGATATCGGACCCACTTGTTTGTCATTCTGTCAGTCCAGGATATCTCTACCACCACATTTCAAACAAATTGGATGTATTTTTTTCTGTCAGTTTTCTTTACTGATTGAAAATATAATCTTTATCTCTTGTGATACATCCTTACAGTTGATTATGAATTCTCATTCCTTAATTGCTGCTCTCCTGAGTATCAGTCTTCCTCTAATTTCATGGCTACCATTTCCATTTAAATGTTTTATATATTGCCAAATGAGTTTCTCATTCTTTTCTGAGACTGAACTGAAATTATTCATGTACCTAAACAGTAGGGGACATGGTGTCACTGCAGGTTAAACTGCAGAAGCCTCTGTGCTGCAAGATTGGAAGACCAGCTGTCATAAGATCGAATCCACGCGACAGAGTTGCTTGTCCCAGCTCCTGCCAACCTAGCAGTTCGAAAGCATGTAAAAATGCGAGTAGATACAAAATACATACATGGCTTGTTAAAATAATTAAAAAGCATGTAGACTTTAGGCCAGAGCTCTTTCTGTTAGGTGTAACACCAGAAAGTGTTGATAAACAAAATGTATATTTAATATTGCATATTTTAACAGCCGCGAGGATTATATATGCACAGTACTGGAAAAAGGAAGGAACACCTACAAATCAGGAAATAATTAAAAAGATACTGGACTGCACCGAAATGGATAGACTAACACTGAAAATCAAAGGAAAAGAAGATACAAAATATTATCAAACATGGGACTTGTTCTACCAATGGTTAGAAGGACGTTGTATAGATTAGGAGTGTAATGTGTATGGTAGTTGTTTTAACAAGTGAATATAAGCTGTACTCAGGTGGCACGATGTTAAATCAACATGGATGGATTTTATATAGTAAAAAAAATCTCCAAAAAAATGCGAGTAGATAAATAGATACCACCTTGGTGGGAAGGTAACGGTGTTCCGTGTCTAAGTCGCGCTGACCACGTGACCATGGAAACTGTCTATGGACAAACGCTGGCTCTATGGCTTGGAGACAGGGATGAGCCTTGCCCCCTAGATCAGACACAATTGGACTAAATGTCCTGTTTTTACAAAATTTTAATTTTAATTGTTTCTTTTTTTCCCTTTCTCTTCCTCTTCTTCCTCTTTCTCTTCTTCTTCTGGTAGTTTGCAGTATGGAAAGAGTTACTGCTAGCTACCATTGGAGAACAGTTTACAGACCGCTGTGCAGAAGGTAGGTAAAGGGTTTTTATCCCTTGATTTGTGTGTGTGTGTGTAAATATAAAAGTTGTAACCACAAAGACAGGAGGATCGTCATAGCCAACTTAACTGGCAGAGGCTAGGTGCCAGCCACTGAAATAGGCAGCTTCCTAACAAAGCAGATTGTTACTTTCCTTTATTCAGATGCTAGGGGGAAAAAAGGATTCATTTTCTCCAACTATGTTCAAGGGGCCTCTCTAAGTCAAGAGAAGTGACTGTTTGATACTTGCCCAAAGCAGGGTTTAAATGTCTTAACTGCTACTTTTTGTATGTCTGTCAGCAGTACTCACTGGGTGGTCACAGTGTGAAGCTAAACTGCAGTAAGAGGCTCCGAGGGAAGTGTACAGTTAGTCACTGTATTGACTAACTCTCTCTTTCAGGAAAGAGATGGTCAATACAGTGGAAAAGCTCAAGTTGCTATGCTGCACATGGGTTAGACAGGAGGAACGTCTCCCAGTCCAAGTCAAGACAAAGAAAGAATAAGAGGGAACTATCAGTTTGGAACAAAAGCTGAGATCTCCCTGAATGCCTGGCTGTGCACTTGCATCGTACTGTGGCAACTAGTGCCCCCCAAAATGTCAGTCCCCTCAGCAATAAATGCAGTCTTTATAACCTGGGCTAGCTCTCCTGATGTTTTGGACTACCACAGCCTTTATGATGGGCCATTCTGGGTGGGGCTGATGGGAGTCGTTAGCCAGAATGTTTGGAGGGAAAGATTCCCCAGTTGCAGTTTACCAGAATGTTGCAAAATTCATACAATTAAGTATTGGTTAATACTTTCACTAAAACGACTGAGACAACTCTTTCCAAATAGACTTCTCATTACAACATTGTCTCATTTAATACATCTCTGCTGACAGATGTATGGATGTTGATACTTATAGTCAGGTCTGTCTCTGTGAAATGTAATTTGATTCATTCGCCTATCTGTGTATGGGTGTAGGTGATTGCCTGTGTGTGTAATCATGTACAAAGGGGGCTGTTAATTGTTTGTCACATTTGCAGTCCGTTCTGCTTTTCCTCCAGTGAGCCCAAGTCAGCCTCTCCACTTCATCACTCAAATCCTACCCTCTTTTTAACCACTGGACCACACTGTACCTGCTCTGTTTTGATAAGATTATGTTTCAAGCCAGTATTGAACACTGTTCTGACACACTGGTTGTAATCCAGTAGTAGGTTGCAGTTGGAAGAGGCCCATTGAATCAGGAGGGATTTGGTGAGTCAACACCAATATCAGTTCAATTAATCCAATGGGCCTTCTCAAGCTGCAGCTCAGTACTGGATTTCAGCCAGTTATCTATTATATTATAATATGCTTTGTCATCTTTTGCAGCTCTGCCTTTGAAGTGTCAGTCTTGTCAAGTTTCATTATATAGAAAACAGCATAGAAACAAGAATCTTAACTTTAGGATCAAGGTTCTATTTGAGTGCTTTCTGTATATGATCATCATCATCTGCATTTGTCTCATATGGGCTTTTCTCTTTGAAGTACATATACAGCATAAATTATAATATTTTTCATTTAGCACCTCTGTATCAGGAATTGATTGTTTTCTAATAGAAGAGCTTTAGTTTTAATTATGTGAGGTTCTTGTAATAAAACAGGCCCAAATGCTGATTGCTTTTTATTCTGGTGATTTGGAAAACCATACAGTTTTAGCATATCCAATGTCTTTGACCAGACCTCCATTCTGAAACATTTGCCAGGAATAAACCTACACCAAAGTATCAATTGAAGAATGCATTTTAAAGATCTGTTTTAATGAGCAGGGAGGTCTCTGTGTACAAGTGTTGCAGAATTAAAAACACGAAAGAGTGCTATAGTCCACAAAAACATATGCAAATAAAATTTGTCATTCTTTAAGGTCACTGGATACTTTGTTGCCACTATTTAATGTTAGTCACAAAATAAGATAATAGCTATCAGTGGCAAGCTAGTGAATGGTGAGTAGGAGCTCCATATAGATTTCACTAACATGAAAGTTCCTTTTATATTAACAAATAATAATAATGTTTTCTCTTGACAGGTGATGAAGTAATAGGAGTTAGTGTCAGTGTTCGCGATCGGGAAGATGTGGTTCAAGTCTGGAATGTCAATGCATCATTAGCAAGTGAAGCTACCATTTTAGAAAAGATCTACGAACTTCTGCCCCACACATCTTTTAAAGCCGTTTTTTATAAACGTAAGTATTGCTTGCATGTAATATAAATAGAAGACAGCATTTGCAGGACTTCATCAGTGAAATGTATTTCATATTCCTATGGTCTCTTGTCTTTCAGCCCACAAAGAGCATCATGCTTTTGAAGGTGGACGTGGAAGACATTAACAGTTTGGAACTCATAAGCTGTATTTTCAGTTTTGAGATAATCGCAACAGGAAGATGGACAAAAGGTTTTCATTAAGCACCATAAGCCGTGGCTTCTTTTAGATTTTTCTATTCCTCTTGAGTCACTGGTACTCGGTATAAGGAGAACTGCGCCACATATACTGATCATGATGATTCTTTTAACTCAACACAAAAAAGACACTTCTCTTTAGTATGCCTTCCTTTCTAAGATAGAAAACTTTATGGTTAGGTAGTTTACTGTACCTAGTTTAATTGAAAATGTGCACAGGCATGATATGCTCCTTTTTCTAGACTCGTTATACCTAGAAAATTAATTACTTTGTGAACCACATTTTTAAATTATTATTTGCTTTGAGACATTCCTGTCATACAAAGATTTAGTCACAGATTTATCCCCAGGGAGACTGAAATCTGCACTTTTCTAACATACAGGAGGAGAAATCCAACAGTGCTCCATTGGAATGAATGGCACTTACACAGAACTGATGCCAAGTGGATTGCTTCCAGTGACCTCTAATATGCACTGATGATGCCCATGCTGTAAAAACATTGTTTACAGAGCTGGTAGACTAAGTACACACTTTTGTTTTGACCAGTTCCGAAGGTATCAGACTTTTAACAATCATTGAGTTGGTACGCATTTAATAGTTGTCCCCACACCTTGTCTGGGGGAAGGGCATGAATGGGCTCTAAGTCAGGCAGTGCTCAAGTAAAAGTGCTATTTGCAATTATAGATCCACTGTGATCTTTGTGATCACAGCAGCACTTGAGCTGCTATAATTGTGCTAACTGTAGTGTAAACACTATCCATCAAATGTGGAGCAGTTAATTAGTAATCTGTGTAGAAAAGGAATACTCTTTCTGTATGAAACCACGAATTGTTTATCCTTGATGTGGCTAATTTTGATAGTGTTTTAGTATTGTATCAGCTCCTCCCTGCAAAAAAAGAGAAGAAACTAAAACTCTACTGCTGTGCTCTCATTGAAAATAAGAGCCTGAAATTTTTAATCTGACTTTCCCGTCCATCACTTTAACTGTGATCATATCAAATGAGTTCTTCACCAGTTAAAAGCCCTATTTAGGCACTACCTTCACAGATAGATTTTGCCTAATTTTCTGGGGTTCTTGCCCATGTGGCCTACATGTGAGCAGAAACCTCAACTTTGTAGGTGTGTTGCTTTCCATGTGTAGAAAGCAACAGTGAGAAGATGTTCCCATCTAATCATGGCGGGTTTGTCAGTTAACACCTGAACAGGGTTATGCTTGATATGAAAAGATAGTCGTTTTATTGTAAACAGAATGATTACAACTGTATGTAGTGTCAAACCATGATGACGCCTTAAATTTTTCAGCGTAGAGAAGTCAGTTACACCTTGAAGCATGAATGTGAAAGTTTTCAACATTTAGTTTGTGTGAGTTCCTCCCCATATTAATGCATTGGACATTGGTTTATTTTATTACAGTACCAAAGAATTATTTGGTCCTCACAAGAGCGTGCCATGAAGTAGGGGAAACTGCATTCCCATGTAGGCAGAATTACTGGATTAGTATTAGTATTTTTGTCAATATTGTTCTGACTGCACTGACTATCAACCCATTTTAATCTCAGAAGAGGTGGCTGTTGGAACATAATGTGCTTATAAGTAAATCAATTTTACCTTTTTAATTTTTGTACTAGTTCATCTGTATTTATGAATTAAACTTGTGCATTTAATGAGCATTATTAAAAGTTTTATAAACTCACACACATTTGTTCAATAGTTGCTCCTCTTTTCACTTCTGTTCACTCTTCTTCCAAGCTAAAGTAAGTTGCAACTAGAGTAGGCCCATTTGAATCAATGCAACCTAAAGAGGAGTTGATTCACCAAATCCCCATGGATTCAGTGAACCTACTCTAGTGTGATATATTACAGTTAGCAACAGGATTTCAGTCACTATTTGATACTGGTGGGACCTCGCTTTCTTGACTTGTTACAACAGCAACCACCACTAATAGATACAGAAACTCATTAGAGACTGGTCAGCTTCCCAGTATACTGGGCAGCTTGAGATAATCTCAGCAAGGGTAGTATCACAGTGGAAGCTGAAAGCCGGCCACTTTTTACCAAAAAAAAATTGAGTATGTCTTAGGACTTATTTCATGGTATAAATGGGCTAATAATGCATCATGTGTTCAGTGCCATTCAAGGTAGGTATTCTGAGTCATCAGGAGCCTGCTTTGGCAAACTCTGAAGGAGATATTAAGGAACATTCAGTTGTTCAGATTCAGAGAGTGTAAAATAGCTGCCGCATAACATTTGCTTGATCTTTCTTGATTTGACTTACAATCATATGAAAAAGAAACTACACCATCTTTGAATTCTATGGTTTTACCTATCAGAGCATAATAAAAATCATCTGGACTTTAGCAGGTCTTAAAATTAGGTAAATATAACCTCAGATGAACTACAACACATGACATATTTGATCATGTCAATATTTATTTTACAAAATTTAAGACAAAATGGAGAAGCCATGTGTGAAAAACTGAGTACACCTTATGATTCAAAGTGGTTTATAGAACCACCTTTAGCAGCAATAACTTGAAGCAAAGTTCTAAGGCACGCACCTGCACACGGGCTACTCTGCCTCCCTCCACACAGCTTTCCTCCTCAGTGATCATTTTCAGCCCCTTTGGTTCCAATCATGGAAGGGCAGAGTCAAGAAGACAAGCAGGAGCAAGGTCATGAAGGAAATAGGGCTGAAAATTAGAGGGTACATTGACTTGAAGTGATCCTTTTCTGTATGACTTTATCAGTCTCTCAGATAATTGTGGAGGAATTTTGGCCCACTCATCTTGATTATGTTGCTTCAGTTCATTGAAGTTTGTGGGCATTTGCTTATGCACAGTTCTCTTAAGTTCCCACTGCAGCATTTCAACTGGGTTGAGCTCTTGATTTTCACTGGGCCACTGCAACACTTTGATTCTTTTCTTTGTCAACCATTCTGTTGCAGATTTGCTTGTGTGCTTGGGATCCTTGTCTGTTGCATGACAAGGATCCGCAGTTCCAGTCAAGCTTTCACTGTCAAGCAGATGGTTGGTCTCACTTTTGACTCTAGAATACTTTGGTATACAAAAGAATTTATGGTCAACCCAATGACGTCAAAGTACCTAAGTCCTGTGGCTGCAAACCAAGCCCATCACCCCTCCACCACCGTGCTTGACAGTTGGTATGAAGTGTTTGGGCTGATATGCTGTATTTGGTTTTTGCCAAACATGGTACTGTGCATTATGGCCAAACATCTCCACTTTGGTCTCATCTGTCCAAAGGACATTGTCCCTGAAGTCTTGTGATTTGTCCAGATGCAACTTTGCAAACCTAAGCCATGTTGCCATGTTCTTTTTTTAAAGAGAAGAAACTATCCTGGCAACCCTTCCAAATGAACCCTATTTGTTCAGTAATTTTCTAATCGTACTGTCATGAATTTTAACATGCTAACTGAGGTCTGTAGAGTCTGAAATGTAACTCTTGTGTGTGGGTTTGTTTGTTTTTTTAAAAAATTCTCCCAGCATTGCATGGTCTGACGTTGGGATGAATGTTCTTGGATGACCTCTCCTGAGAAAATTGGCAGCTATCTTGAATGTTTTCCACTTGTGAATAATTTTCATCACTGTAGAATGATGGACTTTAAATTGTTTGGAAATGGCTTTATAACCCTTCCCAATTGATGGGCAGCAACAATTGTTTCTCTACAATCATTGCTGATGTGTTTCCTCCTTGGCATTATGTTAATGTACACCTGAATGCTCCAGACCAGCAAACTCCTAAAGCTTCAGCTTTTATAAAAGTGATCACACTTGCTGATGATCAGTTATTCAAAGGAGTAAGCTGTACCTGGCTGCTACTTAGCCTCTTACTTCCTATGGAAGGAGTAAAGGCATACTTACTTTTTCACACATGGCTTCTCTATTTAGCTTTATTTTTGTTACATAAATCATGATACGGTGTAATATGTCATGTGTTGTTCCTCTGAATTTGTATTTACCTAAGTTTCAGACCTGCTAAGGACCAGATGATTTTTATTATGTCCTGATACAGTGGTGCCTCGCTTAATGGCGATAATCTGTTCCAGGAAAATCGCCGTTAAGCGAAAACATCGTAAAGCGAAAAAAAACCCATTGAAACTTATTGAAACCCCTTCAATGCGTTCCAGTGGGGTCAAAACTCACCGTCCAGCGAAGATCCTCCATAGGGCAGCCGTTTTTGCTGCCCGTCTTGCGAAGAATCCGTCCCAGAAAACAGTGGGGAGCCATTCTGAAACCGTCAATCAGCTGTTTTAAAATCGTTGTTTTGCGAAGAATCGGTTCCCGAAGCAGGAAACCGATCTTCGCAAAGCGAAAAAACTCCATTTAGACAATTCGCAAAAAGATCATCGTAATTCGGTTTCGTTGTAATGGGGGGTAATCGTAAAGTGAGGCACGACTGTACATAGAGCCATAGTATTCAAAGGGGGTATACTTTCTTTTTCACATGACTGTACAGTGGACCCTTGACTTACAGATGGCTTGACTTACAGACATTTTTAGGGTTACAGACTTCTCTAGCCGCAAAATTTAGGTTTGACTTGCAGACTGTGAATTGACTTACAGACCAGAAAAAAACCAAAATGGAACAAAAACGGTCTGTTACGGGATTAATCGGTTTTCAATGCACTGTAGGTCAATGGAGACTTGACTTACAGACTTTTTGACTTGAGAACCGCCTTCCAATACGGATTAAGTTCTCAAGTCAAGACCCCACTGTATATTGTTCTTATGAGGTGAAGGAAAAAGAAAAGAATGTTACGTGCCGAGAATTGTTTCAACTACTGACTAACCACAGAGTCTCCTACTTCTAAGCAAAGCAGTTGAGCTTTAGCTCCTTAACTCTGCTTTTTGATGCAGTGAATTTATATGAGTCCATTTCAGTTTGCCTTCCAGCCTGTTTGGCACTAAAACTGCTTTAGTTGTTCTGATCTCTAGTGAATGAGAGACTGTGGTGTATATACGACTGTTCATTTTGCTGATCCCTTCAATGGCATTTGATATCATCAACCTTCCGGACAATCTGGTTGGTTTAGAAATCAGAAATTATACATGCCAGTGGTTCTGTACCTCTTAGATTATGCTCCAGAAACTGATGCTACAGAACAGTTGCGCTACTTGCTGATCAGGTACTTGCTATGCAATGCCAGTGCAATTAAACATCTACCAATCAAACAGCAACCTGTATGAAGTTGTGTGGAGTGAGATGGTAATACAGCATTCAGATATATCTACCCATTAGTCTTGAGACAATAGGACTGCTGAACAGATACCTGGCGCAGATAATAGGCTAAATGGGGTACACAAAGTCAAACTGAATCCAGATCAAATAAAAATATTTATTTTTTATTTATTTATTTATTTCTACCCCTCCCCTCTAGACAGAGTCTACTAAAATAGGTAATAGGTATGGGTTGCAGAAAGTAGAGTGTCAGTTTTGTTCTTAGGTTGCACTCTACCTTGTACATTTGTGGCTTTGCTTCTATTCTGTTCTACTCTGCTGTGTTCTTTTTTTCTCGTAGAAGGACTTAAGGACACTTTATAATCATTTGATGGATCTGACCCCAAAACTGTTGGAAGTTGTTTTGGTGGCATGAAGGTCTTAAGCCCATCTAAGATAGAGCTTGTCAACAGTTAGTTAATTTAATTAAATTACATAAATTTAATTAATTAATTTATTCATTCTGTTTCTGTTCTACCATTCTCTCCTGGTTGGGACTCAGGGCAACATTTACTAAAACAGAACAAAAACATAAAATGAATAAAAGCTTTAAAACAACATTTTAAAACATGGCACTAAAATTATAACATTCTGGCCAGACTACTGACAATCAGGCTGTTCTAGGAGACGGTTAATGTGTCAACTCAGACCAAGGGTCTGTCTAATCGCCAGCATTCTGCTCCCACAATGACCTTCTCAGAAAACTGAGGACAAAGGGCCCTAAAGTACAACAGCAGTCTCTCACTCGTACCTCCCACTAGCAGCTGACCTTCAGAGGCATACTACAATTGGTTCAAACTATTAGAATGGGCTACTGCGAACAATTCTTATCTTTATTTTTCTTTTTAAAAAATCATTACTGGCTTCCAATTTGCTTACGATCCTAAACAGCATAGGACAGAGATATATGAAGGAACAGCTTTCCTCATAAGAACCTTCCTTATCTTTAAAAGCTTTATCCACTACTAGGTGACTGGTATTAAAAAAGAAGGCCTCTTCAGTGAGGGAGATCTAGCATGGAGCAGACTGTCTCCCATCCAAGAGTTCTGTCCATTCTTCTAAGTATCTGGTAGAAATTACACCAAGCTTTTAATCAGATGCCATGGTTGTGTGTATTTGCTGGTCTTACTCTGTGATATTCCCATGTCGGGATTTCTTCCATCTTTGGGTGGTGTGTGTGGGAGGGTTGATCTGACTATCTTGGCAATGATGGTAATATTTTATAACACTGAAGGCTGGGATAATCATGAAACATCATCATGAATCCTGACAGAGGTGGTAAAGTTTCCTTTTTTGGTCTACAGCTCCCAATTGGCCACTGGCTGGGGTATTTTAAGAGCTGTAGTACAAAATAAGGAACATTTTCCATATCTGTATCAGATGCCTTTGGTGTAAAGCCAGGAGGGGGGATTGTGGTCCACAGGTGCTACTAGTCTGGCTCAAGAACACTCAGGGGCTGGGGCACACTGCCGGTTGGGGAGATTCCTCTTCCATTGGCGATGTCTAGTTCCTCTAATTATCTTGAAGTCTGATCTGATTTGAATCAAGACTACTTCATTTCCAAATAAATATGTGCACAATTGTGTCAGTGGGGTTAACAATTTTTAAATTATGTACCAGTATGTCCATGGTATATGCATTCTCATGCCCATTCTATTTTATGCCATGGGCATTTTAAAAATATTTTTGTCTCTGCTAACACTTCTTCCCAATGAGTCAGACCTTTTTCAGAAACACAGAGGTTTGCATAGCTCCCCAGAGAGCAGCATTACAATTAATACAATGCCTTCTAATTGTAAATTCCTCTTAATAAGGATGAAAGGCTATCCACTGGGGCATCCTAATTAAAATGGCTTCTACAGCAGTAATTACACAGAATTCTGCTGCACCCCGTTCATCTGAAGATGTGTTTGAAAGTGTCAGAATTAGGAGTTGGCGCCAAAGCCAAGTTTGTCACAAGCTAAGGCTCTTTTGTCCCTTCCATTGAAATTTTAGTTCTCCTTTCCCATCACCACCACCATTTGACTCATTAAAAAAATAACTGCCTTGTTTTTATTTTTATCTTCCTGGGTTAATGCAATTTTGCTCCTTCTCTGAAACTGTATGCTATACCACTTGAGTTTATGACCCTACAAATGACCTTTTGCATCCACCATTTAGGTCCCTATCTGTCAGTCACTCTCAATTGTCACTGACAGGTTAGCAACATGCCAGACTCTTGCATTTCCACTACATTTCATTTTCTATCCTCCACACCACTGCATAAATGTCTGCTGAGGATAAACTCTGTGCATCAGAAGCAGTGGGCTGCAATCCAATAAAGCTCATGCCCAATAAAATCGGTTCGCTTTAAACGTGTTTTTAACAAACATCAGTAAGTTTAGTTTACCTAACATTTACAACATTTACTTATTGTTATAATTACACACAAGTAACAAGTTTTCTTCTTCGTGGTCTCTGTTAATGCACACGAATGGGTTAAACTGCATCTGCGCAGAACGCTTCGGAATATTCTAGAGCTAAAAATGACAAGTAAAACGTCTCCCTGTATCGTGCATGCTACGCCCGCCGGTACCCCAGTACTTTTTCCACCGCTGCAATAGGACTTCTTCAAATTGTTTAGAGCTACTTCTGTTTAAAACTCTGGTTTGACTCGGATTGTTTTTTCCTGACTACGAAGATTATCTGGCTTATCAATAAGGACTGTCCTGACTGATCTTATGCTATTGACTTCTGTGATTACTCGGCTTGACCTTGGACTGTTTATCTTTATGATTCTGATTTCCGATTCCATTTATATTTGATTACTTGGCTTGATCCTTGGACTGTTTATCGTTCCAATCTTGGTCTCCAATCCAATTTGATTACTTGGCTTAACCCTCGGACTGTTTATCATTCTGATCTTTATTCAGATTAATTTACTCTTTATTATTATCGGACTTCGGCTTGATCTTGGACTTTGACCACTACCTGTGAATTTCACCCTACTGTTGTTGGTTTATAATTCCCGCCAAATTTTATGGCCTCTTCAGGTCCGTTTAAAAGGTGCATGCCGTGTGCAAATAAGATCCCTTTCACAGATGGCCACGACTGTTGCCTATCTTGCTTAGGAGAGACACATCAGCCTACTTCTTGCCATGAGTGTAAGAAGCTGACTAAATCTGCCCTAAATCTTCAGCTGCAGAGACTCTGGTGTTTTCTCTGGCAAAAGCCCTTAACACCTTTGGGGTAGACAGAGATGGAACCAGCTGTATCGACCGCTCCCCCTACACCTCATATTGAGTCGGTTGCTTCACCGACACCAGCTAATCCTTCTTCCAAGGCTTAATCTAAGGTGACTAAGTCAAAAAAGTATTCAACGCCGGGATCAACATTGATACCAAAGACACCATCTACATCGGTACCAAAAGTACAGTCTAAAGGGGACCCGAAGGAGGAGGAGGAAATGCCAAAACAAATGAAATCTAAACCAAAATCAGTTCAACGGAGAGAACCTTCACCTGTGAGGTTAACATTACTCTCTCCTATTCTGGAAGAGTCATCTAGAGAGCTCTGCAACCCCGGGTCACTCTCTGACGGAGACGACTTCCCAGCACAGTCTCAACAGCAGGCTTTGAGGTCGGTTCCGAGCCTGTCTCCCAGCCACGGCCATTCAGAGGCTGAGATCATTTCTAGCCAGGCCTCGGCCCATTCTAGCCCCAGATCCATCGGGCAGGCGACAGTGGCTCAAGTGTCGGAGTCATAGAAGTCTCCATGATATTCCTCTCCTCGGAAACACCTTGCTAAGTGTTGTCAATCATACCAACCTTATCAACAACCTTACTGTTCCTACAAACCTCTTCAGGATAGAGCAAACCAACCTTCATCCTCTGCTGCCACGTCTTTCCATACACAACCATCCTATCAGCGTCAACAAAATTTCCGTCACCCTGACAAGAAGGGCAAACAATATCTTTGACTGTACTCTACTGTCTCACCCATCCAATCTATCTTACCTTCCCCGGCTAGCCCCATTTTTCAACAAGTGGACCAACATCACCACAGACACTTGGGTGCTCGCCATCATATGTTTTGGTTACCTGCTAGAGTTCTTAGATCTTCCTGTTCTCTGTCATCTCTGGGCCACTTCTTACTCACCTGCTCCAGAGGAAGAAGTCTTTGTCCTTCTTCAGAAGCACATATATATCTTCTTCAGAAGCATATATATCTTCTTTTTGATGCTTTGCCCTGTTTCAGGTAGCTATTGCTAAGATCACTATTAGAAGGAACCATACCTTGTCTGTGCATTATGCTCTAAAGCAGTGGTTCTTAACCTTGGGTTACTCAGGTGTTTTTTGGACTGCAACTCCTAGAAGCCTTCACCACCAGCTGTGCTGGCTGGGGTTTCTGGGAGTTGCAATTCAAAAACAACTGATTAACCCAAGGTTAAGAACCACTGTTCTAAAGTATGGGTATTTCTATATTATATGTATGATTTACTTCTCAGGAAGTACTGGACGTCTTCTATTCCCAGTATTTCACAGTCCTCAAAAAGGATGGAGGTCTACGACCCATTTTGGATCTCAGGTGCCTCAACAGTTACCTGTGTCACTGACGGTTCTGTATGGTCACCTTAGAGCCCATAGTACCTCTTCTTGCTCCAGGCGACTGGTTCGTCATGATAGACTTGCAGGACACTTTCACATCACCATCCACGAGTGTCACCACAAGTATCTCAGATTTATGTTCATGGAATCAGTGTACCAATTCTGCACCCTCCCATTTGGTCTTGCCACCGCCCCAAGGACTTTCATGAAGTGCCTAGCGCCAGTAGCAGCCTACCTTCATCTCAACAACATCATGGTTTTCCCTTATATCAATGACTGGTTCATCGTTGCTGGCTCATATGCCAAGGCACAAAAGGACACAGCTTTCACGCTGCAAACATTGACAGATGTAGGACTTCAGGTCAATGTGACAAAATCCCATCTTATATCAACTCAGACCATGGACTATATTAGCGTGGTCCTGGACTCCAACAGAGCCAGAACCTTCCTCCCCTTCGAAAGGCTCCACAAATTAAATTGTGCTATCCGGTAACTGTGCAAGTTACAACCGATGCCAGTACGATAGGATGGGCTGTGCACTGTGGCATTCACAAGATCCACGCCAAGTGGTCCAGTTCGTAGAGGCTGCTATATAGCAATCATCTGGAAACATTAGCAGTTATCAAAGCCTTCCAAGCTTTTTCTCCACTACTGACCGGTCAAGGAGTACAAGTGGTCACAGACAACATGACCACTTTGTACTACATAAGCAAGCAGGAAGGCACTCATTCTTTGTCCCTTGAATTCACATATCCGGCCCAACCTCCCTGCTATCCGTCACATCTTTTGGCACTTAATTTTTCAGAGCCATTACAGTGGCGGATATTCAGAAATGAGGTACCAGTGGGCGGATCATGTGCGATACAGGGAGACATTTCACTTGTCATTTTTACCTCTAAAATATTACGAAGAGTTCTGCACATGTGGAGTTCAAGCCATTTGTGTGAATTCACAGAGTACCACTTGAAGAACAATGGTTACAGGTAAATAACTTCTCTATTCCTGTTATCCCGTTACTCTGTTTGGAGCACCAGCCAGCCTGTAATGTGATTTTTGTATTGGTGTTTGATACATACAAAGCACACCTTGCTCTCCACCCCAGCTTATTGAAATAATCACCCACAGTGCTATGTATAACTCCGAGCAGATCATTGTACAACAACAGAGAGGTGGCAGTTACCCTCCTCTTTAAAATTAAACAAACACTCTACCATAATTTTAATATCCAAGGAGCCTACAATATGGTAGCAAGGTAAATTATCTGTGGGTACCCTTTTTTCCCCTCCCTCTTTCACATGGAACCTTTGGTATTCCGTATTTCCACCACCCATAACCATTGACTTCATGGTCAGAGTTGTACAATCTGTCCAACTTTGTTTTCTTTTACATTTCTCTCTCTCTCTCTCTCTCTCTCTCTCTCTCTCTCTCTTTGTGTTGTCTCTCTAGAAGACAATGTTTACTTCCTGAATGTTAGTACAGTATAGCTGGAATTGGGCAGGAGCAGGTATGCTCCCACATCCCAAGGAACAGACAGCAAACAATTATTTTCTGTGTAATGTGAGCTTAGATTCTTTCTCCAGAAAATGAAACAAGTTATTCTGCACTTCTGTATTGTTAATCTTTCAACATTCCACAGCTGCTGGAAGCTCAGGGTGCTATAAGGAGAAACGTTTAAAACCACATTGAGTAAAAATTATTTATGTCTCTATACTCATGCAGAAACCAAACTCCTACTATATATTTAAATGCTTTCATTTGAACCTCTGTGCTAAGAGACATTCAAATACCAAAGTTCGCTATCAGAGGGCACAACTGAAGCTTTCCAAGGAAAGTCGTAAGTTGTGCTTATGCTAAACTCTGATAGAAGAGGCTGTTGACTCACAATCAAGGTAGAAGTAGTTTTGCATTTGCACAGAGAGGTTCTGAGGGCCTCCTCATGAAGAGAGGTGTATCGTCAGGGTAGTTTAAAGCAGCCATTCTCAACAGGGGTAATATGGGCCCCTGGGGGGCCCTGGCACATTGAAGGGGGCCACAGACTAGAAACAATTCTTCACATGGAACTTTATAAGGTTCCTTATGCGACATTCCTGATTTAGCCTATATTTCTTTCATATTGTGTTTATGGCCGTGGCAAAAAAAAAAGGTTGAGAACAGCAGGTCTAAAGTTCTCGTTTCCTCAGAAAGTTATAGGTTCACCCTTATCATTCCCCTTCTGGCCTGTCTTCCTGTTCCTTTCATTTTCCCAGTTCCCGCCTCCTTTTCCCTGTTTGCTCTCCACCTTGAACTTTGCCTTATTTAGCTGTAGCCCCACCCCCCAGCTCAGTTATATTGGAATCTTAGATTTCTCCATTAATTTGTATAGCTGGCTGTGATCTAGAGATTTTCAAATTCCTAGGGATTTTTAACAATTAGAATCATCATGAGAAATGGGAAACTTGACATTCCCTTCTGAGACAAATGAGAAAAAAAGGAAGGAGGAAGACATAGCAATATTTAAAAAGGAAGTGGAAAAAATTATCCAAGTGATCCGGGTTAGGCGTCTGTATTTCTATGTGCTTTCTTCCTCATTTGTTGAACTCTCTCAGAGGAAGAAAGAGGAGAGAAATGGACCAAAGGAAAATAGAGGAAGATGTATGGGGATATTAACCATCGTTCACTGTCTCCTTACTTTCTCTGTTTCTCTTTACTTTCTCTTCAGCTAGTGCCTTAAACCAGCTGACAAGGGCAAGTTTTACTTATAAAATGGTGGTGCAGTTTTCCAGCTACGTTGCTATCCTCCGCTAATTGTCCTTTCCAGCTGATTCTTGGTGTTCTGTGGCTATAGGGCATGCTTAGCCTTTGCAAACGGGATGCCCTTCGCATTTCATTTTTAAAGTAATTTTTGTCTTTTTGCAGAGATCTAGGTTCTCCCAAACATTGTAGTACTTTTTGATGCTTTGCCCTGTTTCAGTTAGCTATTGCTAAGGTCAATATTAGAAGGAACCATACCTTGTCTGTGCATTATGCTCTAAAGTATGGATATTTCTTATGGATGATTTACTTAAGAACATAAGACTAGTTTTAATTTATAACTTTACCAACAAAACTGCTGCTGCTGCTGTAATAATAGGTATAGCCTATAAATTTAACATCATTAATATAAATAATGTGTCTAAGGCCTTAATTCTTAATAAGCTTTCTTTCCTTTCATAAAGAGGTGTGTCATTAATGCATTCTGTTTGAATCCTCATGATCTCATATACAGGCAACTGTTAGATTTTAATCGAAATATTCATTTGCTGAAAAAAAAATTAAAGTATTCAACATTTCCTGAAAATTTGTGCCTTGAATGCCAATCATATTATTAGCGCTCACATCCACTAACAGTAATGGATTATTCTGTGCATCTCCATGTTGCCTCCTTAAAACTATCTGGATCAAGAAGAGCTGGCTGCTAAAGAGTAATGAATTGTCCCACTGAGCTATCACTGGGGCTGTTACTTTGGATCTGAAGAAAAACTACCTTGCCTAAGAGGATTTAGCTGTTAAAAGAGACAGAAGCAACCTGAGAGGAAAATCAGAAGAGAAAAGCCTGCTATTTGAGAGACAGTAGATCAAGGGGCTGTCTCTGGTACAGCTCCCGAGTTCTCCTTCAGTCATCTCCTGCATTCCATGTCTTACATATTCTTCAAAGGAAAACTCCAAAGAGATCACACATAACTATCAGTGCCAATTAATTAAATGTTGTCTTCGCTGATAGTGGGTACAAAGAAGCAACAGCTCCCCAAGGACCATGTCACGGTGGCATTTTCTGCCAACTGGAAGATGTACAGAAGAGAACTGCTTGTGTGTCTACCTCCTGCCATGGGATCGGCTTGAAGAGCTATGAAAGGGGTATGTGTGTGGAGGGGGGAGTTAGACTTGTTATAATGCTAATGAATGTGAGAAATAGACAAAATAACTGACATAATGAATGACATGTATAAACATTTTCACATGTACCTAAATGTCAAATATATTCTTTTTTTCTTTAATCATAATAAAAAAAGAAGCATAATGAGCAATTTTGTGTGTGAATCAGTACATCTTCCACTTGCAATGATTCCTCTCAGGATTCTAGATAAAAGAATTAGGTGAGGGATATCCGAAATTTTGATCAATGAAATCATCACCAATCTTAACTACACTTAACTCTGACAGATTTCCTAATTTCCTAATTTGACAAGTTAATGAAGTATGAAACACTGTCAAAAATCCCATACTACCTGAAACAGAGTGAAAATATGCAGCACACCAATGTGGGTTGGTGACAGGTGTTGGATTTGATGTGTGTGAACAAATATTCCTAAACCAAAATACAGTGAGTGCACTTCACTTAAAACTCTAACAAACTTAAGAAGTTAAATTCTAAAACTGTTTCTAAAAATGGCCATTCTTTTTCAACTTCCCTGACTTAATCTCCATCATTTTCCTCTCACACTGAGTACAGATGTCATGTTGTATCTCAGGGCCCAGTGTAGGAGCCAGCTTTGGCACTGAGATTTTCTCAGATGACTGGTTGATTCTATGAACTGTAGTGGTCAGAATCCTTTTGGCCTACGCTTTATATCGTATCAAACACATGGGGCCTGCAACAAAGTGTTGCAGGGTGGAGTTCTTATGTTCAGAAACCCAGCCACATCTCTATCCATACTATGATATTCCATCCAACTCTCCCCTTCCAGTTTTCCATTCTTCCCCCTCCTCAACAACATACTGAGATTACTGGGCATGCTCAATCTTCACTGGGCTCTTGTGGGCTCCTCTCTCACCCCATTTAGAGTTTTATTTTAGCATAAATAATTTGTGGGTACTTCCTCATACCTCAGATTTCTCTCAAGTGTGACTGATCTGTTTTGGCCAAATAAGGATCCATACTTCAGAGAAGTATGCATAAAAGTTGGGCACACTTTCTGCTCTTACATTTCCCCACTTGATGTCGTTCTTAATTCAGGAAGGCCTTTAGTACACTTCATGTCCTTCCCCATTTCAGCACTTGAGCTTAAATCTGGAAGTACCTCGGGAAGCATTACCTCTAAAAAAGACTGCATGTGGTACAGCTTGCCTGCTGTGGTTCCCTGCACCATGTGGTTGTTAGTTGCTAATACTTGCACCTGCTCCGTGAGCAAGAAGGCTGGGAGAATCATGACTGACAAAACTATGTTAATCCTCCGTGAATGGTCATTAAGAGCAGGAAATGTTCTTAGGTCTCTCAAGTGAGCAGCAATCTGTATTCTCGCCAAATGACAACTGCAGCCCTCCTAAGCTGTTCTGCCATAGACAAGCCAGTCAGTGGTATTTCATGGTTTACTGATGCCTAATTTCCTCCATCAACCCCTCTGAACTGTCTGCTTTCAGTATCACTGTCTATGACACGTTATCTTTGATGGAGGGGATGAAGAGAAATGGTTTCTGCTACAGCTGCTGTCAATAAAACTCCATAAATCAGCAAGCTGCAGCAGGCTGAAGGCAAAGACCAATACATGAACCATCCATCACAACTCAAGTAGCATAGAATTGTTTCAACAAAAGCCTACACAGGGAATCTAGGATTTAACTGTAATTTAGGATGGGACTGATGGGTTTACAGCATCATGACTGTGTGTAATAAGCCCATCAACTATCTTTACAGCTTTGGTTCACTGCAGTTCTGTGCTTTTAACTTATTTATAATAAGGTTACCAAAGCTAAGTACCAGCGCATTAGAGCCCATTCGATTTACCATACTGTCAATTAATTTGTATACCGAGGTATGCCTTCCAATCTAATTATCATAGCCCTAGCTTTATTCGGTGAGGCTATTCTTAGTTATCTGCTATCAAGTTGGAACCAACTTATGGTGACCTTGAAAGGGATTTCAAGGTAAGATATATTTAAAGAGTGCTTTTACCAGTTCCAGCCCTCCAAGCGAGTTTGAATGGCCAAGTGCCACCATCCAAAACAAAGGCTAAGGACATGCATACATCCAAAAATGCTCACAGTGAAAAGTAACAGTCTTTAAGGGGCCACAATGGTTTTGGATTGATGATGATGATGATGATGATGATGATGATGATGATGATGATGATGATGATGATGATGATCTGGATATGCTTGTCTAGACTTCAAAAGCTAGACTTTGAAAGGCACTGGATTCAGCTTAGTGAAGTGGAGATCCATTAACTTCATGAAGAATCTTGCCCAGGTCCAAATGAACATTATCTTCCCAACCAAATACAATAACAAGACATCCTCCTTAAGGGACTATGAGGGAAACTCCCTTTTTTAGTATACATATTCCACCAACTACAGAGAAATAATATGCAACACACACTCACAAAAAATGGGAAAAATCTAAGATCTCCAACCATAAGTACAGAACCATCCATTTAGGTTGAATACTACACAAAAATTATCCACTATAAGAAAAAACATCTATGATTTAGAATTTGCTTCCCCCCCCAAAAAAAGAAAAGAAATTAATTAATCTACTACAGGGGCTCCTGGACCACAACAAGCATGCAACAGACTTACATAATAGCATTGTAAATCTATCTAGGCACAGAGCCAAGGAGAAGTGTCAGTCCTGCCGTGAGGTCTACCCTTTGGTTCCATCAAGACCACACAGATGGTACAACTCTGTGATTATGTGAAGGCCTTCTTCTGCAGTCTTCTATGACATCAACCAGCACAATGGCACACAAGCTATGCCTCATTCTACACAATACAAGGAAGAACAGTCTCCACAAAACCAGAAGAAACAACAATCACCTTTCTCCCAGGACTACAGGAAGATGAATTCTACCCAGAATCCTCCTGAAGGCCAGAAGAAAGAATTTAACGACATATATTGAGTGCTTCTGCCACTGCACCCAGATTGACATCATCAGCAAAGGATACAGTTGCCACATCATCTTCGCTGGACAGAATGAGATGCCAGACACAGCCTCAAAAACAATCCCAGCACTGTCACCAAAAAAAAGGCAGATAAGGGAGGAGTTCTGGTGATTATGGACAAATTTTATGTGCTTCTAACCACAAACTGTGTTCCCAAAATACCAGAAGGAATCACATAATCCTATGAAAGGTGGGCTTTGGGAAAATGAAACAACCGAATGCTGTGGCACCAGGAAACTTGGGGATGGGAAAAGATTTGGCATGGTTGAATGCCATGGGAAAGGTCAGACCAAAGCGCATATTGCGGAGATTGGAAAGCTCGCCTTCAGATAAATGAAAATAATGACATAACGGAATCCATCCATAACCGCTGGGTATTATACCAGAGAATCATCCGACTGCCACTCAGTTATGGATGGCTTCAGCCATGTTATGATATCTTTCTTGAAAGGAACTTCCTGACCTCTGTAGTGGAGATGTAAAAAGAAATATCTGACATATTTGGGGATATTATTTTTGTTGCCTTGCTTTGTTTACATTCTTCTGCACAGACGACAGAGATAAATAGAAAGGGTGTGGGCTTCTAAAAAAGGGTAAAACTAAAGAATCAAATTAAATTTTAAAAAGCAAAACAAAATGATCACACTGTTTGTTTGTTCTTTTAGAGAAGAGGAATGCAGCCTCTGGCTTCGTTATACCCAAGATAGCCACCAAGAAGATGGCCACTGATGGTTCTTTAACATTAAGACACAACTTTGCATAGACATGTTCAGAGATAAACATACTGTGAGCATCATTCTTTGATCTGTACTGGACCAGCTAATTGAAAGCTGATATGCCTATTTGCCCCAAACTACTTGTCAGCCCCACACGCTACCATTACCTCTGTGACCTAAGCAGAAAACATTTCAGTGGTATTTAGACACCCAGCAGGGTATGCACCTTATTTAAAATTCTCAGTGACACAGGAGTACTGCATCACTCTTTTCTCTCTTTCTCTAACCTTTTAGGTCCTTTGATGGTGGATAGTGTGCAGGATGGGTGTTCTGGGTAGGGACTGTATGTATTTGAACATTCTTTAAAAGGCATACAGTCCCTAACCAGAGGGACTTAGTAATCAGAGGATAAGAAAATAATTTGTCTTGTGGATCAGTTCAGCTTCAGGATCAGGAAGCAAACTATAAGAAGGGATACATGGACAGCTTTTAGAACTGATGGTAGAAGAAATTGGATTCCCCCAAGGACATGTATTGGGAAGGTTGATGGTCATTTATTTATGATTTATTAGTTATATTTCTTTCCCATATTTCCTCTAATCCGATCAAAGTGATGTACATCATGTCTCTCCCATTTTATTCTCACAATGCTGTGAAAGGCTGAAAGAGAATAAGTGTTCTAAGGTCACACCTTGACCTTTGTGATTCAATGTGGATTGGAAACTCTAGTCTGACATGCTAACCACTATGCTACACTGTCTCTCACACTGTTGAACATTTCACAAATGACAAAGAAGTTAGAGATGCACATTGTCTCCTGAGTGGCAGCAGGTGCTGTCCATCTGGAAACCCCCTCTATCTGCTTAGGAAAGCAAGGCTCAGACCTTCTGCTTTGCTGTGGTCAAGTAGGCTTGTGAGTCAGTTTTCTAAGGGAGCAGCACCGCAATGGACACGAGGTTAGCCAGTTGACACTAGAACCAGCAGTAGCTCAGTGACAAAAGAAAGGCTCAGACCTGCTTGCAATAAACCTGTTTATTTACAGGTGCTGAGTGCATGATGCACATACTAGATAAATACAGTAATACCTATCCCTGTGAGTTTATCCATGACAAATGAACACCTTTAGAATCAAGGCGTCTGTGACAGCTTAAATCTAAGTACTTTAGCTTGCTTGCGATGTCACTGGCTCTTTGCTATGTGCCTGGAGAGCGGATTTGGCAATACTGCAACAACAGCTGAGCTGATTGCTGATTCCCCAGTGAGTTTAATAAAACCTGGCTTAGTTCTCATTGAGACTGTAAGGGCTGTTCTAGATAGGGTACAGCATGCTGTTTTGCACTCCTTGTATCTGTCGGTAATGCTTCTGAGTGGTAGTTACTGTTCCAAGCATCCACACCTCCAACTTTTTTGACTCTGGGATGTTCCAGTATCCCAGTCCACTAATAGGATGCAAACTGGAATGTTTTCCCATGAAATGTTTTCTGGTTACTTGCCCTCATCAGTCTGTTCTGCTCTTTTCTCTGCCCTTTTCAGCCCCCCTTCTTCTGCCAGCCCCTCTATCCACTACCATTTTGCCTGGGGACTGACTATGAGCCTCCCAAGGAAACACTTGTTTCAGAAGTGGATGGGTTCTCCTCATGTATAACCTACTCATTTGTCCCCAAGGCCAGCCCCACATGCTTAAAGAGAACATTTATATATTACACTCACACTAGTGTTAAACTCTCCTTCTGTTAGCAGATGCTCAACAAAATGCCCAACTTTTTTTGTACCTATCTCCATTTGACATAGATCTGTAGCCATAGCATTAAGAACAAGCCAATAACGTAATAGTGGAAGCAAATGGAGGAAGGGAAAGGCTGGAGTAAGGGAAGAAACGCTGATGTTTGTGCTACAGAAAAGTAGGGCTACATCACAAAGGGCAGAAAACAGAAGATTGGTCAATAGCCAAGAACACCCAGGTGACTGTTCTGCCATTGGAGAAGGTGATCCTGGCTTTCTAAAGAGATGGTTTTGGAAAGTAGCAGATGTCATATGTGGAGAAAAAAATGAAAGTGCTTTTGCAAAAGACAACCAGAACAAATAGGAAGCAATGGAGGCAAGCCTATTGTGACTGGGGGGAAGGACTGGAAAAATTCAGCTGGATAAGCCAAGAGTGCCACATGGCTGAAAAAGAAGAGGGGAAAGACCATTAAAACTGGAAACAGAAGACTGTGGAGAGAGAACGTTCCCATGGAAGACTCCCACAAGGCACAGCGGGGGGGACTTCACGGAAAGATCTGCCCAGCACAACAACCCAGAATTATGCATTGTGTACATAGGCACAGCCCAAAATACTGTACTGCAGAATGTGCCTGCATAAGAAAAACAACTCTTTTTCAAGAGGAACAACAACAACAACAAAAGTCTGGAATCACAAGAGGAAACGCCAAGTTCAAAGTGAGATTTTCAGAAATTAAAAACTCTCTTCCCCCCTGCCCCCCCAAAAAAGGTTTCTTCATGACAAAAGGGGGTTCCTGTGGAAGCCTCAGGATCCTCAGGTGGGAGAAGAGGGAATCAGCGTGCTTTTATTTCTGGAAAAAAAAATCAACACTGCTGATGATGTTATCAGCCCTCTGCAGGATTTCAGCCAATACAAATTCTTTTGCAGAGAGGTAGCTACACTAGCTATGTTGCAGCAAAACTAACAAAGAATGTTTTCAAGACATAGGATGGTATCCTGTTCAATTTTTGGTGCACAGACGGCAGAGATTCACCTTGCAGCTGTTTGGCATGGTGCCAGTCTAATGCTGGCCAATACCTTGCCCTCAGGTACGTGACCAAGACTGCACCAAAGAGTGGTGGCCACTTACATGGATTCCACTCCATGTTGGAAAAATGCAGCAGGTTGCTGGTCTGATACATTTATCAGGAGGACGCAAGTGTCTGTCTGCCCCAGCCCACTTCACAAAGTTTTAATCTGAAGTACATGTGCATATGCAGGTAGGGAAGGGAAGGTGATCTGCAATGAGATCATCAGAAAGAAATCATGCAGCAAATACAGGAAATGATAACTAGCAGCAGTCATTTGTTTATCACACACCCTTTTTGATAATATGGACAGTTTTGCATTGGTGAGCTGATTCATAGATTTAATACAAACTGGAAACAAAATGTTCTTCCTTTTCAAGCCAGAAGAGAACCTTCTAATGAAGTTACTCCAGCTGTTTTGTTGAAGTTCCTTTGGAGTTCCTCTGTTCAGGAATGCTCTCTCTGCAAAGGGCCTGCCTTGTTCTGCAGCAAGTCTTTCAGCTTCTCAGCCCATAAAATATAATATTAAAAAATTCCAGGGTGTGCTTGCATGCAACTATATGCGTGCAATCAGTTCTGTTTCACAAATTCTCTTTCCAAACAGCTGAGGAAATATTTCCTCTACCAGAACTGAGAAACAAATATGAGCAAGGAGGGATACTTAATTTCCTTTGCTCATAACTCCATTGTGGTTGGGAGAAAAAAAAATTGCCACAATAGCGATAAGAATTATAACTGAATTAAAGTTTTACTTTCTGAGCTCAGGCCCAGCGTGTGATTGCCTTTCACTCAAATGTTTCACATCCAAATGGGCAAGTATTTTCTGGTGGTCAAAATGCATACAGAGTACTGAGGAACTCAAATGTTCAGAGCTAGAAGATTTGTTTGCAAGTGTGCAGGCCACGTATGAAGAGCAAGGAACAGCGAGAACCAAAACTCAGATTGCCTTCCTGTTGCATTTGGTGTTTGAAACATCTGAAAATGCTGATCACGGATTCGTTTATTATTCCCTTCATAGCTCACATTACAAGGTAACAAGCATGTTTCAGTTTAATTTGCTCTAATGGTAGCCAAGGTTCTTGGGTGTTCATTTCTGTTCTGACAGAATTATTGTCCAATTATTCAGGGGTGGAGAACAGCCACTGTGTCTCCACAGGGTTCCTGCTGGTGGTGAGTCAGCATTTGCTTGCCAAGGAAGTTGGCATTTGGACGGAGACGCTGCAGGAAATGCTGCTGTTTGTTTGTTTCCCTTTTGTTATGAGCCTGGCTGCTAAGGGGAGGAGGAGGGTCTTCTGTGTTATGATTGAATGCCACAGAATTGTGCCCGCAAGACACAGAGAAGTATGACAAATGCCTTTGATCATGCATTTGTTACTTATGGAAATTCCCACATTGGCAAATATACAGTCTGCTGTCTCTTTCTTTTCCTCTGTTCTGTATAGCTGCCTATAGCAAACAATATACACAAAACCCACAATTCTTATCTGGGTACTACATAAACGTCCCTTGAATAACTACGAAGAAACAGGCTAGTATCAGAATTAAGAGAGTGAATGGTTTTGGTACTATTTGGATAGCTTAACGCAGCACCATTAGTATTTTGTTTTATCACCACACTAAATATTGATAGTTTGGGTTTACTTGTGTACCAAGCTATGAACTTCAGCTCTCAGGACAAAGATAATGATTGACTCAGCTAGTTGTGTTTAAGTTATTAGCTACCATGTTTCCCCAAAAATAAGACAGGGTCTTATATTAATTTTTACTCCAAAAAACGCATTAGGGCTTATTTTCAGAGGATGTTTTATTTTTATTTTTTTCATGAACAACAATCTACATTTATTCAAATACAGTACAGTCATGTCATCTTCTTCTGGTTGCTGCACAATGGTGGAGGGCGGGGTTTCACTTAACTGGGGCTTATTTTTGTGGTAGGGCTTATACTGTATTACAAGCATCCTCAAAAATCACACTTGGGCTTATTTTCAGGTTAGGTCTTATTTTCGGGGAAACAGGGTACAGTAGTTGTGGATATTCTCGCAAAATATCCAAGCAATGTAACTAAGCAATGACACTATTATTCCTAGGCTAGAATGTATGCTCAGGATTTCTTGTTTACAGTGGGGTCTTGGCTTGAGAACTTAATCCGTATTGGAAGACGGTTCTCAAGTCAAAAATTTCTCAGGTCAAATCTGCATTTCCCATAGGAATGCATTGAAAACCATTTGATCCGGATCTGCTCTTTTCCGTCCATAGAAACTAATGAGAAGCTGCTATTCTGCCTTCAACCACTAGAAGGGGATATTTTGTTTCTTTTTTTCTTAGGTCAAGAAAGGTTCAGGGAAGGCAGGGAAAATACAGTCCAGGCAGTACCAGGCAGTCTGAAGACTGTCTCCCAATCCACTCTGTAAACGCTGGGAGGAGTGAGGAAGCAGACAGGCACCCTTTTCACTGGCCAACAGTTAACTGAAAGTTCAAATTTTGCACTTCCCCTGCCTCCCGCGTGGTTTTTTTCAGTTCTTAACTCAAATCTAAGTATGTAAGTCAATATTTTCCTATGAGAGTGGTTCTTAAGTCAAAATGTTCTTAACTCAAGCCGTTCTTAAGTCAAGACCCCACTGTACAGTCTCAGGGTTCCAGCTGAAGTCTCGAGGAATTACTATGTGTCCTCTGCTGTCCATATAGGGAGTCAAATCTCAGGCTGAGCAGCACTTGAAGAGACAAATGTTTGATTGTATTGTGTGATACGTGGGGACCTGTCTCATCTCCATTCCCAGTTAGCACCAGGGCTCATGAAAAAACCTTTATATTTATACTGTGCATCATATTTATAATGTGTCCTTAAGAAAACTGTCTGTCTTACTTTCACTCTCTCTCATCCGCCCACATTCTCACTCACACATATTATTGCAATTGTTGCTCCTGTGACATCCACAAGGCCCTCTTCCCTATGATATCCCAATGGATCCACCACCTGACCTCAGATTTTACCCCTGAAATGTCAAGGAATCAGAAAATTCTCACCCAGCAATCCTATTTATGATGCGTTAGGTGTTAAGACATCTTGCATATTCAGTATTGCTTGAAAGAAATTAAATGCACCAGATCACTCCTGGTTTCCTGGTAGATTCTGAGATGCAGGAAGTCGCCTCAGACCTTACTGAGAAGAATTAAAAAATGGAGGTCTCTGCAATGATCCAACAAACCATTTCTATTCGTTGTTCTCTCTGTTAGGATCATTCATAAGGCAAATGGAACTAAATTGTCAACACTTCAAAATACTTTGTAGAATAATATAGTTCACAACAACACGTTGTTGCGGGAAAAATTCACTTTTCGTCCTATCTGCTATTGTGAGGACTTCATCTAAGCTCTGACAGTACTGTATAGTGAAGCCTGTGACAGATGGCAGCTGATATTGCAATATCCAGACATTTAAAAATCCTAGGGCTGTTCCCCTGTGTGCCCTTGTTCTGCTACTGGTGGCCATCTCCCGGTGGAACAGACTTCCATTGGAGCTATGTGAGGCCTTCTCCCTCCTAACTTTCAGGAAACTGGTGAAGGCAGAGGTGTATAGAGAGGCCTTTAACAGCATACTCCCCTGAGGTTAATTCATAATTTGTGACTCATAATTTATGCATTTGAAATGTGGTGCTGGATGAGAGCTTTGTGAATACCTTGAATGGCCACAAAGATAAACAAGTGGATCCTAGATCAAATCAAGCCTGAACTATCTCTGAAGGAAAATATGTTGAAACTGAGGGTGTCCTATTTGGGCACATCATGATAAGGCAGGATTCTCTGGAGAAAATTATGATGCTGAGAAAGTTTCAAGGTTTACATTATAGAACTTTCAGCCTTTGTTCTTTAACTTTCTTTACAACTTTAAACATTACCAAGAACATACCTATGAAGCATTAGGCAGATATAAGACAGTGGTGAGAAGTTGCCATAAGATGGCACCATAACCTAATGTATGGGAAAGGAACCTATAGACAGGAAACTGAGAACTAGCATAAACCAGCTAACTGCCCCTGAAAACAGGTATATTTCCAACTTCCTCTATCCAATTTCCTCAGCTATTCCCCCTTCTATTACTAATACATAAGAAAATGGGATGAAATAAGTGACAGAATAAAAATGTACAGAATCAGATCCTTGCAAAAGCTTCACTATAGTATTTTTATTAACGCCAGCACATCACTTGAACATATTCTATAACAAACTGTTTCCAAGATATTGAAAATGTAAAATATTGAATATTGAAAATATTGAATAATAAAATATCAATGAAGAGTGAAATGGCCTGTAAAACTTTAATGAGGGAGGAGCGGGATGTTGATGGTATCACAAAGGTTTTACTACTTTACACATTATTACATTGTTTCCATTCAGAAATAAACAAACTATAGTGTCCTGTACATGTCTTTTCAGAAGTTGCACACAATTTCATGGAGGTAGGTGAATGTACGATGGAAGGTTTAACCATTTTCCCCATATAAATTCCCTCATACAAATAGCTTTCTTGCATGGCGCTTCTGTTACACATGAAAGAAAGAAAAAATCGGCATTAATATAGGGGCCTCAGGCAGCAATCCTATACACATGTAACTTGGAAGTAAATCCCATTGAACTCAGTGGGTCATAACATCATAAAACTTTTTTCTCCTTCATCTATGCTGTGTTCTATATGATGCGTTGTGAGTGTTCCAACCTTCCTTAAATCTTATTCTATCCACATAGGTGTTTGGGGAATTTCTGAAGAGTAGGGGTGTGCTATTCATTGTTTTGGTTTTTGGATTTCAGTTATCAGAATCCTCCAAAAATTCACCAGGCATTATTCTTGGACTTCCAGCCCACAAACTCATACTGGGAGACACCTTTATTTCACTCACCTCCACAAGGCTGAGGCCTCCCAGGCTGCACAGCAGTCTAGGTCTCATTTTCTTTTGCAAGGCTTCCTGGGTGTGGCATTCTTGCAGCCCTTTAGGCTGCAGAGAAGATGACTCTCTAAGAACTATCACACCCAGGAAGTCCTGCAGCAGGAAATGAGGCATAGAATGTTATACTACTACTACTACTACTACTACTACTACTACTACTAATAATAATAATAATAATAATAATAATAATAATAATAATAATAATAATAATAATAATAATAATAATAATAATAATAAATACTAATACTAATAATACGAATACTAATAATACGAATACTAATACTACTAATACTACTAATGCTGCTGCTGCTGCTGCTGCTGCTACTACTACTACTAATACTAATACTACTACTAATACTAATTATACTACTACTACTACTACTACTACTACTACTACTACTACTACTACTAATAATAATAATAATAATAATAATAATAATAATAATAATAATAATAATAATAATAATAATAATAATAATAATAATAATAATAATAATAATAATAATAATAATGGCAGACCATTTATTGAAGACTTTTCTCCTCAGTGAACCTTGAAATAGAGATTATGAGTGGAGCCTATATGCCAGTGCGGTGGTTGGTTTTGAATCCTCCCTTGGTTTTGCTGTTCATTACTGTGTGAGAGCCTTAACCCTAAAAAGTAGGTAGAAAATATGCTCAGTCAACGCGATCAATCAAATAAGTCAGCAGTAATAGTTCAGTGAGATGAAGTTCCTGGCAGTGGAACTCGAGAGTCAGGAGTTCCAGTTCCTCAGTGGGCTTTGTAGAAGAGCCAGCCTCAATGGTCTTGGGAAGCTACTCAGACTCAGAGCATCCTCAAAAGGAGGGAATGGTAAACCACTGCTGAGTATTCTACACCTAGAAAATCCTGGAAAGGGTTGTCATATGTCAGAATCAATTCAATGGCTTCAATTATTATTTATTAGTATTTGATCCAATAATTATTTTCAAGGTGAGAGCTGTGATAATCTGCTGCAGCAAAATATCAGAGAGATTTTTGACACCTTAATAATGCATTTGATGAAGTGGGATGCAGTCCACAAAAGTTTACATCAAATTACATGTTTCAGTCTGTAACGTGCCACAAGACACTTTGCTTTAATAAATTAGGACTGTACCTAGATCAGAATTAGAACTAGTCCACATGTAACATTTATGCCAAAGCCATCTCACAAAAGAACAGGCTGAACCTCCTCTAGAAATGGGCAGACAAGACAAACATACAGACAGGCAAGAGTGGGTGGCTTTCTCAGTTTGTCTCTGTTTGTGTATCTTATCTCTGTTTCTGTGCCTAATTATCCAGGTTCCTAACCTTCTCAGTCACTATGCAACAATCATCTTCTACACAGGAGGTGAGATAAACCATGGGATGTCTATGATCCTCTCTAGCATTTCTCGCCTGCCGTGAAGGAAAGGAGATTTCAGAACCTCAGAATTTTCAGCAAAAAATTCCCATTTTGATGTTTTAGATGTGAATCCTCTAATGTAAACATGGCATTAAATTCCTGCTGTCCGTTGAAAATCCATATTCTCCCAGTCTGACATATGAAAACAAAATTCCCAAAGTTCAGTGACCTGGACCTTTCCTTGTTCGTCCTAGAGCACTGGTTCTAGTTTAAGATACAGGGTTCCATTTCTATTTTAATAAACAGAGGATTAAAATAAACAGTACTGTGGCATCTTTAAGACACTTATTTCAGTGTAAGATTTTATAATTCACTTCCTCACGTACATGGACATCAGTCACAATCAGTAGTCTCTCATGGTTAGACTGTATGACTCAACAGTCCACACACAATGCTTTTTTGAGTTGGCATGATTTTCTATCTATCCAGCACTAACCAGTAGTTCCTTCCAGCCTTTGAATTCAAAAAGAGCTCTGGTTTTATTTGTTTCCACTGTCTACTGAGTGTATCCTTCGCTTTAATTGGTTGGTAGCAGTTGTTTGTTGCTGTTGATATGTTCCGTTGGTTGCTAGTATATCTGAAGTAAATAAGGCACTATGCTCAATCTAATTTCAAGCAATTGTAAGTAAAGAAACATTTTTATTTCTCCTACAAATGTCTCAGAGTGAGTTATTGAAACTTAAAGTGCCAGTTAATGAGAAAAGGGTGGACTCTGGGGAACTTGTAGCTATTCCCTTCTGTGGGTCTCTATTTCTGCTGTGTTGCAAAAAGGAATTTTACCAGAAATTCAAACTGTGCAATATAAACTGATGTAAGTGAGAAGGGACAATTAAAGAAGGTAGTGTAACAATGGAAAAGCCCCACTTACCCTTTTGCCACCTCATTAAAATGGCTCAGGTTACAAACTGGCCACTACTTGTAAAGCTGTAGTTGTTTGTGTATATACAGTGTTTGACAAATATATCTGAAATCGTTTTGATGAGATGCTCTGCTCAAAGATTCGCCAACTTTTGTGTGCCACCGGGACAAGATGTCTGGGATGTAAGGCCAACAAGCTGTCTTGAGCAAGTTTTATATATCATTATTGCAAAGATACCATCACAACTAGATCAATAGATTCCAAAAGCAAAACTGACCCAAATGGGATTGAACAGAAGTTTCAGTTCAGTACTGTATAGCACACCTTTTCATGGACTGATAGCCTTTTCATGAAGTGTGTTTCAGAGGGAAGCATACCCAGTTCCGGTACCACCAAAACTTGCAGTACTCATAGTTCTTCTCACTGCCCAGCTACCTAAGAATTTCAGACATATTGCAAGAAGAAGGAGGGAGAGAGAGAGAGGGAGAGAGAGAGAGAGAGGGAAAAACTAATTCCCGATCAAACCCGCAACTATTATTTGTGTCTATTCATTCATTTTAGCTTTTTGTTTAAACTTACTGAACAAAGCAAAAGATTGAGGGCATGTAAGGTAGAATATTCATCCAAAATTCATTGCTAGTTTTTAAAAAAACTAATCCAAAAAGTTATGTTTATATTTGGCTGCCTCTTTATTCATTTATTCATGCATTCCCTAAAAGGCTTCTGTTCTTTAACACTTTCTCCCAAATCGCAGTATATTCTGTTTATACTTCCATGCTGATAACTCCTGTTTGTAGAAAACAGCTTGTCCTTGCCTTTTCCATGCTGGCTGATCACTGAGGTGACAGGCCACATCTGGCCATCTTAGTCACATTCGGTTATGTAACAGCAGCATGCCAGACAATCCCTTCAGTTGGCACAAGGCAACATTCATCCAGCAGCCAAGGGAAATTGGTTCAGAGCACATTGTTTTTGAAAACAGCACTTGGCAATGACACGCTGGATTAGATGACACTGAAGAATGGGGGAGGGAAGGAGACAGAAAGAAAGATAGAGAAAGTGAGCCAAAAAAAACACAAAACTTCAGGGATTGCTGCTTGTTGCTGAACAACTGACAATAGACCCTCCATAATATTTGTGAGTAATTTTAGAAAATCAATGGTCTTCCCACCACATAGGGAAGAAATGGTCATGTTTAATGCTAATGTCTACCAAGTCTTTCCTTAAATTTTGAACCTTTATCACTACTTTACACAAGGAAAAAACACATTTAGAAATATAGACTGCTTCCATGTATATACTGTATGCTCACACTCACTCGAAGGCCTAATGATCTCTCTCTCTCTCTCTCTCTCACACACACACACACACACACACACACACACACGCACACACACACACACGCGCGCACACACACACACACACACACACACACACACACACACACACACACACACACACACACACACACACATTAGCCACAGATGGGAAAGTTATATTTTTTAACTACTGTTTCCAGATCCTCTTGTCTCTGCCTTAATTACTATTGTTATTCCATGAAAGAGCTGCCTATGTTAGCTGGGAGTATGGGAATTATAACATGATCCCAGATACCATTCTAGCCCTGTTGCTTCTACACCACACTGTCTTTCCCTCTGCCTTGTAGTAAGCTTCTTTGTTGGGTGAGGCAGTCACATTCGTAGGTGGGACATTGGATGGAAGGCATGGAATACAGCCAATCCTTCCGCTCCCTGCTAAATTGGATGTGAAGATAAGCCCAGAAGAAGGGAAGGGTAGTGACCTTCCCTCTATAGACACTGTGTGTTAACTTATACAGTGGAATGAATAAAGGTCACATTAATAGAAAATTTAGTATGAGCATTATGAATTAAATGACTGCTTATTTTGCATATGTGAAAGCTGTAGTTAACAAGACAATAAGAAAAACTGTAAAACAAAAACAAATGCTACAACTTTCTTGTAGATAATGAGACTGAGTTTATAATTTTAAAAAAATTACTGCACTATAGGCTTTATTTGAAAACTTTTAAAAATAATTGAGAAAGATGCAAAAACAGCTTTCTGAGTGCAATGTCCATAATGCACTTCTTCAGACAGAAAAAAATACAGCACCTAAAAATGATGTTTTAGAGCAGTTAAAGCTTTCATCCTTTTTGAAAATAATGTTAGCAGCATTCGCCTTTTTGAGATGCAGTGAAAAGGAAAGTTGCTAAACACTCGTGAGTTCCTTGAAAGTCTCTCTGTCTGCTTGATCCACACCGGAAGCAAAAAAATATGCAGAATACAGTGTCCATGTTAATCACTGGGGTGGTGAAGTTCAGTGATGTCTCCCCAGTGCTGGCTCACTGCATTGGCTACCTGTGCCTTTCCACACCAGGTTCAAGGTATCAGTCTTAACATACAAAGCCTTCAGTGGATTGGGACCTATCTATCTATCGGAACACCTCCCCCAAAGAACATCAGCTCATGCTACCTGATCCACTCAGGCCAGTCCCCATAAGTGGCCATTCTGAGGGAAGTGTAGAAGGCCTACATGAGCAGCCAACCCTTCTCAGTAGTGGCCCCATGTCTTTGGAACAGCTTTCCTGTGGATATTCATCAGACCCCATCCCTCCCAGCCTTCAAGATACAGTTAAAGACCTGTCTCTTTGAGGAAGCCTCGCACAGTAATTGTGAGCATGTTCTGCACAGACTGTCTTACTTGTCTCCTGAAGTTTACTGGACAAAGGTTCTTCTTCGTTATTGAGTTCTTGCAGTTGTTTAGCTTCTTGAAGGACTTCATGGACAGTACAACTGTTTTGAAGTTTAATGGTTTGCATTATTGAACTGATAAAAGGTAAAGAATCCTTCAGCTCAGTTCTGAGGGCTTACAAGACTTTATCTGCAGGTTCAAGAACTTTCTTCACAAACACTGAAGAAAAACACAATTCAGCGTTTTCCATGAGGGTAAAAACAAGCAGAGAACCAAACCCAAACAAGAAGCAAACATATTGTGGCACCTTTAAGATAAATCTACTTCACTGTGAGTTTTCATGGTGAAAATAAATTGCTCTCCATTTTGGGCTATATTTTCAAGTTTTGGTTTTCATTTTTTTAAATAAAATCAATGATTTTTAATCACCAGTCCTATGACCTATTTGGCTTAATAGCTGAACACTAAATATTAATCCACTACACAACCAAATGGGAGATTTGATTTGTTTTAAGTTTCAGGAAAGTGTCATAATTTTTGTTCAGGGTATGAGAATGCTGTCAATCTCATTAATGAATAGCTAAACATTATAATAGCTAGTTTATGTTCACTTGTACACTATATTTCACAAATATTAGATTATGCTAAATATTCATGTTGATATCCGTATTATTCCCTATGATCCTGATTTATTTGTTAAACTTATATACAGTACTGCTTGTCTTCTAATAACCTATCCTTCCACTTATATACTGCTTTTCCTCCATAAACTATGGCTCTCTTCCTCCTCACTTTATCTTCTTAAGGACCTGGTGAGTTACACCAGACTTAAAGAGCAACCAGCCTAAAGTCAGATTGAAGGTTTAATGGCTCAGAAGAAACTTGAACCTGGATCTCCCAAGTCCCATTTCAGTATTTTAACCAATACATCACATTGGCTCTCCTTTCATAACCCTTGTCATTAAATGTAGGAAGTGGTAAAGAGTATATGGTGGGAAACAATGATGGAGCACCATTTTAACCAAATTACATTGAATTACACTGTTTCCTGGAAAACCATTGTTTCCTACTGGTCTTCTCCTTTCATCATCATTTTAAAAACACAGTCTTTTAGAAATGATTAATAAGTTTTCATCAAATGCCATGGTGATTAATGAAATGTAGTTGCATCACTTCCTCCTCCATCCATGCGGAACCGATTGTTGACATGCAATCAGACTGAAAACAACAAGTGTGCCATCAGTTCTGGATGGCACCTTTTAACTAATCCATTGGAAATTAAGTCAGTGGCTGAAAATCAGCAACAGCTACCCTAGTGCAATACAGGAGTCTAACTACTGCAGGGCAATAATGTTGATGTCTACCAACTGAGATTGAAAGTTGGTGTCAAATAATTACAAAGGACAAAAAAAGGCAAAAGAATAATTATCAGGTCCCACATTGATCCAGTGCCACATTTTACAGGAATGGATGATTTGGGAAGTACTTTTGACTTAATATTTCTTTATGAAGAAATGCAGATTTGAATAAGAAATAACTGCTACTTGGGCATGGAAAGGGACAAAACTCTTATTCAGTACAACCATATCATTATCATTATTTTTAGTAGGGCTTCTGTGGTTTTCTTGTGTAACTCCCATTCAGATAAATAGCACCCATGATCTGAAGTGGGTCTTAGATCTGGGTTGCCACTGTCCTGATTTAGGGAAGGGCACATCTGAAATACACAATAAATATTCTTTCTACAGCAGTCTTCCTAATGATGGTACACTTCCTCGTGGCAACTATTAAGAATCCCATAACTGATACATGCAAACTCACACTTGTATATACATTCGCTTGGATCCATGATGCTCCTTGTGTCCAATCCAGTGGATCATTTCTCCTGGTCAAATGGACAGAGTTTCTCTTTGATGCTTCCGTTTCCCTGGAGTTCCCATTCTCTTAACTCCACCCACAAGGAGAGTTAGGAAAATGATGGTGGTGATACTGCAGATTGCAGAGGGAGGCAAAATCTATCCCCACTGTTCCATTATGTGGTGCATTCTGAGCAAAACTTCACACAGAACATATTCTCCCCAGAAGGCCTTACATCACAACATTTTGGTGCTCACTAACAGTAGCAGCAAAGCTTGAAAATGGGACCCAAATGGCCAGTGGTTTTATTTATGGCGGGGGGGGGAGAACCCAGGGGTATAAAGTGTTAGTGATAATGTTTCATCCTGTAAGAGTGACAATATATTACTAATACATTTTTATTACTTGTTTATTTATTAATTATTTTAAAAAGGAGTAATGGAGGTCATGGAGTAATGAGTCAATGTTACTTGTTATTCCAAAACAAATTAGTAAATGTTACTGTATTTGTGATTCCAAAACAAAATAGAAAAAAAGGACATCCTAGAGGACCCCAAAAGTAACGTTACAGGTAACATGGGTACTTGTGATGCAGTACCTCCAGGCTCTGAGTATTATAAATATCTGGGTAATAGGGGCCACGTGTGTGGTAAGAAGCTTACACATTTTACTGCTCTTTCATAAAATGCAGTCACACAGAACTGGTTTCCAGTAACATACCATGGAGGCACCAATATGCAGGCTGGCCCTTATCTGCTTTATTCTTTGCTCTAAAATTTCAGCAAGTCAAGTGTTACCAATATAACTGAGTTGCTGCTTCCCTGAAAAGAGGACAGAGTCCTACATGTTATACTAGCAATCTGTGAAACAGGAAAACCTCTGAAAAGATGCTTGATTGTGTGCTTCTCACATGAGCGTTGCCTCTCGGAGACACAACCCCCTCTTCTAACCCCTTTCTCTTCTGTGATGGATTTTTTAGGATCACACCACATAACAAGGTAAAATCATTGCATTATTCCCCCAAGAATGGCCATTTTTTAGGGCTATGAGCCTGAAGTTTCAGACATGCCAACAAAATTGTCCAGTAAATTCAGACAACCTTGACTCAAAATAAACAGCCTTTTCCTCTTAAGGGTGCACTTCATCTGGATGTGGAAGACGTCTCATCTCATAAGGCTTTCTGAGGCTAACAATGTGGCGTGGATTAGCTAATACTGGTAGACTCAGTTGAGAATGTCACTAAATGAATATGCCTTTTTTCCTGATAATTAAAGATACTGGAATTTTTTTTCCAAGAGATAAGCACTTTGATATTATCTCTAAAAATAACTTCTTCTTTCTTGTCTTATCTTCAGAAAAACAACAAAAAGTTCCCTCAGATGTAGGTTTGTTAGGCATAGAAAACATGGCTTTGTATGTGTGCATAAGCGTAAGTAAAAATGAGGCAAATTTTACCATGTTAAAGAACACAGTTTTCACTTTACCTCAATAAGCATTAAACTATTTCTTCTGATATGCAGAAAGAACATTTTGTAACACAAAGGACATGGGCAAAATGTGTTTGTTTCACTTGGTCATTTATACTGTCATTTAAAATAACAAACTGTTTATAATATGTTCCATGAAGTAGTTCTAGCAGGTGATTTGAAAAGCACCAAACAATGGTCATGTGAATGGAAGAAAATGAAGAAGCACATCCTGCTATTTCAACCAAAGCTATTCATATATATATGAAGTGAAGGATTTTGTGTTTCTCCTTCCAGTACTTATATATATATATAAGTATGCACAAATATATATATATATATATATATATATATATATATATATATATATATATATATATATATATATATATATATATATATATATATATATATATATATATATATATATATATATATATATATATATATATATATATATATATATATATATATATATATATATATATATATATATATATATATATATATATATATATATATATATATATATATATATATATATATATATATATATATATATATATATATATATATATATATATATATATATATATATATATATATATATATATATATATATATATATATATATATATATATATATATATATATATATATATATATATATATATATATATATATATATATATATATATATATATATATATATATATATATATATATATATATGTACACACAAAATTCTTATAATTAAGGTAAAAATATTACTATATTCCCCACAACACACTTATTCATTTCTAATCTTGTGATTTCTAATCATGAAGCCTCTTCCTTATCCATATACTGGAAGGAGAAACACAAAATCCTTCACTTCCTGACAGAACATTTGTCTGCTCTTATTATCCCAGTTAGTTTAGAAACTAACTGAAGATATTAGAAGGCTAACCAAACCATGATACAAGAGGGTGCTGAGAAGTATTGAGCCTTACCCAGAAAAAAATTGAGCTAGGAACCTGTAACTGCCACACTATTCTACATATTCCCCCCAGAAAGTCAACACACTTGTGACATCTTTCCTGCTGCTTCTTAAGTAAAGGTTCTCCTTCTCTAGTGGGCGGTGCTCATCTCCATTTCCAAGCTGTAGAGCCAGCATTTGTCCAAAGACAATTTCCATGGTCACGTGGCCAGTGTGACTAGACACAGAACACTGTTACCTTCCCACCATGGTGGTACCTATTTATCTACTCACATTTGCATGCTTTCGAACTGCTAGGTTGGCAGGAGCTGGGACAAGTGACAGGAGCTCACTCCATTGTGTGGATTTGATCTTACAACTGCTGGTCTTCATACCTTGCAGTACAGAAGCTCCCGCAGTTTAACCCACAGCGCCACCATGTCCCTGCTTCTTAAGTCCCTGCAAATAAAATTCTTCTGACTGCTGGTGTAACCACTAGCTTTAGTTGCCTCCAGAACACTCCCAAATTGGTTTCCCTTTAGGTCTTTTTTAAATTTTGGGAACAGATGATAGTCAGAAGGAGCCAGGTCAGGAGAATAGGGTGGATGGGCCACCACTTGAAAGCCTAGGTTTTGCCATTTTTTCACCTGCCGTGTGCAACAGGATGACACCTTTGGAGAACTTTCCTCAATGTTTTTCCTTGATGTTTCACCTCAACTTCATAAATAAAGCACAGTAATATTTTGCATTGATGGCTGAACCTTGTTGGAGGTAGTCCACCAGCAGAACTCTCTTCTTATCCAAAAAAACTGTTGCCATTTGTTCTTCACCAACCTTTGCGCTCTGAACTTTGGCCTGGGGGAACCACTGTGCCTCCATTCCTTAGACTGTTCCTTTGTCTCAGGATCATAGCAGTAGATCCATTTCTCATCACCAGTTTGCCCAGGAAATCTGTCTCATTTCTTGCAAAATGTTCCAAAACATCTACCGATCACACGTTTCCTCTTTTGTTCGGTTGTCAAAAGTCTGGGGATCCACTTTGCTTCCAGCTTTCTCACTTCAAAGTTGTTGTGGATAACGGCACCCACTTTCTCACATATTTCCAGATACGTAGCAATACTTTTGGCTGATATTCGGCGTTCCTCCATGATCATGTCATGGTTGGCTTTCACATTTGCAGGCACAGAGATAGAGACAGAAACAGGCCTTCCACAGTTTCTCACTTTCAACACCGAAATGGCCAGTTTTAAAATTGACAACCCGACATGTTGGGTTGTCAATTTTTTCTGGATAACTGTTGCACAGGAAGGGCCATGACCACCCATCATTTGTGGCATTTTATCATGGATCTGCTTCACACCTTCCCTTGGAAAATCAGGAACTTGTTTATGGTCCTATGCTCTTCCACATTGAACTTTTCTGGAGGTGCTGCCATGTTCACTTTGGACCTGAAAATGAAAGATAAGTTAAAATCATGGGCAGTTGGTTTTTGTACCATTGAATATAGACAAATCGGGCAATGCACCCTGCAATTTACAGCTTCCTAGCTCAGTTTTTTTCCGGGTAAGGCTCAATATTTGTCAGCACCCCCTCATAGTTCTAAAGGGACCCAATATAGATTGTGGGCAACCACATGTCATGGTTGGTTGTTGTTTAGCAGACTGTGAGCAGGAAGCTAGCCTGGCATGAGGTTCCTTTAACCACTACATGGCTTTGAAAGCAGAGAACATCAACTGAAATGAATCTACATGTTCCTGCCTAAAAGAGTGTTTACTTGCCCACTGATTCAGATGAGTTCAGCAGATCCACATGATGTTACATCCTATCCGAATTAATCCTTCCTTCTTCCCTTCCAGGATTATTTCCCCTTGGTTGGGAACTGGGGAACATTTTGAAGCCTGATTGATTTCAGATCTGTTATCTTCATCTGGTGCTTTCACAGGAATGATAATGACTCCTGTGATGGTATGTACAAGTAGAACTCTCCTGACAAGAGTTGTTGATGTGATGTGTAGGATTGTTTTCCTCAACACAGTGGACGGTTGATTTCAGTTGAGTGTCTAAACCACAGAGTGGGGCAGTGTCAGTGGCTTGTTGCCTGTTATCCTCTGCTTCATGTCTGGCAGAATCAATATAAACAGGGTGTTGTTTTCCTCTGCAAGAAAACAAAGAGGGAACAGCTCTAAAGTTTCATGTAAACTCTGCAGGAACTTTGTTAGGCAGAAATGCATCCTCCCTTCTTTACTGAAAAAAGAAAAAAAGAAGAGAAGCTTTTACTACCAAATCTGGCAAAAAGGAAGTGAAAAAATACTAAGGGGTGGAAAATGCGGAAGGCAGGAGGGTGGAGAGGGAAGGAGGAAGGGAGGAGACATGCTTGGAAACTTAAATCTGAAGAAACTAGTTTATATTCAAGGAAAAATAAACAAGTTTAGATGCTTGGACTGAGTGACTCCAGATGTATGGGGCTCTCTCCCACCCACATTAATCCAAGCCACTCACCAATCCAGATAGGCTCTGAGGGTGAACTATATGAGATTCCAACATCGCTGTTAGAAGCTGAGCTTCCTGAAGAGATAAAGATGTTTATTTGTCCTAATACTAGCTTTTTGCATCTCTGCAAGTTGGCTTTTGTTTGGTGATTAGTGATCAGGACGTAAACAACAGGCTATCCATCCAGGCACTACTGCTTTGAAAGCATGTGCTTCTGGAGGAATGTTTCATCAGATAATTATAAAGCTGATCTTTTGCATGATTTGGCTTAGAGTTTGGAGAGTTTTTTAATTGACAATGAAACAATATACCAACAAAACACAAAAAGAATAAATAAATACACATATATTACAACAACTCAGTAAACATAACCAAAATTAGTGCACCCATCACTGGAACCAACAGATACATGTTTCCTCCAAGCTATGTGTTAGATGCCTCATAACCCTTACAAAATAATGTTACCTTTTGTTTGAATAAACGGCCTTCGCCTTTTAATAGGAAAAATCTTGCCATATATATAAAAAAATATTTTCCTTTAATAATACCTTTTAAAATCTTATTACACATGTCAACTTGTATTTAATTGCTGTTTTCCACACTGCACTGTACTATTTACTTAACTGAAACATATAATTCAAATTTCCAGTTTCTCGCAATCACTAATCTGGTTGCTGTTACTAAATTCATAATTAACTCTCTTTTTTTAGGCCAGTCCCACTGCTCTTCATATATATATAATGATGCGTTTTCGGGGTAAACTTCTGATGTTACTTTTACAACTTTTTCTATTTCTTTAAATACCAACTTCCAACATTTCAATACTGCTTTACACTCCCACCACATATGGAAACAAGTACCTACATCTCCAAGATACTTTGGAATATTTGGAATCCATAATATTTAATTGCACAGGTGCCAAATCTATTATTATTTTTTCTTCTATTCTTATAGAGATGGATTCTAAAATTCTTCTACCATAAGCTTATCTCTGTGTTGGTACTTATTTATTCAGCCAAATCTGTTTCCCATAATGTTTTAATCTTGATGTTTTTATACCCCAGAATATATATTTTCCCCCACCATTCCCTTTCATTGGCTTATCCTTTCCCTCTCTCTTTGAATTATAATTTCCTCAAATGTAATCAATTCCCACCATTCTGCTTTTCCTATCCTCTTGTCCAGTTATATAATTCAATCACATTAATCCATGTTATTTTCTCACCTTCTAACATAATCTTTCTTTTTTCTTTAGAGTTCATCTTCCACAACAAGTCTTTTAATCTATCTATCTATCTATATATTTCCTTTTTAATAATCTCTGAGAAATTATTTTCAAATTTTCTGGAAAACTTCTCTAGTTCAATGACAAGTAAAGAGGAAATTAATTTTCAAAAAAAGATATTTTCCAGCTCTTTTATACAAACATTATTATTTATCCTAACCATAATATCCTTTAGTTCTTGTGTTTCCAAGTTAAACCAATATTTTGAATACATTGAAATTGGCTAGCTAAATAATAATATTTGATATTAGGAAGATCCTCCTTCCCTCTTTTTGAGGTTGATACCATAATTTCTTATTCATCCTGGCTCTTCTATTGCCATTACATAATTTATTAATCATGCTTTGCCATTCTTTTATTTCTGCCTCTCTTATTGATAACATTAACATCCACATTTTTAAATGTATCTCTAGCAAATTTGTCATTTTACACAATGCAACGCAACCAAACCAAGCTTCCTATATTCCTTTATTTTTCACTTCTAATATCAATTTCTCAAAAAAATTCTTTTTTAAATCCTGTAATTATTTGGTAAGATTTATCCCTAATATTTAATAATTGTCATTATCTTAATGTCACTTTCTAGTGGGCTGTTAATGTTTAGGCTGATGTTCAAACTAGGGCAAACTTCATTTGATACCTGAATGCCAAGCGTTTGAAACAAGACAGCTGTATAGGCCTTCTTAAATGAACAATGTAAAGAAATAGAGGAAAATAACAGAAAAGGAAAAACCAGAGATCTGTTCAGGAAAATTGGAGATATTAGAGCAACATTTTGTGCAAAGATGGACATGATAAAAGACAAAAATGGGGGGGACCTAACAGAAGCAGAAGACATCAAGAAGAGGTGGCAAGAATACACAGAGGAATTATATCAGAAAGATGTGGATATCCCGGACAACCCAGACAATGTAGTTGCTGACGTTGAGCCAGACATCCTGGAGAGTGAAGTCAAGTGGGCCTTAGAAAGACTGGCTAACAACAAGGCCAGTGGAGGTGATGGCATTCGAGTTGAACTATTTAAAATCTTAAAAGATGACGCTGTTAAGGTGCTACATTCAATATGCCAGCAAGTTTGGAAAACGCAACAGTGGCCAAGGACTGGAAAAGATCAGTCTACATCCCAATCCCAAAGAAGGGCAGTGCCAAAGACTGCTCCAACTACCGTACAATTGCACTCATTTCACACGCTAGCAAGGTTATGCTCAAAATCCTACAAGGTAGGCTTTCAGCAGTATGTGGACCGAGAACTCCCAGAAGTACAAGCTGGATTTAGAAGGGGCAGAGGAACTAGGGAACAAATTGGTAACATGAGCTGGATTGTGGAGAAAGCCAGAGAGTTCCAGAAAAACATCTACTTCTGCTTCATTGACTATGCAAAAGAGGTAAAAGTCACTTATGCAGACATTATGCATGGGGGGGGAGAACCCTATGTTGCAACACCACACAAAACTGCTTTAGACAGCATGGGTGTTAACATTTTCACAACTGCTTGCCCCAAATGATTCATTAAAACTTAAAATGGAATTTGGCTTGCTGCCACCTACAGCCTGATAGCTCCAACATAAACACATAGTAAAAGGTGTTGATTTATGCACAACTGAATAATCAAATATTCTCCCAGTTATTCCATATGGTGACATGCTGGAGGGGGCAATTGACTTTGTAAACACATATATAAGGAATGCCCAGCATTAAGGATACCTAGAGTGATGTAGTGTTAAGAGTGGCACCTGACACTCAGAAGCCTGGGTTCAAATCCCTAGTCAGCCATGAAAGCTCACTGGGTGTGGAACTGGTGTCACATTTCTCCAGTCAAGCTCCCCTCTTCACAGCCCCTTAGCGACATTGATCTTGCTTGTTCCGGGGTGGGAGCACCCAGGGTGAGTCAGATATGGTGAAGACTGTGGATGTTTGACTGGAACTACTACTACTACTACTACTACTACTACTACTACTACTACTACTACTACTACTACTAATACTAATACTAATACTAATACTAATACTACTAATACTAATACTACTACTACTACTACTACTACTACTACTACTACTACTACTACTACTACTACTAATAATAATAATAATAATAATAATAATAATAATAATAATAATAATAATAATATAAAAAGAGGGAAGAAAGAGGAATCCCCAAGGCTAGGCATTGAGACTGAGTGTGCCAACCTCCCAAGGTAGCCAACACCAATCCCACACATAAATACTGCAAAAAAAAATCGCATTAGCTGCTCAAGGTAAGAACTGGGTTTAGTACCATTAACCCTTTCAGTCAAAATCCAGAGAGCTATGTCAAACAATTTTTGTAGTCTATGAAAAAAAATAAAGTGGGGGGGGGAGATTCACAAGGATAAATGGGTAAAAGTTTCAAATAGTTAGAAAAATAAAATACAGGAGCAAACTGGAGACAGACGTACAAGCATTCTGGAAGAAAACTCACCATAAAATAGAAAAAGCTGATCTACCCTAATACTAATCTAATACTCATACCTTATCAGAGAGACAGCATAGTTCTGGGGCATACACCGAGTGTATCCAGTGGCATAGCTTCATAGGACAGCAAACAGACCAAGATTCTCTTTGTGAAGCAGGATGAATCCCTAAGCAGCATGGGAGCAAAGTATTGTTCTCCCCAGAGATATGCTAGGCTAACTTGTTTTGTTAATCCTTTTTATCCAAATAGGCCATTTACAAACTTGTTGCGAACCACATCTTAAGACCCTTTCATGTTCCTGACCTACTGCCATTGCCCCTGTCAAATCTGCATTACTATCTGGGAAGGAAATGGGCTGATTTCAGGCATTAGGGTTCTTGTGTGGACTGTGTTGATATGCCCTCTGATACAAATAAGCATGGAAGCATCTGGACCTTGCTCAGTCCTTTCTTTGAAGTGTTCAGCAGCAGGAGACGAGTTGAAAGTGTGAACTATCTGTCTCCACACTGACTTATGCTTTTGTGAGGTCAGCTTCCCTGGCTCACAGAAGCATAGAAGAGTCAAGCAACTGAATTTCATATTTCATATACTCAAGTTCTCAATTTTGTCACAACTGGTAAAGCCGCTTTTTAAATATTTCACTTACCTTGAAAGCCCTATTAGGTTCACTATAAGTCAGTTCTGACTTGACAGCACAAAACATAACAACATTAAGACTCCATTTGGCAAAAGTGGAATCAAGAGCTGACCCTTTAGATATATCCTGTATAGTGACTTTATTAGCCATGTCACATGTTTCTACTGAGCCATGTTGAAATTGGAGCTAGTTGAAATTGGCTTCTGAACCCAACAGACAATTGCGGAATTTTGCATTTTACATCTCTAGTTTGAAGACTAATGCTGGCATTTCCAGGCCATCAGCCAAAGTCTCTTCCATATTCTCCAATTATTCTGTCATTTTGGAAAGGAAATTAAATATGACCTTAAATACCTACTAGTTCCTAAAGGAATAGGCATGGGATTCTAAATTACATCCTCAGATTCTGTCCTATGCCTGAGACCACTGGGACTCACTGCTAAATGCTGTACTGGTAGCATATTGCATGGCATGGTGACACTGGACTTCTTATAATATCCCAATCACTTAATATTTTCAGGCATGACTTCCAGCATCACACTAGTTAAGACATCTATGTCTATGACACTATAGAAATCATGCTGGCATTCCCACTTCACTTACCCATTCTCCTTCCTTCCCATTCCCCCCCTCTGCCTGCATCTTTTTTTCTGCCTTTTGTTCATAGAAAAGGGGAACAACATGGCTAGATTAATGAGGATGATAGAAGACAGTGTTGTTATTATTAGGGAAGCCACACAACAAAACACACTACAGTACCATGTATCCAGAGGTACGTTGTGCTGTTTGCAATGGGGCTTCCTGACACTTCCTCACTGAGCCACTTTGAGTCTCATCATGGGGTGGGGGCAGAGGCATAAACATGCAATAAACAAACAAATAAATAATCTAAAGATATATAACTGGGACATGTGGTTTCTCAAATCAGCATATGTTTGTTGCATCCTTCTTCTGTGGCAGGGATGAGCAAAGTGTGACTCGCCATATATTGTGGATTGCCAGTGCCATCAACATAGGCATAGTGAAGAATGCTGAGAACTGGAGACAAATAATTCTGGAGTCAGATATATATACTAAGCTGGGGGTTGGACTCAGTTGTCTTATAGGTCCCTTCCAAGCCCATCATTCTATGATTCTATATTTCAATATCTGGAGAGCTGTAGTTTGCACATCTGTGCTCCATAATTTTATTTTTCTGTGCACACATCCATGCATACTCCTGTGATACTTGTATGTGCACATGTGTGTTCTATATATGCAAACAAGTGTGTATATATGTGTCTCTGTACACTCTCATATATATACTGTACATGCATACAGGGTACTTCTAAACAGAGTACAGTGGTGCCTCGCTTTACGATTGCTCCGTTTAATGATGAAATCGCATTACAATGAACTTTTTGCGATCGCTTTATGATGTTTCCTAATGGAGAATTTCGCTTTGCGATGATCGGTTCCCTGCTTCGGGAACCGATTCTTCGCAAAACGATGATTTTCGGACAGCTGATCGGCGGCTTCAAAATGGCCGCCAGGTAAACAAAATGGCCCCCCGCTGTTTTCTGGGATGGATTCCTCGCTGCACAGGCAGCGAAAATGGCTGCCCTATGGAGGATCTTTGCTGGACGGTGAGTTTCCAGCCCATCGGAACGCATTAAACGGGTTTTAATGCATTTCTATGGGCTTTTTAATTTCACTTTACGACATTTTCATTCTACAGCGATTTTGCTGGAACGAATTAACATCATAATGCGAGGCACCACTGTAATAGCAGTAATAAAATGAATTCAGAGAGTGTAACTGTATAACTGAGGGACGTGGTGGCGCTGCGGGCTAAACCGCAGAAGCCTGTGCTGCAGGGTCAGAAGACCAAGCAGTCATAAGATCGAATCCACGCGACGGAGTGAGTGCCTGTCACTTGTCCCAGCTCCCGCCAACCTAGCGGTTCGAAAGCATGCAAATGCAAGCAGATAAATAGGGACCACCTCGGTGGGAAGGTAACCGCGTTCTGTGTCTAAGTCACACTGGCCATGTGACCATGGAATATTGTCTTCGGACAAAACGCTGGCTCTATGGCTTGGAAATGGGGATGAGCACCGCCCCCTAGAGTCGGACACGACTGGACAAAAATTGTTAAGGGGAACCTTTACCTTTACCTTTACCTCTATAACCTATTTCTATACATTTTAAAAGTCAGCTATTGCAAACACATGTGCCTTTTTAGAGGCGAAAAAGTTCTCTTTAGTGTCACAGTAATAGCAACCTACTATTTATTTTTTGCATAACACACGTACACACCATTCACTACAAAATCGATGAAAATGATTTAAGCACGTGCGGAGAGTTTCCCCCTCACCATGGAATAACTACAAACCAGCCTCCCATCCAATACATCTACCAGAAGAAAAGTTTCTGAACTTTAGGAAGTCAGTAGAAACAATGTGGGGGAACCCTGGTTTATTTTTAGATTACCATTAGATGCATACTTGAGAAATGTGTAAAACCAGATTAACAGCTTTGTTAGCAGTGTAGGCCACACCTACCATAGAATCAAGAGGAGATTGGAATGGAAAATGCCAGCTGACAGAAAACAAAGGCAGACCTGAGTACAGATCATCAGTTCTTCCTTCTTCTTGGTGGCCCCAGTTTCTCTGCATGCATGGGAAAAGACTGTTTTTGCTGCCATCTCATGGACAGGCAGAGATGAGGTCAAAGTGAGTTGATACAGTGAGGGTATATGAAAACACTGGGTATAATAGTAGAGTATAGCAGTGGGATGCTGAGCTTGTGACTGGGGAATTGGTAATTAGAAAAAGGAACTATTATCTTGCTCAAGATTTTACACTTGCAAAACTCCAACAGCAGAAGCTGTCACAACAGTCTGATGACCTGCCCATCATGTGTGACTGTAAGCCTGGATGCACGACTGGGTCACAAGCCCTGACACGTGGCCATACACAACTAGCACCTTGTCAGATTGCAGTGGCAGCTTCCACAGTTCAAAGTCATAAATATTTAAAAGGAGACAGCCATGCTTTCTTGTTTCTGGAAATACATTGAGATAGATCAGAAAGGGAGGGGGGGGGAATCCCAGACTTAGTTTACAGAGTCCCTTAGAACTGGCTTTGATGATGTGGGCCTGCTTAGCTGCTTTTATGGAAACATGTTGTGGCTAACTCTTTCTATGACAAAGAAAGAATAAAGAAGGAGAGAGTAAGACTGGGAATCTGTCTACATATCATATCAACAAGTAGCTAACTTCTTGACGGAGGAAGAGAGGTCTCTTAAGTATACCTGGCCAATTATCTGTTGCTCTATATGAATTCAGTCTGCTTGAAACAGGGGCGGGTGCTCAACGTCCGACAGAAGATCACGGTAACCTAGCTCAGTGAGTTCCTCTCCATGTCCCCTCCTGTAATTATTCCCTCTTTCTTCTTTCTCTATGAACTTCTATTTGGGTAGTTTCATCTTGGTGGACAGAAGTATCCCTCTCCCTTTTGTGACTACCCATGCCTGGATGTTTAGTTTCTTCTAAATAACAATAAGAAGTGCCACATAACAGAGTTGGTTCCACATTTAAAATAAAGATTATGAGCAAGGGTAAGAATATTTTGCTCTTGAAGTTCTGAGAGAACTGAAAAGGTGCATCAGAAAACATTCAAAAACAAAACACATCCATTAATAGGAGGATCAGTTCCTCAAAGGGGGGGGGAGCTGTATCTTGTCAGAATGCTTACTTGTTTTTCTTACACAATTATTACCCTGCATTTTCCTTATTATCCCTATAAATGGCCATTGCAATTACCATGTTTCTCAACTATGAGCAATATGCTTCTTCCTATTAACTTCATCAGTTTGCATGACAAAAAAGGGGGGGGATAACACATTAAATGTGTTACAGCAAGTGAGCCAAGCGGTTATCAGCAGGGGGGTCTTAATGGAAAGGTATTTTATTTATGTACTTAGCCTGTCAAATTAATTCCAACAAACCTGAAGTCTTTTCATCCACTGCCTGTGTGTGTGTGTGTGTGTGTGTGCGCGCGCGCACACACACACGCATGAACATCTCATTCCTTTGCCATAATCTTAAGAAGCCAGTTCTGAAGAAGAGTCTGCAGGTGGCTACAGCGGATCTTAAATAACATCAAATTATGTTCTGTTGATGGGTCATTAAGAAAGTGATGCTGGGATATGCAGTACAATTACTGTGCTGTGCAGATGTTCCTGTTAGGAGACGTTGCATTTTGCATACATTGAGAAACAAACAGGTATTACCTCGCCTTGTACAACATGAAGCCACATCATAATACAGCTGCTAAGTGAGAAGGCAGGCTAAGGGTGACGTTATTTGGGGGATGCTCAGTGTTGTTTATTTCTGTTCCAAGAACTTTCCAGTTGTGCTGGCAGCTTCCTCGTTTCTGCATCTGACGGTCCCCAAGGAGGAGTGCATAGCAAGTGAGATAGGTTACACAAACAAGCTATGGTGGAGAATTAAGCAAACTCCATCTATCTCATCCTTTAAAAATGTGTACAAGCCTGTAACAAAATCTGAGACAACATTCCTCCTGGTAATTAGTGTTTCCACCGCTTGCTGCAGAAACGACATCACTATGAAGAATTCAGGAAAAGTAATCAGCAGCACAATTAAGCAATCTACTATAATGACAGAACACAACGTTAGTACCGAGTAATCAGAAACATATTTATTTTTTTCCGCCTTCATTTTTTTTATAACATTCCCAATATCCAATTATTTGCTTTGGCAGGCTTAGAATTGAAATGACCTCTGATTTAAAACAACAACAAAAAAGCAAAGCTCACTCTTCAACAATGTTTAGGCTTTATTTCATTGAATACAGAGAATTAATGCTTGTCACTTAGCACTGTTTTCATATTTGTTATAAGTGTTTTGCAGTTCTGGAGCTCAGGTATTCCCCATCCCCCCGCCCAGTTTTCAGGCATCCAGACACCAGTTTTCCTCACATACAATGTAGCATTTATCTGTTCAACTGGACTGGGATGGAATTACAGCTCTATGAAAACTACCTTAATAGAGTGGTGCCCCGCATGACGACGATAATCCATCCCACTGAAATAGCTGTTTAGCGAAATCGTCGTCATGCAACATCCGTTTTCCCCATTGGAATGCACTGAAACCCGTTTAATGCGTTCCAATGGGGACAATACCTTCTTGTCCAGCGAAGATCACCCATAGGGAAGCCATTTTGTGAGCACAGATCAGCTGTAAAACTGGCTGTCCTGCGAAGCATGGGTCCAGAAAATACAGGGCAGCCATTCTGCGAATCTGATAATCAGCTGTAAAAATCGTCGTCTTGAGAACAAACGGTTCGCGAAGCATGGACCAAATCATTGTCAAGCGAAAGTCCCCCATTGAAATGACTGTTTTGCGAATCGCTATAGTGATCGCAAAAAGTCATTGTTATGCGGATTTGTTGTTTATTGGGGTCGTCGTCTTGCGAGGTACCACTGTACAGAAAAATGATCTAACCATGAATGGTGGATCTGCACCCCACCCCCCAAATTGACTTGACAGTGAAAAGTGTAGTAATTCCTTATATGCCCAAACTATGTGTTACAGAAACAAACACATAATTAGAAGCTGCAAATACATTAGGTGCTCCAGGGACCTAATTCCAATACAGTGGTGCCTCGACTTACAACCTTCCCAATTTATGACCATTTTGAGTTACAACCAGCTCTGGCCACAAAAATTTGCTTCTATTTGCGACCGGAGTTTCCAGTTACAACCAGAAAAAAGGGAGGGAAAAAGGCGGGGAATTCAAATTGCTAACCATTAGTGGCAAAGAGGCTGCTTCTTTGTAGCTCTTTCGCCCCAGCGGTTAGAGAGTGTGCATTCGGAAGAGGCTTCCAACTGCCTGGTAAGATGCTGCTTTTTACTTTTTAAAAACTAGCTGTTCTTGGCAGGTTTTGCAGCATGGGTTTGGGCTGGATGGTGAGGTAATGTTTCTATGCTGTGATGGGTCTTGCAGGGTTTGTTTGTTGTTTGGTCCTGCCCCCCATTTCCGATGGGTCTTGCAGTGTTTGTTTGCTTTTTGGTGATTTTTTTTGCATTTCCGATGGGTCTTGCAGACTCTGTTTGCTTTTTGGGGTTTTCTTTTTGCATTTCCGATGGGTCTTGCAGTCTCTGTTTGCGTTTTGGGTTTTTCTTTTTGCATTTCCGATGGGTCTTGCAATCTCTCTTTGAATTTTTAGTGGGTTTTTTTTTTGCATTTCCGATGGGTCTTGCAGTCTCTGTTTGCTTCTTGGGTTTTTCTTTTTGCATTTCCGATGTGTCTTGCAGTGTTTGTTTGCTTTTTGGTGATTTTTTTTTACATTTCCAATGGGTCTTGCAGGGTTTGTTTGCTTTTCTGTTTGCTTTTTTCCTTCGGCCGGAACGGATTAATTGCATTTCAGTGCATTCCTATGGGAAATTGTGCTTCGATTTATGACCATTTCGAGTTACAACCCATCTTCCAGAACGGATTAAGTTCATAAGTCAAGGCACCACTGTAGAGCTTCATTATAATGTAAACATGGTTACAAATGAAGCTTATGCTTGCTTCCTCATGATCAGTCATAAAAACAAAGCAACCTACAGGAAGTGTGGAAAGCTTCTATTGTGACAATCAGATACTTTCAGAACTCAAATAACTCTCTCTTCTCACAGTATGCCAGGTTGATGCTTGGTTAGGTAGCAAAGGCATCTAGAGTTATCCTCCAGAAGAGGAGAACAAAACTTATTGCAGGTAGCAAAGCAATCTTGTTTTAGAATTAAGAAAGCTGGAAGATCCTTCTCTGCATGTTTCAGTACTACTGTGTTTCCCTGAAAATGAGACAGCAGGGTCTAATTTTAATTTAATGTTTAATGTAAAATTTAATTTAATGTTTTGGCTAATTTTTAATGTTTAATGTAAAATTTAATTTAATGTTTCAGTACTACAGTGTTTCCCTGAAAATAAGACAGCAGGTTCTAATTTTAATTTTTACTCAAAAAACCAAAAAAAACAAAACAAAACAAAAAACAAAAAACAACGCATTAGGGCTTATTTTCAGGGGATGTTTTATTTTTCTCATGTACAACAATCTACATGTAATTCAAATACAGTTATGGCATCTTCTTCTGGTTGCTGCACAATTGTGGAGGGTGGGATTTCATTTAACTGGGGCTTATTTTGGGGTAGGGCTTATATTAATAACATCTTGAAAATGATACTAGGGTTTATTTTCATGTTAGGCCTTATTTTTGGGTAAATAGGGTATCAGCTGTGTTAGCTTTCTGAGTTGCACTTCAATATCTGGGATGTAGAAAGACTACTTTACACTAATTCTTTTCCTGTTTCACAAGTGGATTTCAAACAGTGGTGGTGAATGACTCCATTACTGATGGTTATAACGGTTATACTGGAGGAATATCACTTCCTTGCCCCCCCCTTTTTTTGACCTGTGAGTTTCAGAATACACAGGGAAACCATGTGTGGTTGCTTTGTTGTGCCCCAAATTTTTCAAACACATGTGAAGCAGGGCTTGAATCCTGTGGCCTGTGTACCACATTGCCCCCCCCCCCGGTCATTTTGGTAGCTCTGGTACCTTCCTAAAGAATCTCTTCCTCATTAGTGTTTCTGCTCCTTGAAGCCTCCAGGAGTGAAGATTTTGCAGTGAAGAATATACAGCTCCCTCCATATCTTGTGTTGCTCCTTTCAAGGGGAGGGACTTAAATATTAGAAGGGAACTCCTGGTTTGTATTCTCGAAGGCTTTCACGGCCGGGATCCGATGGTTGTTGTGGGTCTGGGCTGTTTGGCCATGTTCTTAAGGTTTTTCTTCCTAATGTTTCGCCAGTCTCTGTGGCCAGTATCTTCAGAGGACAGGAATCAGAACTCTCTCTGTGCTCTGTTGCAGTTTGTTGGATAGCTGAGTATTTATAGCTGTGGGATCAGCTTTTGTCCTTTTCAGGAGATTGGGTGATTATGGTGATCAGTGTGTTTTTGTTGTGAGTGTACTGTTGTGATAAAGGGCAGCACAAAAAAGCACAGACTGCAAGAGTTCTGACTCCTGTCCTCTGAAGATGCTGGCCACAGAGACTGGTGAAACTTTAGGAAGAAAAACCTTAAGAACACGGCCAAACAGCCTGGAAAACCCACAATAACCATCAAACTCCTGGTTGCTTCTGGTTTTGATTTGAAGGTCAGTGCCCCCACAGAAGCTCCTGGGGGGCCAAAAATGGGCTCCCGGCCTTTTAGGAGCCAATTGCCTACCTCCAGTAGAAAGGCTTCTCAGAGTTGCTAATCAGTGGAATTCACCATTAAATAATCATAGGCTGAAATTTTGTTGTGCAGCTCTGTGTCTGCAATGGTGATGATGTCACCATCAGTGGCAAAATATTGATTAAAGGTGATTCTGGGGTGCAGGCGAATTGTACATAATGCAGTGCACTCCAAAATCCCCCAAAGAAGCCTTTTCTCAGCAGTGATTTGCACTGATGATGACATAATCACTCTTGCACACGCGGAGCAGCATGAACAAAACTCCAGCCATTCAGTCACAGTCACTACGCATTTCTTTCAATCCAGAGGCCACTATTTTTTATTTGTATCAGAGTGTTGCACAATTTAAGATTATGGATGCATATGAAATGTAGATAAAGTCCAAGCAAATTTAAAATGTTAACAGGATTGAACTATTTTGGACCAGAAGAAGGCTACTTCAACAGTGTTACCTTGGCCATTTACTAGATGTTCTTTAGGGATGGGGCATAAATTGCATGCACATAAATGCTGCATTGGTTGTATTTCTCCCTGGTCACAGAGAATTTGTCCTGTATCCAAGGATCCCCATTTTACTTGATTAGTCTTTGATCTTCCTATTTTGCTTTGAAGTTATTGAGCGAATTCCAGATTATCCAGCCAGAATTTTGTCCTGGCAATAGATACTCTTTGGAAGTCATTTATATGGCAAGGTTTGTTGTTTTTGCACCCATAATTTAGCCTGGGTAGTTGTTCTTATTGTTTGTGGCTATACACTCCAGTTTGATCCAGCCAGTTTCCTAACTATATTATGTCATATCCAGAAGCACTGCACTTATCACCGGCTTTACCTTTCAGTATCTATTCGGGATTGCATTCAGGACATTTCATCTGTAAAATGAAAGAAATCATAGGTGTGAATGATTTTACATAGATAATCCCCAAGTCCAACTGCTTTATTGAGAATTCAATCCCAGAAGACAAACCACGAATCTCCTCAGTTATAAAATCTGTAGACCATGTTGCTCCTTCAGGTTCTCTGGGTTTTTCCAGAGTAATACACCAGTGGATCAAATGCCACTAGAGCTGAGAAACCACATAAGGGTGTAGGTACTGGACTGCAGAATTGCTCTTCTGGTGGTATCCTGGTTCTCAAAGTCTCAGCTACCCTTCCCCTAGGTTTGTGCAAGCTGCTTTTAAGAGAGGCACAAAATCCCTTTAATCACAGAGCAGCTCAATTTTTGTACACTTTTTTCTGTTGTTCACCAGTTACCTTAATTGAGTCTCAAACTCCTTACCTTGGGAGGCTCAGCAGGTAAATGATGAGATCCTGTGATGCTGGAAAGCACTTCTCTGCACTAAGCTCTGGGGTGATTCACATACAGTCATCCTGAATTGCTGAGACAGTGCATTGTATGCTTCCGTGTAGCATTTGTCATGCAATCAATTGCAAACTTGGCATCTAACTGCTCTACTATATACGCAGCTTGCAATTCAACCCGCATTTAATGAGCCACCATAATATTGAAAAAATGGAATTGGGCAGAGTCCCTTCAGATTGTATTCCAGGAGCAAACAGATATCCCACCTGTGTAGTATCTGTGGCTGGACTTAACTTTGCTTGACCACCAGGGACGGTCAGACCTTCACAACATTCTTAATTGGCCTCTGCTATAGATAACAGCTGGAAAATCCAGACTTAAGAGTGGTCTTAATCGACTAGATAGGCGGGATATAAATAGAATAAATAGAATAAATAAATAAATATGGCATTGTAGCCCATTGAATTTAGGTATTTCTCTTAGCATCATGTTTTCTGGTGTACCTTCTCACATTTTGCTTCCAGAGGAATCAGAACTCCCCTCTTTCTTCCCTTTACCTGCAGCAGGAACAAGAAAAACAAAAGCAACTGATGAAGGGAAATCCAATTGTAGTAGAAAAAAGGAACATACCCATCACTGTCCGGATCAGTCATAAAATAAACCCCACCCACTGCTGCCTTCTAACTTTGTGTGACTCATATTTAAATATCTTAAAAATGCAGTGAAAAGACGGGTTACTTACCTGTAACCATGGTTCTTCAAGTGGTCATTCTGTGAATTCACACAACAAGGGTTAATCAGCGCCAGCGATGATCTCCTCGGAACGTTCTAGAGCTTAAATAAAAGAAACAAAGTTGTAGGTCATTCACACTGCGCATGCTCCTCCCACCCCCTCCTCAGTTCCATTTATCCGCCACTAGAACCTCAGTAGACTGAGCAGAGCAATAAATGTAAATGCCAGTGACGGATAGTGGGGAGGCAGGGTGGGATTGTGTGAATTCACAGAATGACCACTTGAAGAACCATGGTTACAGGTAAGTAACCCGTCTTTCTTCATCGTGGTCTTCTGTGAATGCACACAACAAGGGTGACTAGCTAGCTACTCACCAGGCGGAGGGACGTCACTGGAGTACAGATGTCAATACTGCTTTCCCGAAGGACGCCTCTTTCCGAGCTCTCAAGTCCAGTCTGTAATGGGCAACAAACGTAGAGACGTTAGACCACGTGGCAGTGCGGCAAATATCCAGGACATCAATGCCACGTAGCAGAGCGGTAGATGAGGCCACTGCCCTCGTAGAATGAGCTCGAAGTCCATCGGGAGGAGTCTGGTGCGTAAGCTGATAGGCTAGTGAGATTGTGGAGACTAGCCACCTGGACAAGGTGGACGGTGAAGCTGGTAGCCCCTTCTTTGAACCAAAGTAACACAAGAAAAGCCTATTGGATAAACGGAATTGCTTTGTCCTTGAAACATAAAAGGCAAGGGCTCTTCTAACGTCCAACATATGAAGCATGCGCTCAGTATCATCAGACGGATTCGGAAACAAGGTAGGTAAAATCAAGGGTTGATTCAGATGGAACTGAGAAACAACCTTAGGAAGAAAGGAGACATCAGTATGCAGAACAACTTTCTCCTTAAAAAATTGAAGATAGGGTTGATCCACCCGAAGCGCCGCCAATTCACCAGCCCTGCGGGCAGACGTAATGGCCACTAGAAAAAGGGACTTGAGAGATAAAAGTTTTAAGTCACATGTAGCCATTGGCTCAAAGGGAGGTCTCATGAGGGCATGCAGCACTAATTGCAGGGACCACTGAGGTACAGGCAACTTAGTTGGAGGCCGAAGATTCACTACACCCTTTAAAAAGTTCTTAACAGTCGGATGTGAGAACAGACGAGAAGCCGACGAACCAGGCGGCTGAAAGGAAACAATCGCCGCTATATAAACCTTCAAAGTAGAAACAGAAAGGTTAAAGTCGAAAAGATAACGAAGAAAAAGGAGCAACGTAGACAAGCTGACTGGAGAAGCAACGAGTCCTCTAGACGCTGTGAATTTCAAAAAACCTTTCCATTTGTAACTATACAGCCTCGTGGTGGATGGTTTTTTGGACATGACTAGAACTTCCCTTATCTGCGGGATATCCTCCACGCAGTGAGGTGAAGGGTTTCTAAGTCCGGGTGAAGTATCTTGCCCGCATCCTGTGTCAAAAGGTGAGGATGAAGAGGGAGCCGGACCGCCTCGTGGGACATCGACCTCAACCTGTGGAACCATGGCTGGCGGGGCCAGAAGGGTGCTACAAGGATGGCATCCGCTCCGTCGTACTGGATCTTGAGTAAGGTCCTCTGAACTAACGGAAACGGCGGGAACAGGTAAACTAAACCCATGGTCCACCTTATCATGAAAGCATCCCCGGAGGACCCGACTCCCCGTCCGGCTCTGGATGCATAAAGAAGACACTTCTTGTTGTGAGTGGTAGCAAACACATCGATGACCGGGGTGCCCCAGCGGCGACACAGGAACTGGAATACGTTGTCGTCGAGTTGCCACTCGTGTGTCTGCGCCACGCGGCGACTCAATTCGCCTGCTATCGTGTTGTCCTCTGTTGCAATATGCACAGCCACTGGAAAAACATGGTGTTTGTAGCACCATTCCCATAGCATCACCGCAAGTAACAGCAGGGACTTCGAACGTGTTCCGCCCTGCTTGTTCACATAGTACATGGCCGTGGTGTTGTCCGTGGCTATCTGAACACCACGACCGTGTACTAGGGGCAAGAACGTCTTGAGTGCTTTGAGGATGGCAAGAACCTCCAAATGATTGATGTGAAGTGACCGCTCCTCTGAATTCCACAACGCATGAATCCTGTGGTGGCCACAATGCGCACCCCAACCCACCGGGCTCGCATCTGTGGTCACCTGTACAGTGAGTTGAAGCTGCCGAAAGGGTCTCCCTATTTTCAGGTGTGGAGGGTAAGTCCACCACTCGAGCTGTGAGGCAAGCTCCTGAGTGACTAGAAGCCTCTTGTGTGGATGATCTGTCTCCGGATTGAACAGGGACAGGAGCCAGACCTGAAGGGATCTGAGTTTTAGTCGGGCATGGGCCAACCCTGGTGTTGTTGACGCCATGAGGCCGAGCAGATGTTGGGCGTGTCTTGCTGACACGGTTGTCCCTGGGCGAAATTTCCTTATTGCCTTGCGTATCTTTCGACGTCTTTCTGCTGGAAGAAAGATGCGCCCCTTCCTCGCATCGAGCCTTGCTCCGATGTAACTTATGACCTGAGATGGAGTAAGATGCGACTTTCTTAAGTTGACTGTGAGTCCTAGATTGCGTAGAACATGAAGGACGTATGCTTTGTCTTGCAGGGCCTGACGTCTGGACTTGGAGACCACTAACCAATCGTCTATGTACGGGAACACCTGGACCCCGTTGAGACGAAGGTAAGCCGCGACTGGAGACATGCATTTTGTGAAAGTTCTGGGAGCCGTAGCCAAGCCAAACGGGAGGGCAAGAAATTGGTAAATGGCATCCTGAAATAGAAACCTGAGGTACTTCCGATGTTGAGGGTGAATCGTAATATGAAAGTAAGCGTCCTTTAGGTCTATGACAAGAAACCAATTGCCCTTTGTTAAGAGGTGAATTATTTGTTCCAGAGTGACCATCCGGAATTTTCGTGGACAGAGGTAAGTATTGAGCAGTCGTAAGTCCAAAATCGGTCTGATGCCGCCGTCTTTCTTGGGAACGGCAAAATACTTTGAATAAAAGCCGTTCCTGACGTCTCTTGCTGGTACCCTTTGAATGGCTCCTTTTAGAAGAAGGGAATGAACTTCCTCCTCTAGAGCAGGGTCGGATGGTGTAGGAAGAACCTGCCCTAGAGGAGGGTAGTCGAGAAACTCCAGCAGATATCCGTACTGAACAATGTTTAGTACCCAAGAATCGTTTGTAATAGCGGACCAATTTTTTAGATACGGAGAAAGCCTTGTTGTATGATAAAGCGGAGCTGAGATGACTGGGTCAAAGGTACTGTTTTGATTTCTTGACAGGTTGTTTGAATCCCTGACGGCGCTGGGAATGCTGAGAGCGGTAAGTATTAGAAGAAGAAGCAGTATTGGAAGACCTAGCTTGCGACTGAGGCTTAAACTGTTTGAACTGAGAGCCTTGCCCATATTGGCTGTAAGGTTTCTTCCATTGGTACCTGTTAAACTTCGGTTGAGGCTGAATATAATAAGATTTGGCAGTCTTTTTTGCCTTGTGTAATTCCTCCAAGTGGGAGTCGGTCTTTTCATTAAAAAGACCAGAGGCGTCAAATGGCAAATTTTCAACTTTCACCTTGACATCATCCAGAATATTGGCAGCTCGCAGCCAGGCGTGCCTACGGAGAGTAACAGCCGACATTAAAATTCTAGCTGCAGCTTCTACAGAATGTCTAGTAGCTATACGAAGATACTTTGAAACAGTCTGAGCTTCCTCATAGGTATTGAGAAAATCTTGTCTGATATCCTCAGGTATTAACCGCAAACCCGGCAAAGTTTTCAGCCATAATTGCTTTTGATAAGCTCCCAGAGCAGTTTGGTAATTCGCCACTCTGAGAATAAAAGCGATCAGAGAATAAATCTTCCTGCCAAGAACTTCAAGCTTTTTCCCCTCCTTATTAGTGGGGGTAACATGCGACTTCCCTGTTGGTCTGGTGCAACTAGTCTCAACAATCAAGGAATTGGGTATAGGATGTTTCAGGAGAAACTTGGAATCCTCCCCAGACACACGATAAAGATTCTCAGTGCGCCGAGATAGTGCAGGCGTCGTAGAAGGTTGATCCCAAAAATCCTTGATGATCGTAGTAAGAACAGAAAGGTAAGACAGAGTGGGAGGAGGAGACCGCTCACTATTAATATCTCCAAAAATGAGATCCTCCTCTGGAGGAGCTGGTGTGTCCATTTGCAGTTTAAGGACCTTGGCCATTCGTGCGAGCATCTGTGAGTAAGATGAGAAGCCTTCCGACGGAGAGGATGCATGGGGTTAACCCGTGTCGGATCCCACAGTGTCACCCACTGGCAAATCCTCCTTGTCCTCTGGAGGAGGAGGTTCCTCCTCAGAATCAGAGAAACTGTCCGAAAAGGGAACCCCCTCTTCTGATAAGGGAGAATGTCCTTTTTTGCGAGCTCGAAGCTCAGGTCGGAAATCCGCTGTAGAAACACGCTGAGGGTCGGCAGCGACAGACGTCACAGATGAAACAGGGGCAGTAACACCCCTGGGGTGGTCGGTAAGCAGAGCAGGTCGCGGAAGCTCCTCGACGTCGAAGTGGTGACGGCGTCGGTGCTTCCTTGGTGGAGATGAAGATGAGGAGGAAGAGACATAGATGTATTTTGCCCTCCTTCGGCGTGGACGTCTGTCCTGCGAAGTCGAGGGCGAAGAGGAGGTGTAGCGCCGTCGGTGTCGACGTCGATGCTTCCTCGGCGGGGAGGATGACAAAGACGAGTCATCTGACGAGTGACGTCGGCGCCGAGAATGGCGAAGAGGTGATCGATGCCGTCGCTTGGAAATATGTTTAGTTTTGCGAGACCTCTTCCGCCGCGGCGGCGGTGTCGAGGAAGCCGAAGTGGAGGAGTGAGCCGAAGACGCCCGCCCGATAGACTCAGGGCTGTTGGGCGGAGACACCAAGCTTGCGGTGACTGCAGCAAGCCGAATAGGTGTTGGGGAGGCAGTCCCCGGGATCCTGGGTGGCTCAGACTGTCCTGGGGGTAGAGAAGCGGATACCCCAAACAAGGACTCCTTGTCTTGTGAAGGCTCCTCCAATGCAGGGGAACGTAGGGAGGGCGAGACAGAAGGTAACTCCTCTATCGTTCCCAAGCGCTTAACAGCTCTCTTTTTTGTCTGCTTTACAGGCTTATTCTTCGCAGACTTAGAAGAGGACGGCTCCTTGGATGAATTTTTATCAGGTTTGTCTGTAGCCCTCTTAGAAGCTTTAGAGGCAGGAGGTTGAGGCAGATTACTTGAGGTGGACGGAGAAACTGCCGCACCGGGAAGCTCCATAAGGGACGGCTCTGAGGCAGCCAACGCAGCGCTCCAGAGATGAAATTTTAAGCGCTGCTGGCGAGCACGGAGGGCTGGCTTAGTAAAAGCCCTACAATGCCTGCAATCCTGGGGAGAATGGGATTCCCCGAGACAAAAAAGACACTTTTCGTGCCGGTCCTGGAAGGGGAGCTTTCTATCACAGCTTATGCACCGGCTAAAGGGACCGGAGGGGGACATAAGCTGAAACCGCACCAACGCCCTGCAACGGAGACCGTTGAAAAGGGCAGGAAAAACCCGAGCTCGCCAAACAAGGGAAAACCAGAGTTCAAAGTCCACAAACCGAGCCAAGTCAGGACAGGAGAGAGTAGAATAGCCGAATAGCCTTGCCAAGGGTCAAAAAAGCCAAAAAACCCAGAGAATAGTAAGCGAAATAACAGAGCTCTAGCCGAAGAGAACCAGTTCGTCCGGCGGAGAAATGGAACTGAGGAGGGGGTGGGAGGAGCATGCGCAGTGTGAATGACCTACAACTTTGTTTCTTTTATTTAAGCTCTAGAACGTTCCGAGGAGATCATCGCTGGCGCTGATTAACCCTTGTTGTGTGCATTCACAGAAGACCACGATGAAGAACAAACCACTTTCCTTTTAAGCTGCAGATCTTGTCCCTTTTTTTCTTTCCACCCCCTTTTCCCCCCAATGGAAAATCACCATTTCTACACTGAATTTCACAGACATTTTATAGGGATAACATATGCATCACTAGACTGAGAAACATGTAGTAGTATGCCAGGCTTCTACAAACAAGCCAGGAATATCATGCCACCTGCATTTCCACTTCCCTTTCCGTCTTGAGTATCTCCAGCCAAAGTCCGCTCACTGCTCTTTGCTGGCTTGTATTTCTATGCTGGTCAGAGTACTGTAATAAATTAGGTGTTATACTGTGTACTCTTTTTCTTGGGGAAGAGTGTTGCATGCATGCATACTCACTTGTCATCCTGGATGGACACAAGCCCTATTGGGCTATGATTAAGCACATGGGAAGCTCATGCAAAGAAGGCAGCTCTCTAGACCAATTTTTGCATAGCTTTTCACTGCATAAAAAGCCTACATGGGCATTTGTCAATCTCTTTCAGTGTACATGCATGTAAAAACCTTCCACAAGAGCAGACAAGAGGGTTTTCCTACATGTGTAAGAATTCCCTAATAGAGCTACACCTTACTGGACTCTCATCAGAGGTGGAGACTTCCATGTACACATCAAAATTTGCCACTGCATCACTACACGGCTGTCTCATGTTATCTTCAGTAGACATTAGGTTGATTTTGTTCAAGACCACTCACTGAGTGACATGATTAAGAACAGGTTTGCCAGTTCAGATTAAAAAGCATATCCACCAGCGTCCAATCTTCCGTCCTTTTTCCCCCATCCCTCTCCCTTCCTCAGTGCACATAAATATGCTAGGTTGCTGTCCTTCCCTGGTTGTACCACGGTACCAAAATAACCACATGAATACATTCCTCACTCTCTTTCTATTTTGGTTAAAGTAAGCTCTATGAACAGACCAGTCTTGACATGCTGCTGCTCTGAGAAGCAACTGCTAACAGAAGATGACTTTCCAACTGCTGCACCAACACAACATCAGAAACTGTGGTTTGGTGCCAGCACTGCAGCCTGATTGGCCATTGCAAATGTTCAGGATCAGGTTGACAGAATCCAGCTTGATGCTGAGGTTATTGTTGCTATCATAAAAGCACCAGCTTGGCATCTGAGTACAAACTGCAACGCCAAGCTAAACCCTGCAATTCTCAGATCACTGAAACCAATGGGATGCTCCAGAATAACTGTTATAAGAACCCCAGCCAAAATGTACTCCTTGGAGTATGCATGGATTAGCTATAGAATTTGGAACGTTATTTCAGTCAGTGTTGTGCTGGTATAAATTGGAAAATCCAGCACACTGCATTTTACATCAGAATTAACACTTCTACTGCTTTCTTTATTATCAAAATAAAAGGGAACACATTTTGATGGTGGCATGTAACCGTCTTCTCATGTGACATCTTGCACCTCACACAAGACTGAGTGTCATAGAAAGCAGTAAATATATAAGAATGTAGAGAGGCGCCATTCTGCAAAATCAACACACCTCCCTGAGGAAAGTATGAAAGACTTCCAAGCCCTCATAAGAGTCACTTCATGTTATAATATCAGTCAAGAGGGTTAACGCATTCAACACAAATGCAGACATTGCCAGTGCTAATATAGTGCCTGATATGTATTTTAACATTATATTATAGTAAAACTCAGTAAGAATATAGAGGGTAGAAGGTGAGGATTGAAGTTACTGCTGGGAACTTGCTTTTTGTTCAGCGTAAGTGCTGTACATCTCAGCAGTCGGGAAAAGCTTCTCAGCAAGATGATATTGTTACATCAGAACCACAGTGGGTTGACAATTCTCAATTTGCAGGCAAATGGATGTATTGTGTTGGGGTTTAGCAGTAGGAGACTGCAGAAGTATAAATTACAATCCAGCAGTATTCTCTTGCGTAGAGTGGAAGCTAAGCATTAGGACCTTTACCATGGGAAGGAAGGAAGGAAGATTGGTTTTTCAGCAAAGGATCTGCATGCCCCTATTCTGTTTGGGTTTTCATTGCATCTCAAAGTAAAAGGATAGCACTCTTACTCTTGTTGGTGTTACTCTTATCTAAATAATCCTCTTGCACAAACATTCAGCTACTACACTGATTCTTAACCTTGGGTTACTAAGGAGTTTTGGACTGCAACTCCCAGAAGCCTTCACCACCAACTGTGCTGGCTGGGGTTTCTGGGAGTTGCAATTTCAAAAACATCTGAGTAACAAAAGTTAACCACTGAGCTACTATACCACCATTATTACTATTTACTTTTCCTTCAGCTCCTAACATCATGTGTGCCAGGTGCTGCACAAATAATGGAAATGACAGGGTCTCTGATTTGAGGATTTACAATTCAAGTAAAATCAATATGTGAGTAGTAAGGACAGGGCTCTAAGTGGCTACAATTATCATCCTTTCCTGGAGGAAAGAAAGGATTTAATGGTCAATTTCCTTGTATATATGTGCATACAGTATTAATCTACCAACATCTCAAATTGACATCAAAGAAAATGTTTACTTAGTAAATACTATCTTCATATGATCAGTCAAGGAAGCTTTTATAAAATGCCCATCAAGGTTTTTCCAGACTGATCACCACAGACGCCTTCTTTGCAGGGCTGGTCAAAGGAGATTTCTTTGAATACCTCCACTGTTTCAGCTCCCATTGCTACTAGGATACTAGTGTAATTTATTTATTTATTTATTTGATTTATACCCCGCCCATCTGGTCTACAAGACCACTCTAGGCGGCTAGAGAACCCCACACAACTTTTTCTCAGTATTTCATGACAACTTTAATCTTTAGAGAACCAATAATTCTTTCCTTGCAATGATAACAAGAAAAACCATTGTTACCATACACATCTAGACTTTCAAAAATAATTATGGTTATTTTTGTACATTTCTGGGACATTTTGCTCAAGAAACTCAAGAAGGACAACTTCTTGATATCAGATATTCAGGGGCAAGATATGCTATTTCACATCCTGGGCTTAATTCTAAGACGGGGCTCATAAGGGCTGCCATTTTAAGCTCCTTGGGGTTACACATTTCTGTCCTGCATGGTGCTACTTTTCTGTGAGTTGAGACATTAACTGAAGCTTAACAGTATTGAAAAGTAATGGTTTTTAGTAACACTGCCAACTGCAGCAGGTACATTTGGTGAGATTCCAACTGTCATCGTAAGGAGCCTCATGTCAGCCAGGGTTCAAGGGGAATACATGGATATGTTGAATTTTATTTTTTGTTCAACTGAATGCTGGAATAGAAGAAGGGCTCAACTCAGTCAGGTGTTTTTGCATATACAGCTTCCTCTGCAAACTGTTCTCCTCTTTCTGCTTTTCCATGTTCAGGTTTTCTATTTCTGAGTGACTTTTTTTCCCCTTTTAAAATTTTGTATACACATTGTTCCTAGCTTTAATATTGCCTTTTAATGATGTCAGATGCCTCTTTATGCTCATTGTTCTTAGCTTTAAATATTGTCTTTTAATGATGTAAACCATCATCGTCTACTAATTGTTTTAAACATTAAATATTGTCTCTCAGTGTTGTAAGTCACCTTGAGTCCTTTTTGAGGAGAAAGTCGGGATAAAAATATTTAAAATAAATAAATTCTGTTTATAGGAGTCAACCAATAAGAAAACTCATAGAATTTCCTGATAGGAATTTTATGTCTGCTGACTGCTGATCATAAAGTTCTGTCCTATCATCTCTTGCCAGGTGATGTTCATTTTATTTTGATAGAATGCAACAATAGCTTCTAACCCATCCAGCTGAGTCTTGAAAAGAACTGAAGATTAATGGGACACTATTGTTTGGGCTTTGCGATACAGACATATGGTATGTTATTTCTTTCATTTATGAAAATCTTTATCCTGTGCCTTTTGGCCTCTCATGCTGCCTCAAAGCTGGATCACATTCACAACATAAAATTAAAATAATACACAACTTATAACAATGGGGGAAAATGATAAAACTAGAAGGCACATGTTATAGGCAGGAAAAAATGGTGAGAACTACAAAACTTTGAAGGTATGGTAGAATGAAGCAGAGGTGGGCAGCATGGTGGAGTCCCAGTAGAGGGAAAGGGGTCCATCAGAACTGCCAAATGAATCATTTTCAAAGCATTAGGTGCCAGAACTGAAGTCCCTGTTGTGCAGCTGAGGAAGTTACTTTTTTGCTGTGCAAACCTCAGAAATTCCCAGTCGTAATGCGTGAGGACGTTTGGAAGTCGCAGTGCAAAGATACAACTTTCCCAAGTGTTACCCCGTACTTGACCAAAATAATAACATTTGTGATGGCAACAGGTGTGGTTGCCTCTGGTGACAATTATAGTAGGTGCAGATGGTTCTTAAAATATCCTGGTCCCAAACTGTTCAAGGCTTTATTATTAATAACCTAAAGAGGACACCCATCCCCACAGATGTATTATGCCAAAATTTTAAAAAAATACTAGGCTGAGTGAGTTCTCTCTTTTCAATGAATGGACTTAGCCAATCCAGTGGGCCGACCTCACATATCCTAGAACATGAGAATTCTGGCCGTTTCAGCGGAGGTGCAATCCACTGTCTTGCAAACAGAGCTGATCAAACTATTTACGCACTGTTTGTTGGCAACCTACAAGCTTCATCTAGGTCTGAAAAAATACTTGTAGCTACTGGCATTGGAATTGTAACATCTGTTCCCGTAGGGACCGTGGGCACATTGGAGGATAGAAATAGATGAAAGCAGCACTGAGTTTATTCTTTCAAAGGGACATTTCTTCAAACCATCTATGCAATTTGCCTAGCTAGGCCTAGATAGATGAATTCCAGGTTCATATCCTGGTGACTGATCGCAGAACAAAAGCAAGCTAATTTGCAGTGCTGCAAAACCTTGTGGTGGAAAAATACACATTCTTTAACTCTTAAGGGAGCGCCATTCCTAATATCCATATTGTGGTATGTTTTTATTAGACAGGATGGCTGGCTGGATAGCTCATTGGTTTAGGTATCTGGCTGCAGAGCAAAAGGTTGGGAGTTCAATTTCCCACTGTGCTTCCTGCAAGTACAGCCAGCCCGTGTGGCCTTGGGCAAGCTGCACAGTCCCAAGGCACTCCCAGAAGAAAGGAATGGAAAACCATCTCTTGGTATTCTCTACCTAGAAAACTCTGGAAAAAGTAGCCGTAAGTCAGAATTTATTTAACAGGATATCTTTATTTATGAGGTATATTAAACATGCACAAAATTCCCTGTTCAAGCTTTCAATATTAAAGGGAAAATAACCCTTTTTGTCAGGCATAACATTACAAGCATCTAAGAAGAGCCCTGCTGGATCAGTCCAGCTTCCTGTATTTCACGGTGGCCCCACCAGATGCCTCTGGGAGCACACAAGACAACCAGATGCCTGTCTCCTATTACCCTCTCCTGCAACTGACATTTTGAGGCATACCTTCCTTTTAAGCCTGGAGATTGTACATCCCCCATCATGGCTTGTAAGCTGTGATGGACTTTTCCTCCAGATATCTCTTCTTTTAAAGGCATCTAGGCCAGATGCCATCACCACATCCTGGGGCATGGAGTTCCACAGACTAACAACATGTTGGGTAAAGAAATATTTTCTTTGGTATGTTCTCACTCTCTCAACACTCAATTTGAGTGGTTCTGTTATTGCGTGAGAGGGAAAAGAGTTTTTCCTCTATCCAATTTATCCATCCCTGCATAATCTAGGGGAGGATTTCTTTATGTACGGAAGAGTAAGATACTCTGAATCCTATCATGAGGCCTAATGGAGATGACAGTGGAACCAATGACCTCGAGAAGTGGTGAGTGCACCAACACTGGGGGAATTCAAGAGAAACTTAGACAACCACCTGCAATATATCCTTTGACTTGTATTCCTGCATCGAGCAGGGGGTTAGCTTGATGGCCTTATAGGGCTCTTCCAACTTTACGATTCTATGATTCTACAAAGCTGAAAATACTATTGCAATCATTCCCTGCTTGTTGGCTTCCTATATGCATATTGTTAGATGTTAAGGAAAACAAAATGCTAGACAAGATTAAACTTTGAGTCAATCCAGCAGGGCTCTCTTTATGTTCTTTAACAGTGTTTAAACTACCTAATCTTTGGAGGCTTTTATCAGTTTTTCTCTGGGAACTGTATAAAATGGCCAATATTTTCTTTACACGTTTTTAAAGACACACACACAGGGATAAGTTTGATGTCTGCTGAAATACGAAGAAAACTATTCTTTCCTTGTAAAGATGGATATGAATTTTGTAATCTGATCATGAAGGAAGGACACTTGATCCAATTTAAAAACGATCCATCTACAAAACAATTATAACCACCATCATCACATTAAGATTCCAATGTTGATAATCCCACAAGTTGTGGTGAAGTGGAGATGTTCATACTGTAATGGTGACAGAAAGGATGCCTAAAAGAATCTATGTGAATTTATGTGCATCTCATGAAGTGGGTTATAAATCCATGAAAACTCAAGCTATAATAAATCCATTTGTTTCTAAAGCACAATAGGAATTGTGATTGTTTTCACATCAACAGCTTTACACATCTATTCCTTTGGAAAGTATAAACTCTCATGATTCTGTAAATGACAGCAGATAGGGATTGTTGTGGATTGGTTGGGCAGTGAAATGTATATTCGTCGTCGTTTAGTCATGTCTGACTCTTCGTGACCCCATGGACCAGAGCACGCCAGGCCCTCCTATCATCCACTGCCTCCAGGAGTTGTATCAAATTCATGTTGGTTGCTTCAATGACACTGTCTAACCATCTCATCCTCTGTCGTCCCCTTCTCCTCTTCCCTTCACACTTTCCTAACATCAAGGTCTTTTCCAAGGAGTCTCCTCTTCTCATGAGATGGCCAAAATATTGGAGCCTCAGCTTCAGGATCTGTCCTTCCAATGAGCACTCAGGGTTGATTTCCTTTAGAATTGATAGGTTTGTTCTCCTTACAGTCCAGGGGATTCTCAAGAGCCTCCTCCAGCACCACAATTCAAAGGCATCAATTCTTCGGTGGTCAGCTTTCTTTATGGTCCAGCTCTCACTTCCATACATCACTACAGGAAAAACCATAGCTTTGACTATTTGGACTTTTGTTGGCAAGGTGATGTCTCTGCTTTTTAAGATGCTGTCAAGGTTTGTCATCACTTTCCTCCCAAGAAACAGGCGTCTTTTAATTTCGTGGCTGCTGTCTCCATCTGCAGTGATCATGGAGCCCAAGAAAGTAAAATCTGTCACTGCCTCCATATCTTCCCCTTCTATTTGCCAGGAGGTGATGGGGCCAGTGGCCATGATCTTAGTTTTGGTCTCTAGTTCCTCTGCCCTTCGGAATCTCGCTTGTACTTCTGGGAGTTCTTGGTCCACATACTGCTGAAGCCTACCTTAGAGGATTTTGAGCATAACCTTGCTAGCGGTGAAATGAGTGCAATTGGCACTGCCGTTCTTTGGGATTGGGATGTAGACTGATCTTTTCCAATTCTCTGGCCACTGCTGAGTTTTTGAAACTTGCTGGCATATTGAATGTAGCACCTTAACAGCGTCATGTTTTAAGATTTTAAATAGTTCAATTGGAATGCCATCACCTCCACTGGCCTTGTTGTTAGCCAGGCTTTCTAAGACCCACTTGACTTTACTCTCCAGGATGTCTGGCTCAAGGTCAGCAACCACATTATCTGAGTTGTCCAGGTTGTCCAAATCTTTCTGATATAATTCTTCTGTGTATTCTTGCCACCTCTTCTTGATGTCTTCCGCTTCTGTTAGGTCCCTCCCATTTTTGTCTTTTATCATGGCCATCTTTGCACAAAATGTTGCTCTAATATCTCCAATTTTCCTGAACAGATCTCTGGTTTTTCCTTTTCTATTGTTTTCCTCTATTTCTTTGCATTGTTCATTTAAGAAGGCCCTCTTGTCTCTCCTTGCTATTCTTTGGGAGTCTGCATTCAATTTTCCGTAACTTTCCCTATCTCTCTTGCATTTTGTTTCCCTTCTTTTTTCTGCTATTTCTAAGGCCTTGTTGAACAGCCACTTTGCTTTTTTGCATTTCCTTTTCTTTGGGATGGTTTTTGTTGCTGCCTCCTGTATAATGTTACAAGCCTCTATCCAAAGTTCTTCAGGCACTCTCTCCACCAAATCTAGTTCCTTAAATCTGTTCTTCACTTCCACTGTGTATTCATAAGGGATTTGCTTTAGATTATACCTGAGTAGCCCACTGGTTTTTCCTACTCTCTTCAGTTTAAGCTTGAATTTTGCTATGAGAAGCTGATAATCAGAGCCACAATCAGCTCCAGGTCTTGTTTTTGCTGACTGTATAGACCTTTTCCATCTTTGGCTACAGAGAATATAATCAATCTGATTTCAATATTGTCCATCTGGTGATTTATTTATTTATTTATTTATTTATTGGATTTATATACCGCCCCATAGCGCTACAAGCACTCTCCGGGCGGTTTACAATTTTAATTATAAAGGCTACACATTGCCCCCCCAGCAAGCTGGGTACTCATTTTACCGACCTCGGAAGGATGGAAGGCTGAGTCAACCTTGAGCCGGCTACCTGGGATTTGAACCCCAGGTCGTGAGCACAGTTTTAGCTGCAGTACAGCGTTTTAACCACTGCGCCACGAGGCTCTTCTGCTATTTCCATGTGTAGAGTCGCCTCTTGTGTTGTTGGAAAACAGTGTTTGTGATGACCAGCTTGTTCTCTTGACAAAACTCTATTAGCCTTTGCCCTGCTTCGTTTTGAACTCCAAGGCCAAACTTCCCTGTTGTTCCTTTTATCTCTTGGCTCCCTACTTTAGCATTCCAGTCCCCTAGAATGAGAAGAACATCTTTCTTTGGTGTCAGTTCTAGAAGGTGTTGTAAATCTTCATAAAATTGTTCAATTTCAGTCTCCTCAGCATTGGTGGTTGGTGCATAAACTTGGATTATTGTGATGTTGAAGGGTCTGCCTTGGATTCGTATTGACATCATTCTATCATTTTTGAGATTATATCCCATTACAGCTTTTCCCACTCTTTTGTTGACTATGAGGGCTACTCCATTCCTTCTACGGGATTCTTGCCCACAATAGTAGATATGAGAATCATCTGAGTTGAATTCGCCCATTTCTGTCCATTTTAGTTCACTGACGCCCAGGATGTCAATGTTTATTCTTGCCATCTCCTGTTTGACCACCTCCAGCTTCCCAAGGTTCATAGATCTTACATCCCAGGTTCCTGCGCAGTATTTTTCTTTGCAGCATCAGATTTTCCTTTCACTGCCAGGCATGTCCACAGCTGAGCATCCTTTCGGCTTTGGCCCAACCACTTCATTAGCTCTGGAGCTACTTGTACTTGTCCTCTGCTCTTCCTCAGTATCATGTTGGACGCCTTTCAACCTGAGGGGCCCATCTTCCAGCGTCATATCTTTTAACCTTTTGTTTCTGATCATGGGGTGTTCTTTTATTAGAGTGGCATTGCCAATTCCTACTCCAGGTGGATTGCATTTAGTCAGAACTCTCCACTATGACCTGTCCATCTAGGGTGTCCCTCTATGGCATAGCCCATCTGAGTTGCTCAAGCCCCTCAAGGCAGCAATCCATGAATTTATACAGTGGTGCCTCGCTTAACGAGTGCACCGTTTAACGATGAATCCGCATAGCGACGCGTTTTTTGCGATCGCTAATGCGATCGCATTGCGATGTTCTGAATAGGGTAAACATCGCATTGCGATGATCGGTAAGCATTTCGCTTACTGATCTTCGCATTGTGATGTTTTGGAACAGCTGATCGGCGGTTCCAATGGCCACCAGAAGAAGAAAATGGCCGCCCGCAGCATTTTTGCGCCGATTCCTCACTTACCGAGGCGGCGAAAATGGCGGCCGGATTGAGGATTCCCGCTTAGCGGTGAGTTTTGTCCCCATAGGAACACATTAAACGGAGTTTAATGCATTCCTATGGGGTTCCCCCCTGCATAGCGACGTTTCCGGATAGCGACATTTTTCCTGGAACGGATTAACGTCGCTATGCGGGGCACCACTGTATTACAGCACTGTACTGTTAAAGCAGTTGTATTAGTGTCTCTCACATCAAGGGACATTTCTAGATGAAGGGCTCCTAATTTTATTAATTAGAAAACACTGTGAACCCATTTTGCCAGTTTTCTCTTTAATGGATTTCCCAGAGTAAGAAAATAGGTGGAAAAATCAGTGGAAAAGAAGAGAAATTGGACGTGAATTATGCAAGGCATGGGAGTGATAAAAGCCTTGCCTGAACAGCCCTAGCTCCACATCTGCACAGATGTCTATGAAGGTCAGTTGACACAGTTACAAGTTGACACAGTCCTGCTCAGGCCACTTACTTTCAATTTTTCCCCAAGGCCCTCACCAGGGGAAAAAAGTCACATTCCTACTGTGTAACCATCAGTGACCTGGTGTATAGGAATTCCTTGGCTCCACGATCTCTGATACTCTCTCTCTAGATGTTGAGCTGGATAAACGCATTGTCAAAGCAGCTACCATGTTCTCTAGACTCACAAAGAGAGTATGGCTTAATAAGAATCTGACGGCATATACCAAGATCTAGGTCTATAGAACCTGTGACTTTACACTCCTGTACTGCAATGAGTCCTGGTCCTTTGTACATGGCAGGAGAGGAAGTTGAACAACTTCCATATGCATTGTCTCCAATGCATTTTCGGTATCACCTGGTGGGACAAAGTTCCAAATAGAGTAGTCCTAGAATGAGCTGGAATTTTTAGCATGTATACAATACTGAAACAGCGACGTCTATGTTGGCTTGGGCATGCCGTGAGAATGGCTGATGGTCGGATTCCAAAAGATCTCCTGTATGGAGAATTAGTGCAGGGAAAGCAGCCCAGAAGGAGACCACAGCTGTGATACAAGGATATCTGCAAGCGGGATCTGAAGGCCTTAGGAATGGACCTCAACATATGGGAAACCTTGACATCTGAGCGCTCAGCCTGGAGGCAGGCCGTGCATGGCCTCTCCCAATTTAAAGAGGCACTTGTTCAGTAGGCTGAGGCAAAGAGGGAGTCCTGAAAGCAGCAAAATCAGGGAGCTAGACAGGGAACAGATTGTATTTGTCTTCAGTGTGGAAGGGATTGTCACTCTCAAATTGGCCTTCTCAGCCACATTAGATGCTGTTCCAAGACCTCTATTCAGGGCACTTTACCATAGCCTCTTGAGACTGAAGGATGCCTACACATCCTCACTGACAAGTAAGTCCTCTTGGGCTTAGAAGGGCTTACTCCCAGGTAAACAGATAAAGGACTGCACCCATAGACCCAAAGGACTGCACTCATCTTGTTAGTGGTACGTACTAATATTAAGATTTATTAGCAGCAATTCTAGTAGCAACAACAACAGCTCTTGCTGTTGTTAAGTCTTCTTCCTCTCTGCATTCCTGAGCTGCCCTTATAGAATACCACACGCTGGGCATATGCATGGTTCCCTTCCTGACTGCATTTAAATCAGTCTTTGAGATCTGGCTGAGGTAATTTGCTTTGAATTTAATCTAGACCAATTTTAGCATTTTGACTATTATTGTGGAATTTAAATTTGTTATATTGCTTTAAATTAATCTTACTTTATATTTCATTTTTTTTTAAAAAAATTACACTGTGAATTGACCTGGGGAGGGTGAAAAATCAGCTCAGCTTGGAATGTTCTGGAATAAGCTCTGGCCAATGTGATCCACAGAGACCACAAAGGGGAACCTGTCATCATAATCAAAAATCTGTGATCCAGGCAGCTTTAAAATCTGAAAAACAGACAGAATCAGGCAAACTACCCCAATCAATCATTTAGGCTGATAAAATCCATACATCAAGCAAAAAAAAAAAAAAAGCAGCAATCATTCCCTCAAAGATTGCTGTATTCCGCCCCTCCCCCGATCAAAAGCCTTGCTCTACAGACTTCCTTGGAGTGAGCAGTTCTGTTCTACAGTAAGGAGGATCCTGTACTATAAAATATGAAATATTTCTTAAGCCAAACCAGGCCTGCAATAATTAAAATATGTTACTGTAAGAGAAGCGTTGCACATGAATTTCAGGGAATTGACCTTGCAAATAGTTTTAATGCATTGAAAAAAGAAGTTTGCTTTTTTCATTTTTTTCCTTCCAGCTAGCTACATAGAAATTAATACTAATGTACCATGACTGGGGTAACACTAGTCTTATCTCTCCTCTTCATCAGCTGGGGTAAAATCAGAGCCAATGCTCATATATTTGCATATTAAATAAAAACTTATATGTAGTAAAACCCACTAAGAAGAAACTTGTTAATATGGCATGGCATTCCACTCAAGCTTGTTACTCAAGACATCCTGGTGCTTGTTTACTCAGACTGCATTTCATTCCTAAATCACCAGAGCACAAGATACTCAGGGTGCAATTCCAATGCTATTAGAGTCGCAGCCTGTATTATGTTTGAATTTGCAATCAGTGCTCACATAGGGGCTGCATATAGATTTGGGAGTTCACATTCATATTAGATGTGATGCAATTCACATTCCAGTCCACAGCCCCTCTTTTTCCTTCCTTCCTCTGGTCCCACATATGTGCCGATCCTTCTTTCCTCTGGTCCTGCCTCTGCCAAGTAAATGATGATGACCTAACAATAAGCCGATAGTAAGATCTAGTGCTAATCTCATATATGTAAGAAATTGTTTTTGATTTTTTTAATTGGAGTGGAAAAAATGTGGTTTGTTTTTCCCTGGTCCTTGAAACACCATATTCACTGCCGCCCTGCCCCCCCCCCCCCCCGTCTTTACAAGAACATATTACAACTAACCTTACGGGGGAAAGCCTGTTCGAATTGTTCTGACTTATTTATTTATTTATTCAATTTATATGCCGCCCACACTACCCAGAGGTCTCTGGGCGGCTTGAAAAAGTAGAAGCCCCCCCAGCAGAGAGGAAAAAGTGAAGCAAAACGCGCTGGACCGATTTGAATCAGCCTTTGCATCAAGTGGTCAGTAAATAATACTTTGCATTCACACACTTTATAAGTGGAGCAAATCTTGCAGTATTTGACCCTTTAGTCGCAACCTCAGTCACATGTTATTATTTGTCTCTGGACTACATCTCATCTACATGGTACTGCAAAGTGGATGTTCAAAAGCTGATTGTTCAAAAGCTGGCTCATCTGGGTATGGAAATAGATGACCACTGAGAAAAAAAAATTATGTTCATGCTACAAAGCTAGAACTGGTAACATCCCTAGGAAAAATTTAAGGTACTGATTTGGGCTTTGCGCAGTTGAATAGGTGTGATCTAAGACTAGAGTAAGCCAATGCCGCAAATGGAAATCCATATGCACAATAGGACCTTTTCCCATTTACTTCTCCCCTGTGCAGTCTCTATGGCTCTCCTCAAATTATGAGATAGAACAGACATTGAAGGGTTACATAGGGCAGCAATGGGGGCAGGAAATGACTAGTTCTGCTGATGGAAAGAGGTTCAACTGTGTCATACTGTTCAGATTATAACTGCCACTAACACAATATATAGTTTTAATCAAGCCACTATTTTCTGCCTCTCAATTGTTATCTCCCCCTCAAGAGTGGAAAACAGCATTTTTGGATTATCTCCCAGCATTATGGGAACTGTCATCCAAAAAAAGTAACACTTCCCATCTCTGCTCCTTTCCCCATCTGCAGCATGGAGATTATAATGGTTTGCCTATATGGTTTGGTAAGGCTTTAGAGATTATGGTAATACTTTTTAAAAAACACTTATATCCCATCCAGTTGAGATTAACTTATAATGACACTAATAGGTCTTTCAGGATATTTAAGGAGTGGTTTTATCAGCACTGTTCCCACCAAGGGACTTTCCACAGCCAAATGGGGATTTGAAACCAGGCCTCTGGAATCCTATACTGTACCATCACACTATCCACTACACCACACTGAATACTTGAAGTGCAGTACAGTGGTGCCTCGCTTAACGATTGCCTCGTTTAGCGATGAATTCGCATAACGATGTGTTTTTTAGAAAATAATATGCATCGCATAACGATGTTTCCTATGGGTGATTTTCGCTTAGCGAAATTTGGGACCATGCTTCGCATAACGAATGCGATTTTAGGTCCCCTGCTTCACTTAACGATGTTTCTTTTTTCAATTAAAAAAATGTCTTAGAAGGGTCAAAAACGGTTCTAAATGCTTGGATTCGTTAGATGACCCCTTAAGTCATGTGCAAACCTGATTTGGCTTTGATCTGACTTTTCGTTAATTTTTCGTGAATTTCTTTTTTTTGGCCCATAGGAACCAATGGACCTGTCAAAATCTGACAGCTCTATGCTTTCCTATGGGGGAGAAAACAATTCACAAAAAATTAACGAAAGTTCAGATCAAAGCCAAATCAGGTTTGCACACGACTTAGGGGGTCCTCTAACGAACCCAAGAATTTAGAACAGTTGCTGAGTCTTCATTAATTTTTTGTGAATTTTTTCTTCCCCCATAGGAAATAATGGAGCTGTCAGATTTTGACAGCTGTCAAAAGTTGGGGGGAAAAAATTCAGAAAAAATTAACGAAAAGTCAGATCAAAGCCAAATTAACTTTTGCATCCGTTTTAGAGGGTGCAGAAGCTAATCCAAGCATTTAAAACCATTTTGACCCTTTTATGACACATTTAAAATTGTAAAAATTGACTTCGCAAAGCCCTTGAAATGTATTGAGTCAGCTTCAATACATTCCAATGGAGGATACATTTCCTATGGGTTTTTTCGCTTAACAACGGCAATCCGTTCCAATTGGAACGGATTAACCGGTTTCCAATGCATTCCTATGGGAAATGGTGTTTCGCATAGTGATGGTTTCACATAGCGATGTTTTTTTTTGGAACCAATTAACATCGCTATGCGAGGCACCACTGTATTTAATATCTCTATGAGGCCTCTGGGTGAGGTCATCCAGAGTTGTGGGGCTTGGTGTCTTCAGTTTGCCAATTACACCCAGCTCTACCGCTCCTTTTCTCCAACTGCAGTGGATGCTGTTCTGTCCCTTGAACACTGCTTGGGGACCGTTCTAGGGTGGATGAGGGCAAATGGACTGAGGTTGAATCCGGACAAGACAGAAATCTTGCGCGTGGGTGGCCCTGGCATCAGTGGGTTGGGAAACTCCATTTCCTTTGGGGGTGTAACTCTTCCCACGAAGAATTAGGTTCACAGCTTGGGCATCTGTCTGCACCTGGCTCTCACCATGGAAACTCAGGTGACCTCTGTGGTCCGGGCAGCCCATTTTCGTCTTTGGAGGATTGCCCAGCTGCGTCCCTATCTAGATGCGGGGGCACTCATGATGCTGATTCATGCCCTTGTAATCTCAAGAACAGACTACTGCAGTGCTCTCTACGTGGGGCTATCCTTGAGGTTGATGCGGAGACTACAACTGGTTCAGAATTCAGTGGCCAGATTAATAACTGGGGTGAATAAATTTCAACACATCTCCCCCATTCTGGCCACCCTTCATTGGCTACCGGTTCGTTTCTGCATTGACTTCAAGGTTATGAGGATGACATTCAAAGCCCTAAATGGTTTAGGACCTCGGTACCTAGCATAATCCCAGCCACATCTGTCTTTTATGCACGTTCTTCACAGGCAGGGCGGTTGAGGGCCTTGACCCTGAAGGAGGCCCGGAGGGAAAAAACAAGAAGCTGGGCCTTCTCGGTGGATGCCCCCCGCCTGTGGAACAACCTGCTTATGGATATATACTGGCACCCTTGTTTGGACGGGTTTAAACAAGCATTGAAAACTGGCTCTTCTGTCAGGCTTTCCCTGAGCATTAAGTTGCTGATATCTCTGCTTCCCTTTTATCATCCTTTTTGCCATCCTTTCATCATCCTTTCTACCATCTTTATAGCCATTTGTTTTAATTTATCTAGCTAGATATTATATCTGTTGAATGTTTGTATTATTTTATTCTTATTGTGTTTTAATATTGTGATGTCTGTCTTGTTGTTGTTAGCCGCCCAGAGTGGCCTGGCTGCCAGAGAGGCCCAGGGATTCTACCTTGGGCATTCCACCCTCTGGGTTGAAAGATAAGAAGCATCCTGAAATCTGTATCTATTTATATCTGTAACAGCAAATATTTGTAACAGATATATCCGACAGTTGACTCTGATACAAAGGGGTTGGACTTGATGATCCATAGGGTCCCTTCCCACTCTGCAGTTCTAAGATGATGATGATGATGATTAGACACTTCAGTTCAGATCAAAATGCTACATTTTAGAGGTGGATAGGAGGGGACAATGACAAAGATTACACAGAAGCTGCTAATATTTTAAATTTGTCCCTGTGATCTAACCAGCATTTGAAAGATAACCACCATCCATAGTTGATTGAGAGGATGTGAGCGAGAACAACCTTCATCTGTCCTGTGCCAAAAATTATGCAAGGGGATTATTGTATGTGGGTTATATTAGTTCTTATCATACTCACTTCCCAGAAGATGAAAAGTGGATGGTGGATTGTTTAGCAAACAAGGGAGTTGAATTTGTTAAGAAACCAGGGCGCTCTGCAATTGCACAAGTATTTTGTCTTTGGCTGAGTCGCCAAAGAGGTTCAGATTCCTCTTAACTACAAAAGCCATTGGCCCAACCTCTTGTTTGCTTGAAGAGTCAACAGATGAAAATGTCCTTTCTTCCGTCATTATGATCATTATTATTTTATTCTCTTATTCTAGCAACATAACAGCACCTCAGACCACAAAGCTAGGGTTATACTCGTAGCTGTTTATAGATGCTTACAAGAAATCTGGGCGGGGCATGCTGTGTTATTTAAATGGAGGGAAGAAAGGATGGATGAAAAAAAAGAGAATGGGATTTTGCCATGCTAACCAACAATTTGGAACTAGGCTTCTCATAACCAACTTAGCCTCATCATCTCTAACCAGTGAATCACAGTGATCCTTATCAACCAAGTTGACATTTGTGGGATTTTTTTGGAAAAACACGAGCCCCTTTTTTTAAATTTGGCTGTAATTTTGAGAACTGTGTATTATTAGGTACATTCATGGCCCATTACCTCATACTCCAATGTGTATGACAAGCTGCGTTTCGATTTTAAAGAAATTATAGAAGTGGGTTATAATGTCATCTGGCCTGTTTCAGATTTCAGAGTCCATGTGCCCTAATGCACAGACATGACCAAAAGAGATAATACCCATTTCATTGTGTTGTTTACAGGCCATATGATAAGCCATGGCACCAGAAACAACAATTTTTCTATATCATTAGGATTTTTTTTTAAAAAAGCTAAAGTTAGTAAGAAGATTCAGGTGGAGGTGGTCTACAGATAGAAACATACGCATGCTCACTTGGGACTCAGCCTAATGGAGCAATGAAGGATTTACTTCTGAGCAGTAAACAGGCTTTGGATAGGAGGCTCTCATTTTCTCCTTTCTAAATATGAATATAGGTACAGTAGTGATATCAAGCATGGTTTGGTATACGCAACAGAGCAGTGGCAACATCACTGAGAAACATCGGTAAGCACTGCTGCTCTAAGAAAGGCAAACAATTATCAAGAGGCCTACTCAGAAATAAATCTTACTGGTTTCAGTTAGGCTTACTTCGGTTAAGTACTTTTTCCTAAAATAATTAGAGGAAAAATTGAGGGTTGTTTTATACACGGAAGGAAGCAGTCACACGTGCGCTCGGGCACTTCTTGCTGCCGCCCGCGCTGCTGCCCAATTGCCTCTCCCAGGTCTCAGGGCTTGTCCCCTCCGGTGGCACTGAGGCAGCAGCAGGAGCAGCAGGAGGTGGAGAGACGGAGGCGAAGGAGCATTCACATGCGCCCAGACACCTCTTGCTGCTGCTTTCCATGCCCGCCCGATCACCACCTTCAGCTCACATCAGCAACTTGTCCCCTCCGGTGGCGGAGGCAGCGCCGGAGGGGCGCCTCTTCCTGCCACTGCCGTATCACCTCCTCTAGTGACCATTTCCTTAGGGCAGGGGACAAGGCGGCAACGTGAGCTGGAGGTGAGCCCCCGGCAGTTGCAATGGAGGAGGTGATCGGGCGGGCAGCGGAGGCAGCAGCAGCAGCAGCAGCAGGAGAGATGGACATGGAGGAACAGTTGCCCATTAATTGCCCCTCCGCCTCCATCAAGGGTCACAATTAGGGGGTCGTTTTATACATTGGAGGGCTCATATACACGGAAAAATACGGTATGCAAGGGCCTTTAGCTGGACTGTTTTCACAGTTTTTTATTTTCCCAACAAGGTTACAGATCTGAAGTTAACCTGACTGAGGAATTTGAACGGAAGAGGAAGGCACTGTTGTAAGGAGTATATAGCACATGGAATATCTACACATAAGCAAACTAGGTCTGTGAACGGAATCCAGGTTTAAAACAGTGCAAGATATTTAGGTCTGAATAGGTTACTGACAATTAGTTGACTGACTGATTTACAGGAATTGATTACTCCATTAGCTATGGCATCTATCCACAGGCTGGATTTGGTGGCCTTCAAATGATGAATCACTTACCTTAACCTAATAAGAAATACTGTACAAGTATAATTCTGAGGACTGTTTTACCTAAATTGTTAGCCAAGTGTTTACATATCTTGCTGAGAAAAATAACACTGGCAATGAACAAATTAAAACCCTTTTTAAAAAACTTTTTGTAAATATGAAACCATCTTTCTCACACCTAATAAAGCCCTTCTGCCCCTGCCGAGGTGCATAATGTGTAAGATAAAAATACCAAGCTGCTCCCCCAATACTATGATCATATTTCTCTAATATCAGTTCACATTATTTTACTGTTAGGGCATTAACCCATGAGTGTTTCCCACCACCACCACGTTTCCCCCCCTCACAACCTATTAAGCAGGTTCCTCGTAAAACATCTCCTAAAATCAGAAAGGCTCCATGAATTATGGCTCATAGGATATAGGGGGTGTGGCACAGCAATGGCTTGAAAAACATTCTGCCTTTAAAACTGTAACACCTATAATTACAAAGGCGTCATCACCTCCATAATTTTTTTAACTAACAAGCTGCAGTCATAACTTGTGTACACCCTTAGCAAAATCTGCCAAGCGTTCAATCACCCCGGGATTAACAGATAGAAAGGGAAGACAATTCTCTCTGTTTGCCTTTGCACTTGTAAAAAGACTACAGCAGTAAACAATTCAAGAGCAATTAACAGTTGCATTGGAGGCAAGGGATGAATCCCTTCGGTGTTATTGCCTGAGGAATTAATCATATTTTATAGAACTGGCAGGCTGGTTGAAATTGGCGTAGGAAAAACAAGATGACAACTCTTGCGAACCATAAACAACTGTTTATTTGAAGACTTTGGCTTTTTCTGAAACATAATTCCTCTTCATACTCCCCAAAAACCAGGCAAAGTATCCCAGTATCACTGTGGAAATATGCTCTAACAATGTTGCTATCTATTATTTTCTGCATTCTCTTCCCCAACTGGGAATGAACGATGAGAGAAGCAAAGATAAGTAACCTGATAAAACTATCTGGTTCCACCCTACCTCACACACATTTATAACTAATTTATTTTACTTTGGATAGATGAGCTACAACATAAAGGTTATCATTTTGCTGCCGATTTTTTGACAATTGTGTCTACTCACTAATAACATGATATAATGGCATGGCTTACTAGCTGTCATTAAAGATTATTCTTCAAGTAGATCTAACCGTCTTTCCCCTTGCAAATATTTATTTGCAATGATTTTCCTCTTAATTATTTAAAATATAATGAATTAGGCATAAGTACTTTGCCATTACTGCAATTTAAATTGTAATTGCACATCAGAAGAGTCTTTTCTTTGGAATGTCTGTTTCCTTTTTCCACCAAAAGGTGGCGTTATATTCCCATATCCTTTCTCCGGCAGAAAAATCCCTCCTGTTTTAATTTGCCAAAATAAACTTTCATTTGATTACTGATCAAGAAATTAAAATATGTTCTATATGAGTGCAACGTGAGAGTGTTGAAAATGAATCGTATGTTAAGCTGCAGTTAAGTTCCTTACTAGTATATATCACATGGACATACAAACCTTTTATCTCTTTGGTTGAACAGACAGACAGACAGACACTGATATACAAAACCAATGTAGCAACATGTGAATTTACCCTTTTTACGGAGTTTCTTGCACAAAGTCTCAAACATTTTAAAGTATACAAACAGAGCTAAAATTCTCACTTATCTAGGAATTGCCTGTACATTTTACTGAATAATGGGGCTTGCTTTTGTGGAGAAATGTACAGAACCATATTGCTTATTAAAAATTATTAGGCAATGAACTCCTAAAGGTCTTTCCAATTTAAGTTGAATGTGAAACATACTGACTTGCTGGGAGTTTCTGAAGCCTTGGTTGCAAGCTGAATTGCTAGACACAACTAGAGTAGATTGAGCTGAACTTAGGCACGAGCTGACTTACTAAAATCCCATTTATTCTTTGAGTCTACTCTAGCTGGGACTGAGCTTAGACCATGATGCATTTACAGTTTTTGCTTAGAGAAGATGAAGTCGAAAGCATCTTACTTCTCAGCAATTCTAAAAACTGAGCATCATGGTGAAATGACTAAAAGACCTAAATTCACATATGCTTTCACACTGATTTATCAGCCATTTCCACTATTTGTATCCATTGCATAGAATAGGTTGGATCTAGATTGACTCATGTTCAGTTGTTCTATTAGAAGTGTATGACCTTTCTCTGTTTCCTTGAAAATGCCAAACTGGAGGTTGGGAGACCCTATGAATGGGGTGATGTGAAGAAGGGAAAGGGAATGTGGAAGTTTGGGAAGGGGCACGTCTATGAGTGGAATTCTTCCATCCAAACCATTTTGACCGATTTCACTCAACTGTTACCGATCTCATACTAACATTGCTTTGATTATTTTGAAATTAAAACATTGTGCTCTTTATTAAATTCTGCATGACACATCTTGGCATTTTAGGAATATGAACAAAATGAAATAACAAAATAATGTTTTTGTTCATGTAAATCTTTCAATGGAAAAACAGACAGATAGAATTTCAACTAAGTCATCCAAAGAGTGGGATGCCTGCCATTCCACTGCATTTGAGATTATTTTAAATGGCAACAGACATTCCCGTTCAACCTATAATCTGTCCATCATTGAAGTTATCAAGACGTGCTTGGTCATCTAAGACCCACCCAGCTCTTCACCACTGATTTAACACAGAGATGTTCAACAAACTTTATGGAACTCCAAGGTTGGTGAACTGCAATAAAAATCTAAAAGCAGCAAGAGCAATGAGGACACACAGATGCTATACAAAATGTTATCTCCACACAGCCATTGTAGAAAAATGTGGGCTTTTTCTCCTAGTGGTGGGTCTTATGCAGCAGAAAATGAATATGTAGTACCTTATTAGGTATTAGCATTGAAGGATCATTTATTTCACTTCTGACAGTATCAGGAGATCGAATATGTGTATTGCTAACATTATCTTATTTGCGCATCCCCTCAGCAACCCTATAAAGTGGATCACCAATGAAAATTGTGGGCCTAACTACATTACACAATATAACTAAACATGTACTGCAAGGGGAAGATGGAGTTAAGAAACAGTGGAGGTTATTCCTCCACCAGCTGTTTCCCCTCTTCACAAGTTTCAAACTAAATGTTTGATTTTCCAACCCAGGGGCTGCTAGGAGGCAATCTGTAACAAAGAAAGTGTAGTTAAAACTTGCTTCCTCTAGATTCCAGTTCCTTCTCTTTAGGCTTATTTTATCTAGATCAGTGGTTCTTAACGTGGGCAATAATGCCCCCCAGGGGGCGATTTCATTTTTTCGGGGGGGGGGGCGGGGCGGTAGAACGAAAAGGGGCAGTGTGGGGGCGCTGGAGCAGATGGGGGGCGGTAGGGGGGGTGCTGGAGCAAGCCAAACCTGTGAAGATGGCTGCAGCCTTTTTACAATGTGCATGAATATATATTTTCCTCCAATCTTAATTGAGTTTCAGAGTTTTTGTCTTGAAATTTTTAGTTCCTGCATTGCGGTTTGTTTTTATGCCCTTTTTATATTTCTTTTTGTGTCTTAAAATTTGCTTGCAAATAAATCATTAAATGTTACTTTTTGGGGGCATTTCATTTTCTTGGAATTGAATTTTGTTTTCAGGGGTCATTGCATTTAAGTGTCTTAAATAAATAAATAAATAAATAAATAAATAAATAAATAAATAAATAAATAAATAAATAAATAAATATCATCACCGCAGGGAGGGGGGCAATGATAACTTCCTCAATGGCTCAAGGCGGCGTTTCTTTCAAAAAGGTTAAGAACCACTGATCTAGATGAGTGCTCACCTCAGAAGTTGACAGGACAACTTGGATCTGAACTCAGATCAAAGCTTGGACACCTAGTTTCCACTACCAAGTACTGTATCCCCCTGTTTTTAGCCATTTTTATTTATACAGAATTGAAAATTACAGTGGGTGCTTCATAAAATATTTTAAAAACAAACTGGAATTATTTTGTTCATGTCTGAATTTATTTTAACCTTATACACAAGAACTGATCATTGTTGTTTTATACAAAAAATACTAGAAATTATGTATCCTTTCAGTTTTAAAAAACGCCTCAGATTATTTTAATTAGGCATCTGGCCCTCACTTGTAGGCTACTATTATATTACAACACTGCAGATGATTAAGTTAAACTAAGATAAGTCTTGAATCCAAAGGTCCAAATATCTTAGCTGTATCATGGTGTCTTATACTCAGAAGAATTTGACACGCTGAGCACGTTAAAACTTCACTGAGAGATCTATGTATTTTTGATTTTTCCACTGAAATGAATCTGACTTAAAATGATCATTACAAATGTATGGATAATCAGGAATTGAGTTTTTAAAAAGATGATCGGCGTGTAGGCACACAACGAATTCAGATAATCATAATGTATGTTTAACTGAAGTCTGGAGAAAAAGTTTGGGGGCTTATGTGTGAGGTTTATATATGTAAGGTTACATTGAGGGTCTTTTTGAAAAAAAAATCTGAGTACTGTATAATGGAACCAGTATTTCATCATAATAAATAGTTTCCTCTAGCTGTCACTGGTTAAAATCCATATGAGCATGTTTAAAACTCTAACAATGTAGGTGTAAGAATAGACTACTGAGGTTATAAAAGCATTTTATTAGTGATCCATTCAGAGCCCATATTTATAAATAGTACAAAATGAGTGAATAAGTGGTTAGATTATGCATTACAAGGATAGTGTATTGTTTAGTGGTTAGACCACAGGTCTGAGAGTCAGAAAGAGCTCAGAATATTATTCACACACACTGACTCATTGTGTGAACCTAAGGCAGGTAACATAACCCTTTCCATTGCCTGGCTTGCTTATCTATAAATGTAAAAGAAGATAAAAGTTTGCATCTCCAAACTGGATAATCTTCGAAAGTGCCATTCAGACAATGTATTTTAGAAATGAGAAATGGTATTTCAAAAGGGGATGTACACTTGCTGCTTTAAAAACTTTCAGGTCACTTATATTAAGAAAACAAAGGCCTTACCCTGTGAATTAACGTCAAAAGACATTGTAGTTTGTGCGGATTGCACAAAAATGGCACCATATCTTCTCTCGACCAAACTTCTCCCCCTCCCCGCCCGTCCCAAAAGGGCCAGTTTATCAACATCCCCACACAAGGCATCTATGCTGGGAACCTTTAAGGGAGATTTAGTCTCACAAGTTTTGCAACAACAGGGACAGAGCCAACCTAAGCATGGCTGATGCCAGTGAGCTTCTAGCCTCCTAGGAATCCCATCCTTGCTTTCACAAGTTCTGTGGAAAGTCATTTGAATTCAAAGATGTTAAAAGTGCACACGGCAAACTTTTTGTTTTGTTTTGAAGTTTGAACCCACGCACCGCTTTTTAATTTCAGATTGCAGGCAGTAGCAGGTAATTTGTGTTAAACAACCCCTTGGCATGCTGGCCCCTGGGCGTGTTACTAGGAGGTACCGGGGAAGGCAAATAAACAATCAGACGCTCGCTAATATTTTTCCCTCCCCCATTCTCAGCCGTTTTTCTCCAAACCAGCTCCAAGGAAAGGAAGTCCCCCCCCCACACACTTTTCTTCTGTCTCTCTCTTTCCTCCAGAGTCTTCAGAAGTGAGCTCCTGGGAGGCCGAAAGCACCGAGATCCTTTTGAATGGGGGGGGGAGAAGCATTTTCCACATCTAGACAACAAACACGGGGTGGGGTGGGGGGGCCCGGAGAGAGTGAGGGAAAGACCGAGACTTTGCCTCTTAGATGGTGGGCATGTCGGTTTCCTTGCACGCACACACACGCACACACACACACACACACGGGTTTGTCCTTCTGTTGAACTTTCACCTCCCGAACTCGCCTCCTTTCATTGGGTAAAGTGCAAGGGGGGCGAGGGGGGGGAGAAGAAGAAAAAAGAGAGAGGAGGAAGAGGCAAGGAGGGCGGGAGGGGAAAAGAGAAAGGGAAAAGAGGAAGCCGGCACTTGGCTCGCGAAAGCACTTGCACTTTTGAATGGCTTTCCTCCCACTCCCATCTCTGTCTGGGCAGCTCTTCCCCCCCCCTCCACCCGTTTCCTTTTTTTTTTTTTTGGTGGAGTGGAGATTTCCTTTCCAAGAAGCGCCAAACAATCCAACAAAGCGAGCCAAAGCCCTCCTGATTCCGATCGCCCCCCCCAAATCTTTCCCCTCACCTTGCCCCCCCCCCACGCGCTTTTCTGTTTGCTCTTCTTCGGGCTGCCTCGGTTTCCTTCTCTCCCCCCCCCCCCACGCCGCCAACCCGGCCGTATCTCCCTCTATATAGTTTCCTTGGCTTCCTTACTCTCTCGTTCCTCTTGCCCAATCTTTCTTCCTTCTCCTCCCTTCTCGCAGATTTCTCCCCTCTTCCCATTTATTTGCTGCGCTCCCTCCTTCTTTCCTTCCTGTCTGTCTGTCTGGTTTGCCTTCATCTTTCGCCCCCCCCAACCCGCTCCGATTCCTCCTCCCCATCTTTTGCAACTGCGATATCTCTCTCCCCCCCTTCTTCTTCTTTTTTTTTGCACTGAGCCTTGTTTACCCAGCAGGTGGATGTGACGTCAGGGACTCATAACAGCAAAAAATAACAAAATCTCCCTCCGCGGGGTGTTATTTTTCTTCGCTCTCCTTTCCAAAAAAAGCGATTTCCCCCCAGAAAATAAATAAATAAAAATCCCAGCCGGGCTCCAAACTGCTTGCAACATTCAAGGCGCCCGGAGCAAAACCGGCAGCGGCTCGCACGGCTTCGGGGAGGGGGGAGTCGCGGTGGGGGGATGGGGGGGACACCCGAGGGGGAGAAGAGGGCTGTCCTCCCTCCCTCCCTCCCTCCCCGGCTGGCTGGCTGGCTGGCTGCTGCTGCTGCTCCTCCCGGGTTGCTTGGCTTCCCTTTGCTTTGCCTCGCTTGCTTTTGCTGCTGCTGCTGCTGCTGCGCCGCCGCTCTCCCCCTTTTGGAAAGCTAGTTCCCGACTCGGGCGGAGGGCTCTATTGTTATTTATTGTGTGGCAGTGTTGCACGCTGTGCCTACTGCATGGGGCTGGCTGGCTGGTTAGAAAGGGAGCGAGGGGACTGAGTGAGGCAAGGAGAGAAGGAAGGGAGGGACAGGCAGGCAGAGACAGACAGACAGGCAGGCTCCTTCCCTCACTTACCCACCCGCTCGCCCGCCCGCCCGCAGTGGGGGGAGCCCCTTAGCTGGCACCGCCAGGCCGTTTCCAGCGGGTGAGTTTGCCATTTCGCATTTTCTCATCCACTTTTAAGTCTCCTGTTTGTTTGTTTCCTCACCTCTCCCCCCCACCTCACGTCTCCTCTTCAGTAACCCCCCCTTTTCCGGGTCTTTACCCCCCCTCCACCTTTCCACGTGCCTCGGCATAACCTGCCCCCCCCGGCCTCTTCTTCCTCCTCTCCCTCCCCCCCCCCGCGCCCTAGCTATTTGCATAAAGCACCTCAGACGCAAAGGGAAGAAGCGGTGGCGCCTTCACCTCCGAAGCTTTTCCCTCTTTTCTTTTATGTCCCACATTTTGCACCTCACTCTTCCCTCTTCCCCCCCCACGCCCACCCACCCGCGCCGCTTCCATCCCTTCTTCCACACGCTGGACGTTGCGCACATGACCCTAGCAAGTTGGGAGCAGCCTCCACTCTTGGCCTCTTAGTTTATTTCTCTCTCTCTCTCTGTTTGTATGTGTGTTTCTGGGAGGGCGAGTGTGCAAAGAGTGCGCGCGCGTCTACAAAGTCCCTCAGGCGGGGCGGGGGGGGGGAGAGAAAGAGGCTCTGGAGACGGGCAGGAGTTTGCGGGCGAGCCTTGCGCGCCTTCCTTGGGTCACGTCGTGGCGAGGCAGAGGTGGGGGGGGGAGGAACTTTTCGTCCGCTTGAAGACAAACTTTCTGCCCCATGTGCTTCTGCCTTGCGGTTTTTTTGTTTTGTTTTTTTGCTTTCGCCTAGCGAACTTCCAACAAACAGGCCTTGGGGACGCGCACCTTTTACACGCTCAGTGAACTTGAACTCGCCAATTTTTACACACACACGATCCCCCCCACACCCCACCCGATCTTTCACGTCCATAAAGACGAGTCTCAGTTTCATGCGCCTCTCTGGTTGTGCGTGCCCCGGTTTCTCCCCTATCCTCCTGCCCCCCTGGGCGTATATGTGTATAAAGAGTGTGCAAAGCCACAAACGACACGTTGCCAGTTTTGTACACTCCGGTCCCAACGTGCAAGGCTTCCTAGACTGTGCAGTGACACACAACCGGCCTGGCCTACTGCCATCGCTCTCTCTGCCCCGCGCCAAAGACAACAACAGGACATGTCCTCAGTCGTACAAAAGACACCTTCAGGTCTGACCTGCCTCGACAGACAGGTGATCAAGGCGGCGCCGACCACAGTCCCCTTGGCTTAGACGCCACAACTGCGCACCTCGGAGGATAGGGAGACGATCCCGCCCGCGCACCTCGGCTCCAGGCGCGCCGAGAGTAAAAAAAAAAACCAAACCCAACTTCACACAAACCGCACAGGCACACACTAAAGTAGTCGCGCGCGGCCACTTTCGCACCCGATCCCCCTCGTCCAGGAGGCCAAGCATAAAGTGAACCGCATCCCGCTGCGTAAAGCCGCGCACCCTTTTGCGCTCCAGCCCCGCGATCGCCGCACACCCTCTTGGCCGAGGCTGACCGGAGGGAGCCCCAGACGGGCAATTTCCCGGACGCTCGGCAAGAGACCCTCCTCTACTCTCTCTTAGGGCAGAACAACCGTATCACTTACCTCGTCTCGTCTTTCCTCTTCCCCACCTCACTCCCTGGTGCCAAGCCGACTCTCCCGCATACATACACAGCGGTATCCTACCAGCCTTTTCCTGGGTGCATGCGCTAAACTCTCTCCCCCCCCCACCCCGGTCTGGTCTCACACCTCGGCTGCTGGTTTGCCGCTACCGCGCTGGCTGCTTGCTCGGGTCTCCAGCGGCGGGGCGAGCGCCCTCGCAGCGGCGGCCAAGTTGGGGAAAGTTGGAGCGCACGCCGCTCCAACTCCAGCTCCCGCGGGTCTCCCCGCGGCGCCACCACCGAGGGACCTCGGGGCTTCCCTTGTTTCCCTTCCCGATCGGCCCACCCAGAGTTGGCTCCACCACCGCCCGATGCCGGCTCTTGCAGTACGGGAAGGTAAATTCCCCCACCCCTGCTCGATCTTTTCTTTTCCCTGAGCTCAAAGTAGGCGCGCCGATTTCTTCCACCTCCGCTTCCCGCCAGCGGTCGCTTCCCCGCCGTGCGCGCCTCGCTCGCTCGCTCGTTGCCGCGCCTCTGACCGGGAGTTCTCTGAATACACGTGCAACTTCACATACCCAAGCAGCCAGCGATGATTTGCCCCTGGTACCTCATCTCTGCAAAAACGGCATGTCCCAGCTGAGCAAAGAGGAGGGTTGAGAAGAGGGAGTGGGCGCGCGGGTGTGTGTGGGGTATGTGCATCTGTGAAAAATCTGAGATCCTGTTAGTATTAGATACAATTTCCTGATCCTGTTCTTTTTTTTTTTTTTGCAAGAGCTTTACAAGCCTCCTCATCAAATCCGTAGATGCAACCGTGCATTTCCCCCCCTCCCTCCTCCAGTTCTTTCCCCACCTCTTCTTACCCCAACCTGTTTTGTGGAGACTTGTTGAAAGTACCCTTGGTTTCTTCTCGACTATAGAGCCCAAAGTTTTGCCTGCGGGAGAGCACAGGAGCAACTGCAGCCTTTTGCTTAGGAGCTGAGTGCTGACCGTGGCGATCACACCGTTGCAGCGCTGTTTCTATTGGTAAGTATAGGAGAACCAGTAGAAACTTTTGAGAAATTTCTACCCCAGCAAAATCTCCACTGTAGAAGAGCAACTGAACCTCTCTGGTAACAGAAGTACAAACCTCCTGTTTGCCAGATCTGTGGGCTCAGCTTTTGGACTCCAGGTGGTGAGGGAGTTGAGGACACATGAAAATAGAGTTTCTTTTGTTTTTAAGCTAAGAAAATCAGGAGCTTACCAAAGAATGTTAAGTGCTGTCATAAAATAGGATGACACTTCTCCCCCATGTCGTCCCACCCTACTTGATAACTATTAATTATTTCCAAGTCATTGTGTTCGAATATCATTGCTGGGCTGATTAGTGAGTGTATTGATTTTACAGTGTCTCTATCTGACATGGTTTAATTTTTTCCCATTTGCTGCAAGATGGCATAGAAGGATCCAAAGCACGGACAGAACTATGAAAGGCAGCAGCCCAACGTGTGTTGAATTGATTCTGGGTGGGAGTGCTGGAATTGCATGCCAAATATGGCCAGGGGAAAAAAAATCTGCTGGTTCTGTTAAAAACAAAAGCAAAAATATTCCCAGCTCTTTTAGAACAATGAGCCCAACCAACGTGCAGTTGTTTGCAGTGCTTATGAACATTAAAACCTTCTGAATTCTGCTCTTAGAAGTTTAAGGTTTCATTTTTGGTCCCTGTTATGAGAATGAGTAAAGTGAACAATATTTGCATTGAATATATATGTCTGACACATAAGTCTGAGCCTGTGTCTATTGAGTGGTAATGCTTTTAAAAATCCTGCATACATTTTCTTTACATTTTCATCTGTGACTATAATAATAGCATTTTTCTTTGTCTGGTTGTACAAGGCGTCATGAGATCTAATAGCATTTATGTACACTGTAGATGACTGTGGCTGATATGTTCATGCCATTTATTTATGGCATTTTCTCTAATTGTCAGATGCAGAAGACGAAGAAAACATTTCAAAACACGTTGGGATTTTTTTAATGAATGAATGGAGGCAAATCCCATCTTCTAAGATTAAAAATGAGATCCCACTCCTTGAAATAGTCATAGTTTTGTTAGTAGGAATATGAATCTTGAGGACAATGAACAAATCTGGACTGCTCAAAAAATATGTAGTGGTTTTTTTTTTAAAGATAAAAATTAAAAACAGCTAGCATTATGCATTATCAAAGAGTGTGGAAATTTTTTCCCCATTAGCTGTTGTTTAAAATATGTCAGCTAGAATCTCATTGGAAAAAGGTATTTCAGCTTTAACATCTTGCATTGGCCGCATTCTTTCCCTTCAGTCTTTGGATTAGTCATTGTATGGGGGGGGGGATAACTTTTTTTTTTAAAGTAAAGTAAACAGCCTCTAACAAGTGAACCTTGACAACCCAGATTAAGGAAGGCAGTAGAGATCAAACAAAGCTGCTGCTGGGCTGTTGTTAGGCGCTGCTTCACTGAAAGATCTGGACTATTCTAGCAGGCAGCAAGACTTCTATGTCCACTTATGCAGAAATGGACCATTGCAAATACTGATATTTGTTGTGAAAACCTAAAGATAGCTTGGGAGAAGGCCTGTTTGTGCTGTTAGGAGTGAAACTTTTAAACTTAGTTAATTTAAGGAGAGGCATTTTCTGGTTGGACTGAATTGTATACAGTATTTGTGCTGCATGGATCTATGACTGACTTCCTAAGACACCTGGAAGTGCAGAGAAGAGACCTGAGTTCCCAAGTATATGTGGGGCTTGGAGATGGCAAAGAAATGATAATAAAGTTCAGTTCTTCAGTTACAGATTCTAGGCGTGAACAAAGACATTTGAGGATTTCTGGAAGCATTATTCTGATATGTACTAGAGCAGTTCAATTGCAACATAGCTTTATGGTACACTTTTCATGGAGTTTGGGATTGTCAAAGTAATACATCCCTCCCTGAGTCTGTAATGTACAAATCCTTGTAATGCTTAAATAGTTGGCTGTATTTTATCTTTAAAATAATAAAAACCAAGCTAATATTGTATGTTATGTTTCAGAGCACTAATACCAACTGTTGCATTGATTTTGTATAATATGAAGAACAAACCATTAGTCATAATTGTAAGTTTACAGTTGCAACCTTAGACTGCAATCATATTACCCATGTTTGCTTGGAAATAACCACTATCAGTACAGTGAGACTTACTTTTGAGCAAAGTATCAGTGCATAGGATTGTATCTTAGTCTTGGTTCAATTCTTTATTTTGTTTGAAATACTATTTTTGTAGTTGTCTTTAAATGCTATTATTTGCAACTGTTACTTGCAACCTACATTCTTACCATTAATTCTTACTGTTAACAAAGGATATTTCAAAACTTACATACTCCTACATTGAAATATTTATATCTATAATGTAGATCTATATATACCACTAGTACAGCAGGAAAATAAGTGTCAGTGAATAAAACACCCAAACTGATTTGAACAGCTATTTTGCGGATCACAAAAGCAAGAATGCATATTTAGAAACTGCACATTTTACAACAATATGAACAGCTCACTGCATTGTTAGGTGTTTATTGTTAAAGATATTGTTTTTATTATCTGATTAAGTACATATATATTAAAAACACATATGTGTGTAATTAAGCCATTTAAAACAATATTCACTTTTTAAAAGAAAAAGCTGTGTTGCCTACTTCTACCCCAGTTTTCCACTTATAAATGCAATATTTTTTCATTTATGTTGTAGTAGTGAAATTAAACCCACTTCTGTCCAGGATACAAGTTTATATAAGATTTTTGGAAGGATAGTAAAGCAGAAATTACAGGTGAAAACAGATATTTTAACTGGGTTTATGAAATTAGATGTAGCAACAGTACATGGAAAACTTTTCCACACTGAACATAGTTGGTATTCTTATAGTTTGCTTCTTTTTTGAATTGGAAGGTATTGAGTTTAATCTAAACTTATTATAACTAGTAAGAATTTCCACAGTCTACAGTGGAAGATGAATTTCACTCTCTGAATACAGTATTATTTTGTATAGATATATCAGCTTCCATGCTGCACTCCTTAATTCATATACAATACAGTATGTCCACAAGTTATTAAAAGATTTCACCTAGTGTGTTTTATCTATGCCAGTATTTTGTGTATAACACAATTTCACCAAGTTTATCCAGTGAGTTACATGACACAATAGTATTCCTGTCATTAAAATGTTCTTGGAGGTGCTTCAGTAAAATTTCAATAGATTATAGGCTGACAGCATAAATTTTGTTTATGATTCTATGGCTTTAAGGTACTTATACTGAAAGAAACTGCTTTAACCCCAAGATTGAATGACATTAAGTAGTGAGAGTAGTCTTCTGAAGTGCTTCTACTGCCCTTTGCTCTTGTGATAATCTTAAATTACGATAACTTAATTGCAACTTCAAGGCACTGAACTGAAATGTTTTTAAATTCAGTAGGGCTTGGTGTATATATTGTGTATAATATAACTAGGACCCTATGTGAATATGTGTTTGTTTTGAAAGGAGACAGTTTTCCCAATAATTTTTCAGTCTTCGCGAATACAATTTTTCAGTCATTCAAAATGGATGTGATCTTTAACTCAAACAACTTCCACCTCAATGTGGGAGGAATTTTGGTTTTCCTTTCCTGCTTCCATGAAAGCTTCTTAGTTTATTCATGAATTACACAAAACATCAGGTGTGCATGTGTGTGTAGGTGCAGGTGTAGGTATGTATATGTACATATGTATGTGTCTGTATATGTGTGTGTGCATATGTGTGTGTGTATGTGTATGCAATACTATGTAGCATTCCATAGGAACTCAACTGAGGGTATATTATTCTTTAAAAAAATGATTCTTCAAATGAAATTTTACAGCTTTATGGCAGTATAAATAGTACTCTCCATTTATTTGAATTTCTGATTATGCAGAGATTCCTCACAATATTGGGAAGAAGTTGTGGTACAGTATGTCTGAACAGCACCATGGACCATGACTGTAAAAAGTCACCTCTTTCATCTTTTCCTCAGATCAGTTTCATTATATAGAACAACAACTTTTTAAAAATGCTCAAGATAAGTCAAAGGAGAAAGACAGATGTTCAGCATTAAAGCTGTGGCATTAGGAAGACAATGCTGTGTTATCGCCCTGCCTAACAGTATACCTAATTTAATGTGGAGCAATAATGACATGGGTGTATAGAATGAATCTAAACTATGTATGGAGTTGTTTTATGTCTTAATTTCTAAAGGGCATACTTGGTTTGTAGGTATGCCTGTTTATTTCAGGACATCAGTATTTATATTATGGTGGATGTCCATGTATAAGGCAATAGCACTTAGCTGACATATAGAGAGTGGATGGCAGGTTCTTTAATTTTTGTTAATTTGATGTGACAGGCTAACTGCTTTTGGCCATATGTGCAGTTCCACTGAGGCCCCAGCCCATCCAGTTTCCTGATTTGGAACGAGGTCTTGAACCCAGGGTCTCTCATCTCCGTAGGTACAGTACTGCACTGTTTCCAGTTGTCATCTGGCAGTAGAAGAAAAAGACTCCGTTTACACTGTAGTAGGCCCTTTTTAGTTTGCATTGCCATTATACCATAAATTCCTCATCTATTTTTGCTCATTGCTACCTCGTGTGATACACAATATCAGAATTAATTTGTGTAATGCTAGGAATAAAGAGGAAAATTTAAATGGCAGATTCCAGTATGTGGAATTTTAAAGCTTAGAACTCTTTTCAGCAAGTTATATAAACTGAGAGTCAGGGAAGAATAACCTTGCAATCAACTTTGAGAATACAAGTAGGCCTAGTAACCTATCCAAGATTATCAGTTTAGGATTCCTCATGGATTAGACTAGTAATGCAATTAAGTGATTCTCTAATATTTTTATGGTATGTAGAAGAAAATTATTTAACTTATTAAGTCGAAGAGTCGGACAACAAGGAGAAAATTAGTGAGGCTTTTTTAATTGTTGAAAATACTTGGATGCAGTTCAAAGGTGCTTTTTTTGCAGACTAGCTGAGTTAACTCCACAGAGGTATGTTTTTGCAATGTCTTTTGTATAAAATAAAAATAGTGATAAAGTAGATTGGGGGAAATGATGAACTGCATATAATGAATCCTATATTTTATGCAGTTTTCATGATTATTAATTTCATATAGAAAAATATTTCAAGAGGTGACTGAAGAGAGGTTCGCATAATGTAAGAGAGATGTTCATCAAATGTACTTTGACATCCCTAGGGTGCGCAAGAACAGTGTGCTAATTACATGCAAGTGGAAAATACACATTCACAGATTTGAAGTGCATTTGATGTGGTCTTCAGAAGTAATATTTTTTAGGGGGAATATATGTATATTACGGATACTCAGAGTAGTTCACTTACCGCTTAGACACTTATCTAATTAATAACTGTAAGTGTGAAATATTTTTGGTTTGTGATGTTGAATAAGAAGAATTATAGCAGAAGTAACTTCACTTGGGTATGTGTTTTGAAACTCCTAATACCTGGGTCATTGTAAGTGCTTTTACCCTGCTATCAGTTTTCCTGTACTGTTTAAAAATATCTCAGCTTAGTGCCTAGAAATTGTAATTAAGTTGTAGTAATTTAAGATTATTGCAAAAGTGCAAAGGGCAGCAGACGCACTTTAGAAGTCTCATCTCAATGTTTAATACTACTCAGTCATGGGGTTAAAAGAGTTTTCTCCGTGTAAGTACTTAAAGGAACTGAATCGTAAACAAAATTTATACTATGTTCTGACAACTAATAATCTATTTAAATTGCATTAAAGTATGTATGTAAAATTTAATTAAAGGCAGAAGTAGACTGAGCACTATAAATATCTGCACAAATCTTTAAAATTGAATTCACATCATGAAATATTTACATTATTTTTTTATATTGGAGTACATTTAAGACTACTCTGTTTTCTTGAATGAAGCCATTCAGTAGATTTTCAGTTCTCAAAATGCAGTTTTTATAAAGAACTCTAACAAACACAAACATTATTCTCAGGTATATTGTTTACATTTAATAATTTATCTCAGAACAGTGATATTTACTGTTACATTTATTTTAGCCTTTGTTTTCTCGGTGTTTTAGCTCTACAGTTGCTCTCAGTTCCATTGTAAACCTTTTTAGAGTGACCACACAATGTCTGTGTGGTAGATAATGTTCAAATTTCTTAGGTGCCAAATTTCTGAAGTCTTCGTTTTTCATTTTTCAAGTCTTTGTTTTTTTCATTTGTTCTATAAGGAGCATAAACTGGAATTTCTTTTTTTGCTTCTCAGATAAAAGACATTAGGAAACTTTAAACCACGGAAGTATAACATTTATTTTCTGAAATATTATGGCTTACCATGGTTATAGCCAATAGGCCTGGTAATTGCACTGATATATTGAGAAAGTTTTCCAGTAGTGTTGACGAAGACAGAGAGCATTCTTTCTATGTACTGTATTTCTGTGTTTTGTTAGAATGGTATGCAATTCATATTCCTTTATGTAAGACTCTTTTAGCTGTTTGCCTAGAAGAATGGTAAACATGGAAGTGGTTTACAGGTGAGATGTAAGATTCTGCTATATATAGGCCATTGGTCTGTCTGTGTGGTCCGCTCTAACAGACAACACTTTCAGACAGTCACTGTGCCCTTGTTTAAATGGGAGATTCTAGAGACTGAAATTAGAATTGTACAAGTGATGCAAAAAGTTGTACCACAGAGCAGGGCACCCTTTTTTTGCTTCTTGTGAAATGTGAGCAGGCGTTCCTGTTGCCCTCTTGAGATGGCCAATAGAGGTGCTGAAGTAATGAATGGACTTCACACTTTTTAGGGTAATGCGCATTACATATTTTTTCCATAGCATTCATTAGCATTATATTAATAAATCAGCACTGTGTGATCCTCAAAGCAAAAACTACCGCAAAGAACTCAAACTTAAGGGTCATAGGTGCAGCGTCACAAGCATTAAGTCTGCTGTAAAGGAGTGATTCCAGAGTTAAGGTTGTTGTTTCTAAACCATTGGTATGTTTTCCTTAATGTAATCAAGGGAACTGACAATAGTAGTTTTGATTTTAGTTTTGGCCCAATCTACATAAAAAGTTTCTTGTGTGATAAATTGTTTATGAACCATAGTCCTTCAGATTGCAGATATGTGCATGTGTGTTGCAGCTAATCGGGGTGGTGGTTGTATGTATGAATGCTTCTTATGCATGCAAACACACAAATCTGGGATAGAAAGTTACCATGTCAGGAAGAAGGTTAAGGTTAGACCCTTTTCTAAAACACCTTTATTTCTTTGTGAAGGAATGCTTTGGGGGTGGGGAGAAGCGGCAGTCAGTCACATGATTGCTTGACTCTCCAGTAGCATCTATATAATAGTATAAAAGTTTCCCTCTGTCAGAAAAAGTGAATCTTGGTATTATTCTATATATTTGGTCAAGTCAGTTATGTGCCATCAAGTCAGAACTGACTTATAGTGACCTTAATAGGGTTTTCAAGGTAAGTGAGATATTTAAGGATTGTTTTTTTTTTCAGTTCCACTGTCAGTGAGTTTTCATAGCCAAATGTGGATTCAAGCTCTGATCTTCAGAGTCCTAGTCCATCACTGTAGTGTTTGTCACTATACCACACATTTGGCGTAACCAATTAGAAAAGCTTTCTCTGCACAATAGCAAGAACCTGTTAAAAGTAACTGTCAAAATTAGGATTTTACCACTTAGATTACTGCCTTTGAATTCAAGGGATGGGTGTGTGTGAATGGAGTCATTTTGACAAGCTGGAGTTGTAAATCTTGAATGCTTTTTTGGGGCTGGGTTTTAAACATTCAGGTGCCAGTTGGAGCCTGAAATGATACAGCTCACCAAAACATTATCATTCTACTAAGAGTTTACATTGGCGATCTCATTGAATCTGGTATGAGTACGTCAGCTTCAGTCTTAAAATTACTTGGCCTAATTCCCTAAGAGATTGGATTGACTGTTCAAATAAGAATTCATTATTTGTCAAAGTAATATTAACAGGCTACAAAATATATTGGGTGAAAAATTTAAAGTAATGTTTAGTTCCTACTCAAACTTTACTAATTTTCCAGACTTGATTTTCAACCTCCCCTTTTAACAGTGCTTCCCAATCATTATTGTCTTATTGTTGTCAGTAATTAGGTCTAACATCTTCATTTGGAGCTCTGTGGTATAACTGTCTTCCAAGTTTTCTCCCTTTTCTATATTTTACCAAAGGATATCATTTATTTAATTGGTATATTGCACACATTAACACATCAGTGAATGAAAGGAGTCAGATTTCCCAATGCCCGTTTGGAGAGCCTGTGTGATTTTATGTGACCAAACACACACCATTAGATTTAGATAGTAAGGCCAATGATGTTCATGGGTTTTAAGAGGGATGTAAATTTAAGAGAGCACAGCTGTGAGTAGAATGTCATGTCTTTATATGAAAAAGTGGCAATAAAGACAGAGTCACATCAGGGTCCCGTTAAACATCCAGAATTTTTAGTGAGACTGTTCAGGAGAGTATGTTTACCTGAGGGTGGAAAGGAAAGGTGTATGGTTATAAATTTTTGTTTTCTTTTTAGTTCTTTATAGTAATTGCTTTTTTAAAGAATAATCTTGGGATGGCAATTCCTTAACCTGCAATATGGGTCTATACATGTGCTAAAAAGATTATGGCAACATGGACCACAGTTGTTTGGGCCATGGTGAACTCAGCTCAGTTCACTTTTTCCATTTGAGCTCTACACCTGGAGATGTGATTGGTTGTGAAGAAGTGAACATAGCTAATCCAAGGATTAGTACAAAGCATTTTTGTTGCTAAAAGGAAGAATTTTTTTTTTTAAAGAAGTTGGGCTTGTAACTTCCATTATCTGTTAGGGCAAGAAGAGAAGGAAAGTCCTTGGCTTTGAACACAATTCTAACCTCGGCGTGGATACTTTAAGTAAAACCTAGCTACATACAAAAAAAGCAGTAGCAGCAGCAGCAGGAGTAAAAAGGAGCATAGTAGAAAAGAAGAAGAAGCTTCTTAAATTTTAAAAGAGAAACAACCTGTTCACAAAAGTGTGGTTTAGTTCTATAATCATTACTGAAAGAAAACCATGTTTTCCCCATGTGAAGCTTACTGTACATATACTAATTTAACAACAATTCCAATTTAAATTTTGAATGTCTCTGTGTTTTTGATCTCAGCTTTGCATACAGTATGTTTGAAATATAGTGAGTAATGTTAAACAATGGGAGCAAAAATATTTGTCTAAAGAGGTCCTCAGTAAAGGACAGTTTTTTTTGAAATAAAGGATGGAGGTTATTAAAGGGGTGAGGGGGAAGTTAGTGACTGAAAAAGTGTGGAATAAAAGGGATATTCTTGTTACTACATCTTCTATGAAACCCTGCAATTTGCAGTGTAGATGTTAAATCCCTGCTGTGTTGTTTTTGAAAGGAGATTAAGCAATCAACTGCTATTCTTTAAAAATTAACGTCATATTTATCTACTGTAAAACAACTGCAGCCTGATCTACCATATTGTTAAAGCTAATTGCTTGGTTTTAAGCAAATTTATTCCAGTAGATGACAATAAAATGACACCTGGTTCTAAGCACACTTACCTGCAAAGCACACTTGGTACCCAGTGGTATGTTTGGGATCACAGCAACAGTTACGATCCCTAAGACCCAGTAATCATCTGAAAATATTCTAAAATTATAATGTGACTCTTTTAGGGATGTGTAGGATTGCAAATCTTGTTTGGATGTTTATTATTCAAATGAGTTTATAGTCAAACCACTTTATGATTGGTCTACGTCAGTGGTTTCCAACCTTTTTTGAGTCACAACCTCATTTTATAATAGCCAAGTAACCTGTGACCCTACATTTACATAAAAATTCATTTTTAATGGAGTAAAGTCATAGAATCACAGAGTTGGAAGAGAACACAGGGGCCATCGAGTCCAACCCCCTGCCATGCAGGAAATCCCTTCTCAGGAAGCAGAAGCTTTTTTCTGGCCAAAAGGGCTTATTCTAGCTATACAGTGGTGCTCCGCTTGACGATTACCTCGTTAGACGAGGAAATCGCTTAACGAAGTTTTTGCGATTGCTTCTGCGATCGCAAAATGATGTTTTAGTAGGGAAAATTGCTTCATGACGATCACTTCCCTGCTTCGGGAACCGATTTTTCGCTTAACGACGATCAAAACAGCTGATCATTGGGCTTTCAAAACGTCCGCCCGCTGTGTAAAATGGCTCCCCGCTGTGCTTTAGGACGGATTCCTCACTTTACAGGCACCAGAAAGTGGCTGCCCTATGGAGGACCTTCGCTGGACCCTGAGGTATTTTACCCATTGGAACGCGTCGAACTGGTTTTCAGTGCATTTCAATGGGATTTTTACTTTCACTTGACAACGATTTCATTCTACAGCGATTTTGCTGGAATGGATTATCCTCGTCAAGCGAGGCACCACTGTACACTTTAATATCTGACTGAAAGATCAACAAAAAATTATCTAAGTAGGGCTACAACACATATAAGGCAACCAATGACCCTTCAGTAAAACTTGGTGATTCCCTTGAGTGGTACGACCTCCAGGTTGGGAAACATTGGTGTAAGTAATAATTTGGCCCAGTAATTGGATAGTTGCCTAATGCCTGTGATAACTAATCAATAGATTTAGGCATTCTTCAGTCTCGAGAAACTATGGTGTAGTGCTCTATATGGAGTTGGAACAGCGTCTAGTGTGGCTGAGAAGGCCAATTCAAGAGTGAGAATCCCTTCCACACTGAAGATAAATGCAATCTATACTCCGTCTAGCTCCCTGATTTTGCTGCTTTCAGGACTGCCTCTTTCCTTCAGCATGCTGTACAAGGGTCTCTTCAAATTGGGAGAGGCCATGATGCACCACCCAGGCTGAATGCTCAGATGTCAAGGTTTCCGATCTGTTGAGGTCCATTTCTAAGGCCTTCAGATCTCACTTGCAGGTATCCTTGTATCGCAGCAGTGGTCTCCCTCTGGGCTAATTTCCCTGTACTAATTCTCCATACAGGAGATCCTTTGGAATCCGACCATCATCCCTTCTCACAACATGCCCAAGCCAACGTAGACATTGCTGTTTCAGTAATGTCTACATGCTAAAAATTCCAGCTCGATCTAGGACTATATACTCTATTTGGGACTTTGTCCTGCCAGGTGATACAAAAAATGCATCAGAGACAACACATATGGAACGTGTTCAGCTTCCTCTCATGCCGGGCACAAAGTGTCCAGGACTCACTGCAGTACGGGAGTGTGCTTAGGATACAAGCTCTTGTAGACCTGGATCTTGGTGTATGCCGTCAGCTTTTCATTAAGCCATACTCTTTGTGAGTCTAGAGCAGTGGTGTTGAACTGTGGTCCTCCAGATGTTCTTGGACTTCAACTCCCAGAAGCCTTCACCACCACCTCTGCTGGCCAGGATTTCTGGGAGTTGAAGGCCAAGAACATCTGGAGGGCCACAGTTCGACACCACTGGCCTAGAGAATATGGTAGCTGCTTTGCCAGTGCGTTTATCCAGCTCGACATCTAGGGAGAGAGTGTTGGAGATCGTTGAACCAGGGTACACAAATTCATGAACAACCTCCAGTTCTTGCGTGGAGATGGTAATAGAGGGAGGTGAGTTCACACCCTAGCCCATGACTTGTGTTTTCTTCAGGCTGATTGTTGATAACTAATAAAACTTACAGTAAAGTTACAAATAACATATAGTGAGAAAATGCAGATTTTTATACATGAGGTTTTCATAAAGAATGTTGGTACAAGTTGTAGTCTGGCAAATTCTGAAATATGACATTCTATAAAAAATACTGCATCATGACTTCGTTTTCTAACCAGACTAAAGCATGATGCTGTAAACTTTGTTCTATAAATGACCATTTCAGGGGGATTATGGCCTAAATCTAATTGTTGGTGTCACTTATAATAGACCTGTTGAATCAATTGAATTTATGTTAGTGTTAACTCAAGTTCCCATTGAGGATAGGAATTTCTCTTGTTGGGACTGGCAGTTTAATTTTGGCCTATGTAAATACGTCTTCCATTTTGATCTTGCGACTTCCTATGTCAAGGTAGTTCCTACAATGACAGGCTCTGACCACTGCAGCAACATCACTTCTTGTGGGGCATTAGGTGTGCCCATGCCTGCATTGCACACCAGATAAAATAGAACTGGTTATTTAGAGGCAATATGTTGCAGTGAAATAGGTGAATCACGCTATGAACCACCTTGGACCCAGCTGTGTAGCAGCATGAGTGACTGACTTGATGGTTGCAGGTGTGTATTCATGTGGGTGTGGTTGGGTGCTGAGTCAACTCCTCTGTAGCTGCCATTGATTCGAAAGGATTTTAAAAATCCAGTCTTTGATTTTATTCCTTTCTTGTCCCATTTGAGCTTTGGAAACTGAGTCAAACTCAGTTTACTATGACAGATGAGGATTCTCTTTGATGTCTAGAATAGAACACACAAAAACCATCTTGATGTAAAAAACACCACACTAAGCCATCTTAGTTTTCTGTAGGATTTAAGTATTTTAATTTTGTAATATAAGGCTAATAAAATTAGTGACAGCTATCAGGTTTGCATTAGAGATGGGGGTATTTGTATACAAATACGAATATTCCTGTACTGGTATCATTAATAAGGGTCCAGCCCTATGGGGCTGGACGGTCCACTCACCATTTCACCTCAGACATGGATGGTGCGATTTTATTAATGGCTCCACAGCGCACAATCTGCTTGCCACTCTTTGACCTTGCAGTGACGCTTGGCCTCGTGCCAGGAGTGGCGAGCTGATCGCGCGCTGCAGAGCCATTCGTAGAATTGCGGCGTCCACAGCAGATTGGTGAGTGTACCGTCCAGCCCCATAAGGCTGGACCCTCATTAATGACACCTATACGGGGATATGCATATACGAATACCTCCATCTCTAGTTTGCATCATTCATTTAAACTTTGGCACTCTGCACATGAACCAGGGCATTATAGTCAGCGTTTAGTAAGGCTTACTACCAGGAAAAGATTAATAAGATTGTGCTTGTTTGACAGTGCAAGTTGTTACAGTTTTTCTCAGAAATAAATTCCACTGCCAAAGTCCTGTTGCACAATTACGCAAAAAGCATACCTTTAAAAAACAAATTGTAAGTTAAGAAATTTCCACAGACATTATTTTATTTATTTATTTATTTATTTATTTATTTATTTATTTATTTATTTATTTATTTATTTATTTATTTATTTATTTATTTATTTATTTATTTATTTGATTTTTACCCCGCCCCTCTAGACCATGTCTACTAGACATTATGTGTTCCGTATGAGTTGCTTGACTTGGCATACAACAGAGATTTGTGGAAATTTCTTTATATACTACAATTTGTCACTAAAACCTTTTGTATAGCTGCACAACAGAATTTGAGTCACAGCATTTTTATTATACAGTATATAGATTTTGTTATTTATTTGATACAAATATGGTCTGTTTTTTCTAGGTGTTTTTTATTTTTCTGTACATGTATTAATAAGTACATTTTTGGAGATGCTTGTGTGAAAGGTTATAATTAGAAGATATTTAAACTGCTGTCTTATCCCCATATAGGGGAACTTACTTCTGAATAGAGATGCATAGGATTGCATTTTTGCACCTTGTCTTAACTATGGAAACTAAGTCTGTTAGGTAAACCTCTTCATCAGACTATACTGTACTAGAATTTGATTTCATCCTTGTAATTATTGTTAGTGCTGTTCATAGGATTTCCAGAAATAGTAGTGCTTATGGTAGTCTTATGCATTAATGACCTACAACATGTCTTATCACTAATAGCCTTGCTAAGGTCTTGCAGACCATACACTTGTAGTTGATTAAGGTTGCAATATTATATTCATTTACCTAGGAGTAAGCCCCATTGAACTCAATGGAAACTACATCCCATTAGACATATAAAAGGTTGTCTTGTAACTGAATCTGAACAGTGAGGAAATTACCTCCCTTTGCAATGACACCATAATTGCTAAATATGTATCCTGTTTTCAGACTTAAGGAAGACAACATTTCTGAGGAAAAAAGGGATCAAAATCTCCCAAATCCCACCTTCCCAGGAGCTATGAGATCAAAATGAGGAATAGTGATGGTAGAAAAATATTTGCTGCATGAGGAAATCCAGAAGCTGTTGTATGGGAAGGGATGGCTGGTGCTCAGAGTGAGTTCACAAGGATGAATCTACCAGCATTCCATCAAAGCCGCTGGAGGATCTCATTCACTCTACCCATGAGCAAATCCTTCAAGCTACACAGCTCTGACCCATTGACAAATTCTGAACCATTTGTATCATGCACAGAAAGATTTTTTACAAGATTTCCTACATGTGAGGCCAAGAACTGCCGACATGGCTTGTCCTTTTCCTCCCCCTCCTCTGGCTGGCAAACTTTTTAGAAGAGAGAAAGTCTGCCTATAACCTTTGCTTCTCATACACTCATCTGTTCAGTAGGAAGATGAAATGAAGTAGGGTTAAGAGCCAGTGAAAGCTGCGACAACCATCAATGCTGTTCCTGAGCTCTATCTTCAACCGATAAGGTAATGTAAGTGGGGATATGTTTACATCAGAAATAAGTTTAAATTCCAGCTTAAGGCATAAGTTTAAGTTTAAACTTATTTCTTCCATTTAATACATAGTGTAAGCTTAAATAAAATTTTGGAGCATCTTTCTGTTACCTAAGAAGCTAACACGGTTGGCTAACTCCATTTCATTTGTAATGGTTACAGCTGATCTTTGGAATGAAATGACGGAAATTATTAATACATAGGTTTTTATTCAGTAAGATATTTACAGAAATTTAAAAAAAAACTTTGTAAATCAGTGTTTTAAAAGCACGCTTAGTGCCGACAAATCCCATTTAAACTTGTACAGTAGTAATGTGGTAAACGTATTTAGCTTCAGATTGTTAATTGCTAAAGATCACAATATTGAATTTTATACTGCTACAACTAAAAGTGAAATTTGGTACAGGATATAATCTGTTGTAAACTTGTTGCTAGTATTAAATTTGAAGTATCAAAATTTGTTATGTTCATGCTACATAGATTTCTTGGGTGGAAACTAAATTAGGACATTTCTACTGATAGAACTGCATAACATCTGTGACAATACGATAAAATCAATACTCTTTCAAAACTGGTAACTTACAGCTCTTTCTATTTAAACAAGTTCCTTATGAGTGTCACTGATTCAAAATGGAAGTGTTTCATAGTGTGTTTTTGGAGTGATAATGGTTTAAAGCAGGGGTCTCAAACTCAATTTACCTGGGGGCCGCTGGAGGCAGAGTCTGGGTGAGGTTGGGCTGCAGATTTTCTGCCAAGCGGAGCAAGAGCCTGAGGAAGCCAGCCAGGAGTTTCGTTAGCCCGGCTGGGGCTCCAAGGAGGAGGAGGAGGAAGAGGGGCATGTGAGCCTTCATCTTCGGTCATGGTCTCCTCCGGCTCCTTCTTCACTACCACCAGCAGCAGCAGCAGCAGGACAAAGAAGCGGAGAAGGGAGGGAGCACCGGCGACCGCCTAGCCGGGGGGGGGGGGGAAGGAAGGAAGGCACAACATAATTTTTTAAAAAAAACCCTAACAGAATATCTTTGTCAAAGGAGAAAAGTCTCCATCGGTACCTGCGAAATTAAACAGAATGGGGCGAAATTAAACAGAAAGGGGCGCCCCCACAGGTGCACACAGGCGCACACACACAAACACACAAACACACACACAACCTTCTTCTGAAGGCCCCCCAGAAAAGGTGCACTCAGCAGCAGCAGCTATCCCCACCATGACAGAGGAGCAGACTTTGCGAGGCGAGCCCAGGCAGCCTCCAGAGCCGAGGTGGCTGAAGCAGGACGAAGAGGAGGAGGAGGAAGCACCGCTGGGTGCTGAGGCGGCTGCTCGCCAGGCTGGTGCTTGAGGTACTGAGAGAGAAAGAGAGCCAGAGAGCCGCTTCCCTGAAAGAGGTGGCAGCGGCAGCTGCTGTTGGCGACGCTGTTGGAGGCGATCTTCGAGGACAGGCTGGGAGTGAGCTCCGCTCTCAGGCATCGCTCGGCAGCAGCTCGGGGAAAAGGGCTGGCAGCGCACCTCGCTTGCCGGCTCTCCCCCAATACAGCACCTCTTGCATCCTCCATCCAGAACTGCAGCCTGCCAGTCGGCAGACAGGCGGGCGGGCTGGCAGGCTGCCATTCTGGATGGAGGGCGTAAGAGGCGCAGTCTTGGGAGAGAGCCGGCAAGCGAGGGAAGGCTTTTTTGACTCTTGACAGCAGAGGACATGTAGGCACTTTGGGGGGGGGCAGGCAAGGCGGGGGCCGCAAACTATCATCCGGCGGGCCGCAAATGGCCCCCGGGCCGCATGTTTGAGACCCCTGGTTTAAAGCTTGTGGTTCTTCCTTAGATCAGGAGTTTTACTTGCTGTTTTGAATATGTGTTGGAAACTCAGAAGTCCAAAAGATAAACATTTGCCATTAAGAAACCTTTTTTGCTGTGCAGAGAAACTAATAAATGACATGGGATGGAACATAGTTTGTGCAGATCTTACTCTTCTCTTTGTATATGTAGAGGGGGCCAGTGATATGTGTAGCAAATTTTTGTTGTTTAAAATGCTAATTTCTTAAAAGTCTTTCAAATGAAGGTTAAGACTTTGATGAGAACTGGAGAAAAAAGTTTTTTTGTTTTTTTTTTCCTGATGGTAAAGTCATTATGATAGTTTACAAAAGTATAATACATTTCATACAACTGGAGTGTGTTGGTTTAATTAGTTAGTTTAATTAGAATTACACTTCAAACATATTTCTAGGATCAAAACCATATGTTGATAACATACAGGTTGAGTGCATTACAATATATCTTTATAGGAAAGCCTCCTTGCCTGATTAAATGGGTGGTTGAGTTTGCTAAGTGCTCCATATTTGCTTGTGAATTCCCTGTTCAAAGAAGGGAAAGTTGTTACCTGTGGGCATAATCTATTGGGTAAGTCTTACTTGCAAGCTCCATTGAAATGTGTAGTGAAATTTACTTAGATTTGTGTAGAATTTACAGTGGCTTATATTGATGGATTTTTAGGGATGCTCTTCGATACCCCATTCAGTCTGAGGTGGAAATGTAGAGTAGTTAATATAAACTAAATGGAGGAGAAAAAGGTAGATGTAAGTTTCAGGCGCAGTTACCAAAGTTGCTGCATAAGCTGAAGTTTATGCTCTGTGATAATGCTAATGACCAACAGAATCAATGATGCATGACCAGAGGAAATCAGTGGTATAATGGCAGAAACTTATCAGGCTTTTTGTCATTAAATATTAGTGATAAATAATGCACTTCATTTTGTGTAGATAGAACATATTTAATTCTGATTGTACAGATCTTCAATTTAATAAGGGTCATGGTTGAATAAAATGCTAATGTTTGGTAAGCTAGAAAAAATAAAAATGCATTTGTTCCAGCATTATCCTTAGTGTCTAGAAATGTTTGCGTTGACCAGCTGTTGAATTCTTGTAAGTTTGCTTTCTCCTTTTGCTCTAGGAGCATGACACAGCTATATAATCAAAGCTAAGTAGCAGCCACAAATAGTTTTTGAATAATTTCTCTATCTAGTATTCAGCCCTAAATGTGTGACATTGTATGTAAAGCACGCATGAGCAATGTGTGGCCAGCAGGCTGCCTATAGCCTCCTTCGTGGGTATTTTCATAATCCCAAAGGCAACCCAGGTCTCTCCCCATTAAAAAGTTAGAAGAAAGGGGTTCTAAAAAAGTCTGTCTTTCTACTCCAGGAGCAGAAGACTTTTCATCAGAGGTCTTAGGATGACCACCTGAAAGATGGTAAATAAATGAATGAATGAAACGTAAAAACAAGACAATGGGGAAAAACTTAATGATTTTTACAAATGGCTAAAACGGCCATTTCTGAGCCTGTTGTGTTCCACAAGCAGGTTCTGGAGCAAACTATTTGGCCATCAAGTCCCATTTGTTTTTCTATCCTTGATGGAAAGGATGTTGTAAGGCTCTATACAACCTATACAGATGTAGACTGACATCTGCTTTCAGGATGAATTCTTAATTTTGCTTTAAACATTGTGGTGAAGAGGTATTCATATTCTTGTGAACAGTACAACTGTGATATGATTACAGATGAATATTGTTATTTTTTCTGTTTATACATACCATTTATTAATTGCCCAATTAAAAAAGTTATTATATATTTGCAAGTACCATTGTATGTAACCTTTGTTAGTTGACCAGTGCAAACAACCTTCTGGTTAATAGTTTCGCACTTTAAACTATCACAGTTCTAAAAATCTACTAAATAAATAGAATTCATTTAGACATTTTTAAAAAATCTGATTAAATAAAATAAATACTACATTGAATGAAATTGCATCATCCACCTGCTAATTTTGTATTGCTTTGATATTGGAGCAACTTATGAATGATTCAGAAGACTTGCTTCCAGACTGTGTAAGCAACCCAAGTGTAGTCACCTTGAAGAAAAAAAATGGTTTTGTGCATCCATTGTAACTGTTTTCTCTAATATTTATTACTGTTCTTACAAAAAGTTTAGGGAAGTGACCGTGAAAGATATTTTTCATGTGCAAATAACCAATGATAATTTAAGAAGATTTACAATGTGTTTATCAAACCTATATCTCAGTATTTGTTTGTTATTAAAAGAACCAGTGTAGGATGTTGTTCACCTATTTCCATCTCAGCAGAATAGATAGATAGATAGATAGATAGATAGATAGATAGATAGATAGATAGATAGATAGATAGATAGATAGATAGATAGATAGATAGATAGATAGATAGATAGATAGATAGATCTTAGCAGAAGTTATCTGTAGAACAGGTTCTACATTGCTGATTTTCCTTTCTCATGGAAGATTGCTAGGAGAAAATTTCTTGCTTTTCATGGAGGTGGAAGCAGAAGCTTAATCATTGTAAGTTATTAACTTTGAGGTTGGAAAGTATTAGATGTTTATAAGAAAGATTAAATTTAGGAAGTGATTTAAAATACCTTAATTTATGTTTTATATACAGTGGTGCCTCGCAAGACGATTTTAATTCGTTCCACAGAAATCGCTGTCTTGAGAAAACATTGTCTTGTGAAACCCAGTTCCCCATTGGAATGCATTGAAATCTATTTAATGCGTTCCAATTGGGGGAAAAATCACTGGCTTGCGAAAATTGACCATAGAAGACAGCATCTTGCAAAACACAGTTCCCCATAGCATATTGGGGAAAATCAATCCCCTCACCTGCACTGCCTTTGGAAATGCAGTGGGTCTCAGATGGCCATCCCCCTCTTTCTCTCTCTAGGAAAGAAAGAGGGTGAAAGGAATTAAAGCAGACCCCTGGCTCCTGATAATGGTGACTCCTTTTGCCCTGATCTTTTACCACAGGGGAGAAAAAGAGGAATAATGCTATATAAGACATCACCAGGACTTGCTGCCTTTGCAATAGATCCTGATGAGGAGGGGAAAAAATGAAAAGGAGGCTAGAAAAACCATGGAAATCATAAGTGCAATCCCCCATTAACACAAATTATGCAGTTGAGTTCCCCACATTTGGGGAAATCACAGGGATCAGCAGCACACCTCTAGTGCACAGGTATTAGCATATGCTAATACCTGTGCACTAGAGGATTATGTTCCATCTAGCTAATGCTAGGTGTTCCTCCCACAATTAGCATAAGGTATTAGCATATGCTAATGTGCATTAGTGGATTGTGGGAGGAACACCTAGCCCCTGATGGGGGTCTCACAGGGCACCCCAAAACACTGAGGAGCTCTCTTGGCCTCTGGCAGGACTGGGGCTGTGCAGCCCTATACTGAGTGGGAGGTGCAGCCAGGGGGTCACCATGCCTTGGGGGGGGGGGGTCAGGGGACAGAAGGGGGTAGGAGGTGCAAGGGTCATTCCAACTCATAACTTGCAGGGGAAATGCCATGTCATAAAAGTGGTTTTTCCAGGGGGAGGCTCATCCATTGCACTTTGGGTGTGCTGCTGCTCCCTGTGATTTCCCAAAATGTAGGGAACTCAACTGCATAATTTGTGTTAATGGGGGATTATGTTTGTGATTTTCCTGGTGTTTTTACAATCTCTTTGTCCTTTGGTTCCTGGCTGTTTTCACCATCCTCTACTATTTAAATTTGCAATCATAGCCCCACTGGTGATGCTTTGCAAGATGGTTGTTTCTCCCATTGAAACACATTACACTGGGGTCTTGACTTGAGAACTTAATCCGTATTGGAAGGCGGTTCTCAAGTCAAAAAGTCTGTAAGTCAAGTCTCCATTGACCTACAGTGCATTGAAAACCGATTAATCCCGTAACAGGCCTTTTTTGTTCCATTTTGATTTTTTCTGGTCTGTAAGTCAAATCTCAGTCTGCAAGTCAAACCTAAATTTTGCGGCCAGAGAAGTCTGTAACTCAAAAAGTCTGTAAGTCAAGCCGTCTGTAAGTCAAGGGTCCACTGTAATTACATAAGACCTACTTTTTTATTCCAAAAAAGTGGGGGAGAAAGTGTATGTTGCTGTTTTTCTAGGAGGCAGACCCTAGAAAGCCAATAGCATATACTTTCTCCCCCACTTTTTTGGGATAAAAAAGTAGGTTTTATGTAATTAATGTGTTCCAATCGGGGGGAAACTGTCTTGTGAAATGGTAAAAAAAAGTCTTGCAAGGCAAGAACCCAAACATTGTCCAGCGAAAATCGCCCAAAATTGCCAATAGGAACAATTGTTTTGCGAAGTGCAACATCACTCAAAAAAGTCATCGTCTAGCAAATTCCTTGTTTTGTGAGGTAATCGTCTAGCGAGGCACCACTGTATTTACCTATGCAATATATCACATCATGGCTGAATCGAGGTTTGAAACCAGGTCTCCCTGGGCCTTGCCCAATATTCCAACCACTGTTGCCAGTGTTCGTGGCTAGCCATCTTTGCTTTGTGATGTAATCTAATAACAGAATAGGAGGCAACATGGGAATCTTGTAATGGTCTGTATGATTCTTTTCTTCTGGTTTAATTGCAGGATCCTATACTGTAGAAATAATAAGTTTTTTTTCCTTGTTGGTGTGTGTGTTGTGTGTTACACTATTCTTAGCCTTCATGATGGTTTATAGATATGTGTATGCATGTTGGGCATCAAGGATAAATGGGTTATGCTGTATCTAGGGTATATATATGAACTGACTGGATAGCTCAGGTATCTGGGTACTGAATCAGATGCTGAGAGTTTGATTTTCCACTGTGTCTCTCAAGAAAAGAGCCAAACTGTGTAACCTTGGGGAAGCCATGCATCCTCTTCTTTGAAAAACATGGCTGTTTCTCTCCTTCATTATGTGTCAAATGAGATTCTGTGCTACAAAAAATTCTGCTACACAGTGTGAACAGGTTTAACTTGCCATTTTTTGCACAGGTGAACTTTTTTAAAAGCAGAAAACTCATTCTCATAGTGACAAGGTATATCTGACACAAAGAGGCCTAGAAATGGAAAATTGGATTTTTATGCACAAGGACTGTGCAAAGGAAGGAGCCATTGGGTCCAGTTGTAAACACTGTAGCAAAGTGAATCTCTGTTATCTGGGGTTACAGCATGTACTTACTGAGGCCAAGGAGATAAAATCTGTTTCTACTTACAGACGTTTACTACTGAGAATACGGAGGGGCGATGCATATTATCAGCTGAGAAGGTGGCAATTGTGCCTGTACATATAATAAGCAACGAAGCATTACTGAATTGCTTAGTTGTATGAAGTGGTTATTATTGATCTGTCTCCATAATCACGTAAGTCCCAGACTGCCTTCTTCCTCTTCCCCCTTAGGGAGTAAGATGTCTGCATGTGTTTATAACAGCTTCACACGATGAAGCAGAGCTGTGGTTTATACTTCCTCCCCATTCCAAGAAACGGCTGCCACACTACAATGTTCATATTAATCAGCTGTGGTAAGAAACTTGGAATGCTTTAGATCTTCCTACTTCTATTCCATATCTTGTATTGTCAAGGGCAGTGAAGTGGGGATTAGCTAAATGGAAATTCTCATAATTTCGAGAACACTGAAATTTGCATAGCAGATATTAAAGAATATGCAGAATTTAGAAGTTCTGGACTCTTGAAAGTTCTGCATGTCTTTTGAGCTTGTTGTTTGTTCTCCTGACATCATCATCCTTGTGCTAGTCTATTCTTATCCAAATATCTATCTAATGTCTCAGGCACAGCTTGTGTGAGAAGTGAAGAAAACAAGGTTTTCTTGGACTGTGCCACTTTAGACCACTAACGAGTATTACATTTATGGCTGCTTCATGCTATTAGAAAGAAATTCTCTTCACACAGAGTAACACATTTTAAGAAACCCAAATGTGACTTCAGCTTGTCATCACATTTGTTTTATATATGTAGAGATTTTTTTCTTTTTGTGAAGATACTGTATAACATGAAGAGGTACACTTCTGTTTTAAAAGAGTGGGATGCTGTGTGTATATAAACTGTTCTTTTAAGAATAAAATAATCAGAAATGAAACCTTGTTTCCCCGAAAATAAGACCTAACCTGAAAATAAGCACTAGAATGATTTTTCAGGATGCTTGAAATATAAGCCCTACCCAAAAATAAGCCCTAGTTAAGTGAAACCCTGCCCTCCACCATTGTGCAGCATTGTGCAGCAACCAGAAGATGATATGACTGTAAAATAAAACATCCCCTGAAAATAAGCCCTACTGCGTTTTTTGTTAATATAAGACCCTGTCTTGTTTTTGGAGAAACACAGTACCTACCTGGGCCAGGGCTCAGATCTTGTAATAACATAATCCTGAAAACTCTGTGGGACTTTTTGTTTTTATTTTTTTTGCAGCAAATGATGGAGAACATGTTAGTTATCTGAAATTTTGATTTATAGGGAGGAGATAAACTACCCCTCATGGTAGCAGAACCTGGGATGCTCCAATGGAGTAAAATTATGGGCAATTCTAGATATCACAGCGTAGCAATTTAAGGCTGTCGCAAATACTGGTCGTGATACTGTTCTGTCAAACAAAAACAGTGTGCCTCTGGAGATCAGTTGTTGGAGAACAAGAGCAGGAGAGGGTAATTTCTTTTGTTGGATACATTGTGGCCCCTATAGAGAGCAGAAAGCAGTTCTAGATAGGCAGTACTCAGGCACAATCTATTTAAAATGCTCTTACAAAGGAAATTTTAGGGCAATTGCTAGCACAACTAAATGTGGCTATGAAATATGCTTGCAAAATTAAAGTCTGACTCTGTCACTGAGGTTTGAGATTTCCTGCCTTCTTGCCTGCAGTGTGAGAACAAAACAAAGAGTATTTTTTCTTGCTGAGGTTTCTGCAGTTTGCACAAAATGGTTTTGTGCTAAGTTAATATATTTTATCTTTGTGAAGTAAAACATGTGCGCATGCAGAGAGAGAGAGAGCAAGAAAGAGAGTGAGAGCGTAAGCACAGTAGTAATGGCTGATTGGTCAAAAAGATGCAAACAATCCATCTCCTGTTTCTGGTTGTTCACAATCCATGCAGCAAGGCAGCACATATCGTGTTTGCATAATTGTAAAGTTTGCACAAATTGTGCAAGAATTCTCAAAAATGCAAGAATTCCTGATGATGATATAAAATATCATTATCTTAGAAGGAGTGAAGAAAAAAATGTGTTTTCTTGTATCTGACTGGTGAGAATTTGTATGTGTAGGTTGCACAATTCAAAGCTACTGCTGCAAATTATCAGTAATAGGTCCTAAAATAGCACCTTTAGCGGTATTTGAGAGTTAACAATGAAACTGGACAACAAAAGTTGATTACAAATTTAGTAACAGCAGCTAAATTAATAATAGCAAAGAATTGGAAAGTTAAGTGCAATTTCCAATTAAATGATTGATATAAAGAAGCGTGGGATATAACTATTAATGATAAATTGACATGTAATAGCAAAGTAGGAACTGTCAAATAAGACTAGATTTAAAGATATATGGGGAGAATTTATTAATCTTGTATTAACAAACAGGAAGGTTTTATCTTCTCAAGAGTTAGTGTATTTTTGGAAGGGGAAAGCCCCGAGTAGACTTTGTCTAGAGGGGCGGGGTATAAGTCTAAATAAAGTAAAGTAAAAATAAAGAATGGGACTCAATAAAAGGAAAGAAACAGAATACAGTGGTGCCTTGACTTACAAACTTCATCCATCCCAGAAGATGTTCGTAAGTCAAAACGTTCGTAAGTCAAGTTAGCATTTCCCATAGGAATGCATTGAAACCCGATTAATCCGTTCCGGCTGTTTTTTGTTCTTATGTCAAGGCACCGTTTGTAAGTCAAAGTATTAGTTCCCATAGGAACTAATAGGAACTATTAGTTCCTATGGGAACTAATAGGAACTACTCCCATAGGAACTAATGCAAAACCGTTTAAGCCGTCCTCTACCACTAGGGGGAGAATTTTTCTTTTAATTTAAGATGAACTTAGGTTAAAAAAATGGCACGAAAGGAGGGAGGGAGGGAACAATGGGGAAAAGAGGAAAGAAAGAAATCATTTTAGAGGCCAACAGCCAGACAGACCTTTGCAAACAATTTTCTGATTTTAAAACCAACAGCCAGCACAGAAACATAATCTCCACCTAGCCCAACCTCAAGCTGCAAAATCCCTGTACAGTAAATACAGTGTACTCACCCAGAACAGACAGTCTCTCTGTTTTAAAAAAGAAAGTCAAAAATAAAAAAGCAAAAAAACACAACACAACAAAACAAAAACTACAGTCCATACAGTACAGTACCAGGCAGTAGGCAGTCTGAAGTCTCTCTCCGTATCCACATTCTCTAACCGCTGGGGCGAGCAGACAAGCAGCCTCTTCGCTGGCCCACGGTTAACTAAAAGTTCAAATTTCTCGCCTTCCCCGCGGTTTTTTTCATTTGTAAGTCAAAGCTCTGTTCGCAAGTCAGAGCAAAATTTTGCGAACCGATCTGTTCGTAACTCAAAATGTTTGTAGGTTGGGACGTTCGTAAGTTAAGGTACCACTGTATCTTTATTGGTCCTGGTGTGTCATGGGGAGCACACTGAGTGTTTTTGTTTTGTTTTGTAAAACTAATAAAATAAAAAAAGAAAAAATAGATTTGTATGTGTGTGTTGCATAGTTCAAAGCTACTGTTGCAAGTTATCAGCGAAAAGGAAAAAAAGGAGACATTTTCATATGAGAAATGTCTGGTCCAGCATGGTTATTTTAATTTTTGTTGGAATCTATACTATATTGTTCTAGTGCGCATGCAGAAGTGTCAGATTACCTTTGGTTTAAATCAACTTGATTTAATCATGTAAATCTCCCCTTACCAAGTGTTTTCTATATATGTTTTTTAAGATTGCCTTGCCCAGATTGATTCTACCTCCAATAATCTTCTACTCACTGACAGCAATGTCAAAAAGTGTGTATTTTCAGAAAGAGAGAAATTGAGAGAGAGAGAGAGAGAGAGAGAGAGAGAGAGAGAGAGAGAGAGAGAGAGGCTTTGACTGGGTCTACACAAAGTTTCAGAGGGACAACAGCTAATATTGCCACTTGAAAGGACTACTGTTGAAAGCAATCCTGGATATTTTGATGGCTCTGTTTTCTTTCTTTTTTTAAACATTTGTAGCCCACCTATTGTAGGATCTCAAGGTGAATTACAAAACAGTTTTGGAATGGTGTATAAAACAGTTTTAAAACAGAATTTATTTAAAACAATTGAAAATCAAACAACCCAAAATTAAAACACTCAAACATTAAAAACATTTAAAAAAAACCTGTTAGCTCTTCTCGTCGTCTTTTAGTCGTTTAGTCGTGTCCGACTCTTCGTTAGCTCTTCTAGTATTATACTATTTTCATATAAAAATATATATATAAAAGTAACTTCAGCCATACTTGGAAAATAGGGCTGATCAGGTCTCTTATTTCTCATCTTATATTGATTTTAACAAGTAATTGTCTCTGGAGACACAAGCATGTTCTGAGTACTGTGTGTTTCTCAGTATGTATGTGTAACACATCATATGGAAAGTTGTATTAGATTCGGATGGTGAAGTAAAAATTAATGAAAGAAACATTAATAATTTAAGATAAAAACACACGCCACGTTACTGAAAGCAAGAATGATTTGAAAGTAATATTAAAGATGTTTGAAGAAGAAAGTGTAAAAGCAGGATTATAGTTGAAAAGCATGGATAAAATGGAATAAATAATATCACATTAATGCTGATTAAAAAGAAATTAAAATAGTTAAGGATTTTCAATACTTTCATTCAGTCGTCAATCTAAATAGACATTGCTAGATGACAAATTTTATTTTGTTGCCTCCCCATAGCAATTGCAGGCTGTCTTTTTCCTCTCTTTCTTCCACTCCTCTCAGTAGAACCTCCTACAGTAGGCGCAGGCAGCATTCCTGCAGCCTTCCTCAATTATCTATTATTGTACTCATCTTTCATACTGCCTGCAGAGTCTGCCCAAAGAAGAAGAGTATCTGATTCTGCTACTGCAAAATACAGACCCTTCTGATAAAAATCATACATACAAAATAACACAAAGTTTAGTAGACATCCTTCAGTCTTGAAAGACTATGGTAATGTGCTCTGAATAGAGGTCTTGCAAAAGCATCTAGTGTGGCTGAGAAGGCCAATTCGAGAGTGACAATCCCTCCCACACTGAAGACAAATACAATCTGTCTCCTGTCCTCCACCTCCCCGATTTTGCTGATTTTGTTACTCTTTGCTTCGGCCTGCTGGACAAGTGTCTCTTCAAAATGGGAGAGGCCATGCTGCACTGCCTGCTTCCAGGCTGAGCGCTCAGATGTCAAGGTTTCCGATCTGTTGAGGTCCATTCCTAAGGCCTTCAGATCCGGCTTGCAGATATCCTTGTATCGCAGCTGTGGTCTCCCTCTGGGGCACTTTCCCTACACTGATTCTCCGTACAGGAGATCTTTTGGAATCCGACCATCAGCCATTCTCACAACATGCCCAAGCCAACGTAGACGTTGCTGTTTATGTAATGTATACATGCTAAAAATTCCAGCTCATTCTAGGACTACTCTGTTTGGGACTTTGTCCTGCCAGGTGATACCAAAAATGCATCAGAGACAATGCATATGGAACGTATTCAGTTTCCTCTCCTGCCGTGCACAAAGGGTCCAGGACTCACTGCAGTACAGGAGTGTACTCAGGAGAGAGGCTGTGTAGACGTGGATCTTGGTTTATGCCGTCAGTTTCTTATTAAGCCATACTCTCTTTGTGAGTCTGGAGAACATGGTAGCTGCTTTGGCGATGCGTTTATCCAGCTCGATATCTAGAGAGAGGGTGTCGGAGATCGTTGAAGGTACACCAAATCATGAACAATCTCCAATTCTTGTGTTGAGATGGTAGTAGAGGGAGGTGAGTCCACACCCTGGCCCATGACTAGTGTTTTCTTCAGTCTGTTAGTCCAAAATCTTGGCAGGCCTTACTAAAACAATTCATAAGTTGTTGGAGCTGTTCAGCAGAATGGGCAACAACTGCTGCATCATTGACGAAGAGGAAGTCCCACATGCATTTCAGCTGGACTTTGTTCTTCACTCTCAATCTAGAGAGATTAAAGAGCTTTCCATCTGATCTAATCCGGAGATGGACACCTTCTGTTGTAGTTCCATATGCGTGCTTCAGCATGACAGCAAAACAAACAAACAAACAAACAAACAAACAAAACCCAAACAGAGTTGGCACGAGGACACAGCCCTGTTTCACTCCGCTTCGGATGTCAAAGGGATCTGATATTGAGCCATCAAAACCTTATAGTGCCCTTCATTTCCTCATGAAATGACCTGATGATTAAGGAGTCGAGGTAGACATCCAATCTTGGGAAGTACTGTATTTTAAAAGGCCCACCCTGCTAACCAAATCAAAGGCCTTTGTGAGATCAATGAAGGCCACAAAGAGTGGCTGTTGTTGTTCCCTGCATTTCTCCTGCAACTGTCTGAGGGAAAATACTATGTCAATGGTGGATCTATTAGCTCAAAATCCACATTGTGATTCTGGATAGACTCTTTCTGCAAGCACCTGGAGTCTCCTCAGCATAACATGGGCAAGTAGCTTCCCTACAACGCTAAGAAGAGAGATACCACGGTAGTTATTGCAGTTGCCACTGTCGCCTTTATTCTTGTACAAACTAATGATATTTGTATTCTTCATGTCCTGTGGTACTTCACCTTCCCCTCCAGCAAAGACAAAGGATTTCAAAAGAAACACAAAGTTTATTAACTGAATATATCTGTTTATTAAAAAATGAAATCTTTCCTCCCTGCCTGATGTACCCCAAAGAAGCTTAAACCTAATATAATAGTTACCTGTTGGTTCATAACAAATTAATCTATGAATTTGCTATTCCATCATCTTATTCCTAACTGTATTAAGTAAACAATGTATAGTGAGATGTAGAGAATGTAAACGTATATTGAGGGTTCAGAAAAGGACACAAAGAAAATTGCTTTAGTGCAGGCTTGCACCAGAACATATCCTTATAACAAATGCTCAGGGGATTTATAAGTAGCTCTGCCCACCTTTCAATTAAAAGCAACCAAGATTTAAAAGAAGCCTTCTGGTGTCTGTGCCTGTTTCTAGATAGTAATGGTGCAGACAGACATAATTTACAGGTTTGCTATCAGCCCATCCACTGTCCTTTGGGAGACACATGGCAACCCGAAATAGGAAACACTGAGTCCTCTGCCCCCTCTACTCTTGGTGCCAGGATGTATTTCAGTTGCATTTCTCAAGAAACCACTGCAGGATGCCTAAGAAATGTGTTTCACTTTTTCTTCTTCCTCTAGCAAGCAGAAACCTAGCCATTCACTTTCTAATTTATAGCAGTAAATAGGACTTGGAATATCAGGAATTAATCCAGATAATTAAATCTAGCAAATTTGGTTTCGGATATTCAGAAATATCTGAATATGGCAATATTTGGTGGATTCTGAATATTTCTGAATCTGAATGCTTCCTCACCCAGGTTGCCCACCTGGGGCCCAACTTAAGCAGTCTTATGGGCCTTCCATGGGCGGTGGGGCAGGACCATGCGGCCCACTGGGGGTGTCATAGGAGACCCCTCCAACATGATTTCTTGGATGTAGCTAGGTGGTGGAATATTGGCAGGTGACAGTTGCTTTCAAAAGCTGGGAACACAGATATATTTACTTTTCTCTATAGCCCATTATTCAAAGCACTTCAGATCAATCTATCTTTGCTTAACATTTGATGTGTTTTGCATGTTTATGGTGACATTGCAACCATGCTTTTTAAACTTTTCGTTTAATATGTCAGCACATGACAAGTTTTAGTGATAAATTCTAGCACATTTTGCTTTTAATGTGCATCAAACAGAATGGAAGAAATAGACTATTGTTACTGTATAGTAAATTGTATTCTGCTGCTAAAGCCAGCATGGTAGAGAAGTGTCCTGAGGAAAATTTAGTGGTTACATCTTAGTATATCAGCCTGGGTTGAAAGGCAGATTGGTTTTCAACTGATTTCAGGGGGAAAATTGAGCACAGAATACTTCCTGAATGTGCAGCAGCTCCAAACTCCAGAGTCTGCACAGAAACGCTATGCAATTTGCATAATTTCTTTAAAAGAAACCTGATGTGTTTTTCCGTTTAGAAGAAAAGCCTTTTGAATAGAATCTTAATTGTTCCATTTGTTCAAGGTTCCCCCTTTTATTTAATCCATTTTGAGAGCTCATTTCAAGAGCTTCAAGACAAAAGGAGAAAAACAGTTAAACAAGATATAGACCTTCTGTAGCCTCAAATTGCACCCAGAGTAAATGGATGTCCAACCCCATCCTGCTTTCTCTCCACCTCCAAGTAATTACGACTTCAGCATAAAGAGCCAAATCGTCTAGTTTCCAACTGGGTTGACTTTGCATGTCTTGGAAGTTTTGTTTGCACTTACATTGTATTAATATTACTTGATGCAAGTTCAGCCTCATGATTGCCAGCTCTAAACAACTGTTTTTTTCAAAGCAAGCAAGCTTGTCCATTCTTTCTCCTCCTCCCGTGTAGGACGTTGTTTTCTGGAAAATTCATAATGCTGCTTGGGCTTTAGCAAATGATTGCTTTTTGGTGCAGTGATTTCCAAAATTGCAAAAATCAAAGTTGGGCAAGCTGCATGTCATGTCAAGCTCTCAGAGGTTCTACACTTCAACGTGAGCAGGCCCCAAGTGCACCCTCATTAGCTACAGCTATCTCTCCCTCTCTTATATATAGAGATAATAATTACATAGCATCAAGTCTGTTCCAACTTATGGCAGACCTTTTCAGAGTTTTCTAGATAGAGAGTAGAGTGGTACCTCGACTTGAGAGTTAAGAACGGCTCAGTTCGGAAAAAAGTTTGCTTCGACTTGAGAACGGAGCCTCGACTTAAGAACCAAAAAAAGAGAAAAAACTTTCCTGCCCCCCCTTTTTTTTAACCTAAGTTCACCTTAGGTCAAAAGAAGAAAAATAAATAAATAAATAATTCACCCCCTAGTGGTAGATACAGATTAACCGGCTTTGCATTAGTTGCTATGAACGAAAAACAGCAGATACGGATTAAATGGTTTTCAGTGCATTCCTATGGTAAATGGTGCTTCGACTTAAGAACGCAGTCCCAATACGGATTAAGTTCTTAAGTCAAGGTACCACTGTACGCAGAAGTAGTTTACCATTTCTTTCTGCCGAGGATCTAGGATTGTGCCGCCTCCCCAAGGCTAGAGGGGCAGATTCTTCTAGGAAGAACAGTGAGGATCTCTCAATGTCTGGCTGTGGAGCCAGATACTTAGATAACTCACCTAAAAGTGTCTTCTTTTTGTGACACAGTAGCCCACCCGACTCTGTTCTCTTTCTCAAGAATAACATTTGTTTTGTTTCATTGGATTTTGCCTGATATCCATGAACAGACTAACATGGCTACCTCCTCCAAAACTACATTGTTGAGAAGGAAGTTCCAGAACGTGGAGTTTAAAGCCTCTTTTGCAAGTCTGGCCAACTGTACCCCATGCTCTCTCTTTCAAGCATAACATGTAGCAAAGTATTACAGAAGATGGAGCTTTATGGAGGGAAGGGTAGTCTTGATTTGCTGTACATTCTTGTTCTCAAGGCTAACCTGGGGCAGTCTGCTCCATCTGGTGAAGTGTTTAGGCTTTATACCACACAAACAAGAAAATATCAGGAGTGCACCATCTGTGGTTTGTCAGTTGTCTCTGAATTCCCACATAATTCAAAACCATATAATTCAAAACTGTAAGAAGACTTCAAATTGTGGTTTTAGTTTCTGATTGACCTACTTCAAACAGACCACACGTTATGGATAGACCTAGATTACAGGTTACAGGAAAACATGGTGCATCCAAACAGACAAGGGCTTAATGTTTTGTCTGAACCAGGGCATTGGTTGCATTTGTACATATTTAATTCATTCTTATTATTTGCACCTCTCCTTTCTCCCAAAGAGGACCCAAGGTGGCTTACAGTATTAAAACAAACAATATAAAAATATAAAAGATTACAATAAATTATTAAAAACAATTAAACCAGCATCATTTTAAGACTAGTACATTAAGTCAGTTTAGAACAATTTTAAAAGCACATTAAAACAATAAAAAGCCATAGCTCAATTTTTAAATCCTCCCCATAGGTAGCCATTTACTGGTGAGAGGGGAAAAAGCCTGCCTGAAGCAAATATTTTTGCCTGCTAGCAAAAGACAGCCTCCAGAGTTTAGGAACGGTGACGGAGTATGCTCTCTCTTGTGTCCTCCACAAATACACTTGTGAGGGTGGTGGGACTAAGACAAAGACTTCTTCCTATGATCTTAAATGCTTATAAAGAGAGAATATAGTATTTTAGCTTGGGCCCAAGTTGTTTAGGGTTTTAGAGGTCAAAACAGCACTTTGAATTAGACCCAGAAACTGACCCACCAGCCCAGTTAACAATCTGACTGCAGCACTTAATTGTCCCTGTAGAATTTTCCAAATACTTTCCAAAGGCAGTCCCCTCTGTCCCCACCCCTATATCATGTTGCAGTAATCCAAAATGGATGTAATTAAGACATGTATCATTGCGGTCAGATCAGGCATCTCAAAGAAACGATGTATGTGGTATATTTGTTTTAACTGGACAGATGCAATCCTGATCACTGCCAGGTTGAGAGACGAATCTGGGAGCACACCCTGTTTTCAGGGAGAATGTAACCCCTTCCCTATTCCCATATCTGCCTTTCATCGTAGCTTTCCGTTTTGTCTTCATTAAGCTTTGGTTTATTTACCCTTCATGGGTCCATTACTGACAGCAGACACTGACTTAGAAGATAAATAGCTTCCTTTAATTTAGATGGAAAAAAAAACCCAGAGTTGGGTTCGTCTATGTACTGGTGACACCAGACTCCAAAACTCTCGATAACCTCTTCCAGGAGTCTCATGTATATGTTAAATAGCATGGGGGTTAAAACAGAATCTTGAGGGATGCCACGGACCAGATGACAGATCATTGGAGTTCCCCAGCATTGGCTTCTCAGCTGTCTT